>NC_082706.1:72632451-72954673 GCF_030144855.1 Hypanus sabinus
ATGCTGGGCAAGTGTTGCCACGCTTCCAGTGCCAAATAGCATACACACAACTTACTAACCCATATCGTACGTCTTCTGAATGTGGGGGGAAACTGGAGTACTCAGAGAAACCCTACGCAGTCATGGGGAGAACATACAAGCCCCTTACAGACAGCAGCAAGAATTGAACCCTGATCGGTGAAAGCTGGTTCTGTAAAGCAACTACACGGCACATTGTATCTCCATTCTCTGGTGAGTGAAATACTGTATTTACTCAATTAAAGTCTATCGATTGTGATACATTTTTTCACTAGTCCCTTATGATAGGATTTCTGCATTTATCTATTCCCTGCTGACTGAGTTGTTAATTACCTTTGATGTGGCAGTAACAAGTTTGAAGTAGCAAGTGAGAGATCAACATCTTGCAGGGCAGAAACCAATTGAAAACTTCAAGTTTTGTCTGGAGTGAGTCTTATTTGAGCCAATCAAAAAGAAAGGTGGAGTAAGTGGAGGGGCCATTGTTGGAGTCGGGCAGTGTTAGAGTGGTCTAGCTTTGGCTAGAACAGGGTTGGGCAAACACAGACATAGGCTCTAAGTAAGTTTTTAGTAATTATTTTTTGTTAGTACATAGCTGGTGAGCTGAGAATGGGTCCAGAGTTAGTAGTATGTTCCTTACGTGAGATGTGGGAACCTTCAGTCTTGCTGATAATTGCATCTGCATGAAGTGCATTAAACTGCAGTTAAGGAATTGGAGCTGCAGTTCAATGACCTTTGGTTCATACAGGAGAATGAGGAGGTGATAGTTAGGAGCTACAGGGAAGTGGACAGCCAAAGTCGCAGGATGCAAGCAATTGGGTGACTGCCAGAAGAGAGAAAAGGAGTAAGTAACCAGTATAGAGTACCCCAGTGGCTAACCCCTTCAATAATAAATATACCACTTCAGATACCATTGAGGGGAACAACCTACCAGGGAGAAGCCACAATGAGCAGGTCTGTGACTCAGACAGGAAGGGTGGAAAAGAGGAATGTAGTAGTGATAGGGGATTCCAGAGTTAGGGAAGCAGACAGGAGATTCTGTGGACATGAAAAAAAAACAGCCTGATGGTACTTTTCCTTTCAGATGCCAGGGTTAGGGTTGTCTTACATCTGATCCACAGCATTTTAAAAGGAGATGGTGAGCAGCCAGAAGCCATGGTACATGTTGGTACCAATGACAGGTGGGAAATAGGAGGTCCTAAGGAGTTAGGAAGACAACTGAAAAGCAGGACCTCCAGGGTAGTACTCTCCAGTTTGCCGCCTGTGCCACATGCCAGTGAGGTAAGAATAGGATCATTTGGCAGATAAATGTGTGGCTGAGATCTTGGTGCAGGGGCATGGCTTCATTTTTCTGGATCATTGGAATCTCTTCTGGGGAAGGTATGACCAGTACAAAAAGGATGAATTTAACACTTGAAGCCAAGGGAGACCAAAATTTACAAACATGTTTGTTAGAGCTGTTGAGGAGGGTTTAAACTAATTTGGCAGGGGGATGGGAACCGGAGTGATAGGGCTGAGGATGGGGCAGTTGGTATACAAGTAGATGCAATGTGTGGTGAGACTGTGAGGAAGGACAGGCAGATGATAGAGCAACATTGCAGTCAGTTGAATTGTAACATGGGGGCAAATCGAAAAGGGTGATCAATACAGGACCCAAGGAGTTATATTTGAATGGACGCAGTATACCAAATAAGATAAATAATGTTGCAGTGCAATTAGAGATTGGCAGATACAACGTTGTGAGCATCACTGAATTGTGGCTGAAAAAGATCCTAGTTGGAAGCTTAACATCTAAGGATACATCTTGCATTGAAAGGATGGGCAAGTAGTCCGAGAGGGTCGGGTGGCTCTGTTGGTAAAAAATGAAATCAAATCCTTAGAAAGAGGTGACATGAGTTTGAAAGATGTAGCATCCTTGTGTGTAGAGTTTAGAAACTACAAGAGTGAAAAGACCTATATGGGAGGTATATACATCTCCAAGTGATAGCTAAGATATGAATACAAATGGAATATAGATGGAAAAGGCATGCAAAAACACCAATATTACGACAGTAATGAGGACTTTCAATATGCATATAGATTGGGAAAATCAGGCTGGTTCTGGATCCCAAGAGAAGGAACTTGTAGAATTTCTACAAGATGCCTAAGAAGAATGCGGCTAAGAAGCACAGGTGCACCAAAAGTGCTTAGCTCCCTACTCTACTCGGTTTACACTTATGACTGTGTGGCTAAGCACAGTTCCAATACCATATTTAAGTTTTCTGATGATACCACCGTCATAGGCTGAATCAAAGGTGAATCAGCATAAAATCTGGCTAATTGGTGCCACAATAGCAATGTTACTCAATGTTAGCAAGACCAAAGAGCTGATTATTGACTTCAAGAGGAGGAAACTAGAAGTCCATGACCCAGTCCTCATCAGGGGAACAGAGGTAGAGAGAATCAACAACTTTAAGTTCCTCAGTGTTGTCATGAACCTGCCCTGGGCACAGCACATGTGCAATTATGAAGAAAGCACAGCAGCATCTGTACTTCTTTAGAAGGTTGTGAGGATTCAGCATGTTATCTAAAACTTTGACAAGCTTCAATAGATATATTGTGGAGTATATTGACTGGTTGTATCACAGCCTGGTATGGAAACACCAATGCTCTTGAATGGAAAATCCTACAATAAGTAGTGGATACTACAGAAAGTAGTCTATCATGGGCAAAGGCATCACCATGGAGTTCATCTACACGGAGCATTGTCACAGTAAAACAGCCTTCATCATCAGGGACCCCAGCACCCAGGTCAAGCATTCTTCTCACTGTTGCCATCAGGAAGAAGATACAGGAGCTTCAGGACTCATACCACCAGGTTTAGGAACAGTTATTACTCCTCAACCATCAGGATATTGAACCAAAGGGATAACTTCACTCAATTTCACTTGCTCCATCACTGAACTGTTCCCACAACCAATGGACTCACTCTCAAAGATTCTTCATCTCATAACTCGATTTGATATTTATTTATTTATTGTTTGTTTGTTTCTTTCTTTTTTTCTTTTTGTATTTGCAGTGTGTTATCTTCTACACACTGGTTGTCCACCCTGTGGCTGCGGTCTTCCATTGATTCTATTATGGAAGGTGGAGACAGAGTCAAAATGGCATTAAATTGAAACTCCTTCACGTTTTTCTATGAAAGCAACTTAACTTCTACCTTTGATATCTCTCCTTTTACCTTTCAGAGTGGATGCGGTTCTGTTGAAGACCCTGACCTGGAGTTATACTCAGATTTCAGTTCTTTGTGGTTGTGGGATCTACTTTCAGAGTCTCACAACTGGTCCTTTTTCAATATCCCAAGAACACGAATTAGGAGACAAGAGCGCCTTCGAGTATCTAAGGTTTTGTGGCCCTGTGGACAGGCTGATTCTAAGCTGATGGCACTGACTGAAACATTGCGGAAGAGAATGGAACATCGGGAACAGTGGATCAGCTGTCAGAGACTGTTTTCTCGCCGAGTTGCACTCTCTCTCTCTCATCAGTTGGTGAGAGATTGTTGCTAATTCTCAAGTCATAGAACTCTGAAAAAAAGCGGCACAAAAGACTTTTAACATGGCAAATCAGCAAATTGTTTTGTTAAATCTCCCCTCTCGTTGTGAAAGGGGACTCCACTTTTCCCCTTTATTGGGAAGAGAGAGAGCCTGTGGTTCATTGAGTTGTCGGGTGAACGATCAGTATGTGTTGTACTGCACATTATGGTCTTTAATGAGGGCCTTGCTATTTCATGCTTGGTAAGTGGAGGGTGCTGATGCTTTTTTGTAGAGGTGGGTGGGTGTTGGGGGGGTCATTGCTTTGCTGCTGTGTGGGAGGGGGAGTGGGGGGGCTTTAGGGTTCTAATGTTTTAACTATCATTCATTCTTTGGGACACTTTTGTTTTCGTGGACGTCTGCAAAGAAAAAGCATTTCAGGATGTATGTTGTACACATTTCTCTAATATTATATGGAACTATTGAATATGTCTACAAGAAAATGAAGCTCAGGGTTGTATATGGTGACATAAATGTACTTTGATAATAAATTTGCTTTGAACTTTAATGGCTTTTAGAACAGTTTGTGTTTGAAACCACTAGGGAAAAAGCAATTCTGAATTGGGTTTTATGTAATGAAACAAATTTGATTAGGGAGCTTGAGGTAAAGAAACCCTTAAGAAGCAGTGATCATAATATGCTAGAATTCACCCTGCAGTTTGAAAGGGGAGAAGATAAAATCAAATGTATCAGTATTACAGTGAAGTAAAGGGAATTACAGAGGCATGAGACAGTAGCTGGCCAAAGTTGATTGGAAGGTGACACTAGCAGGGGGTGATGGCAGAACAGCAATGGCTGGAGTTTCTGGGGACAGTTCCAAAGTCACAGGATAGATACAGCCCAAAGATGAAAACTATTCTAAAGGGAGGATGAAGCATCCCTGGCTGACTAGGGAAGTCAAAAACAGCATAAAACCAAAACAGCAAGCATACAATGTAGCAAAATTTGGTGGGAAGTTAGAGGATTGGGAAGCTTTTAAAAACCAAGTAAAAAAGCCATAAGGAAAGAGAAAATGAAGTATGAATGGAAGCTAGCCAATAATATAAAAGAAGTTACCTTAAGTTTTTTCAAATATATGAAGAGCAAAGAGCTGGATCCTGGGCTGCTTGAAAATGATGGCTGCTGGTAAGTAGTAATGGAGGACAAAGAAATGGCTGGCGAACTTAATACACATTTTGCGTCAGTCTTTACTATGGAAGACACTATCAGTATTAGAAATTTGAGGGCGTCAGGGGGCAGAAGTGATTGTTGTTGCTATTATTAAGGAGAAGGTGCTTGGGAAGATGAAAGGCCTCTGAAGGTAAATAAATCACCTGGACAAGATCAACTACATCCCAGGGTTCTGAAATAGGAAGCTGAAGAGATTGTAGTCATTAGTAATGATTTTTCAAGAATTATTAGATTCTGAAGGACTGGATAATTGCAAATGTTACTGCACTCTTTAAGAAAGGAGGGAGGCAGAAGAAATGAAATTATAGGCTAGTGAATCTGACCAGTGGTTAGGAGGATATTGGAGTCCATTATTAAGGATAAGGTTTCAGTGTACTTGGAGGCACATGATAAAAAAGATCAAAGTCGGAACAGTTTCCTTAAGGGGAGATCTTACCGGATAATCTGTGGGAATTCTTTGAGGAAATAGCAGGCAAGATAGATAAAGGAAAGTTGGTGGATGTTGTTTATTTGTTTTTCAGGAGGCCTTTGATAAGGTTGCACATGTGGTTGCTTTGCAAGATAAGAGCACATGGTATTACATGGATAGAAGATTGGCTGATTGGCAGAAGACAAAGTGAGAATAAAGGAACCTTTTCTGGTTAGCTGCCGGTGCCGAGTAGGATTTTATGGGGGTCCATGTTGAGACTGCTATTTTTTTCTGATTTGGATTAAGGAATTGATGCCTCTGTGGCCAATTCTGTGGATGATATGAAGATAGGTGGAGGGGCAAGTAATTTTGAGGAAGTAGGGTGGCTGAAGAAGGACTTGGACGGATTGAGAGAATGAGCAAAGAAGTGGCAGATGGAATCTGGTGCAGGGAAGTGCATGGTTGTGCAATTTGGTAAAGGAGTAAAGGCATAGATTATCTTACAAATGGGAAGAAAATTAAAACATTGGAGTTGCAAAGGGACTTAGAGTCCTTGTGCAGGATATGGTACAGGTTAACTTGCAAGTTGAGGCAAATTCAATGTTAGCGTTCATTTCGAGAAGACTAGAATCTAAGAGCAAGGATGTGATGCTGCGGCTTTATAAGGCTATTGGTCAGACTGCTTTTGGAATATTGTGAGCAGTTTTGGGCCCCTAATCTCAGAAAAATGTGCTGGCATTGGAGCAGGTCCAGAGGAAGTTTACAAGAATGATCCGGGAATGAAAGGTTTAAAATATGAAGAACATTTGATGACTCTGGGCCTGTACTTGCTGGGGTTTAGAAGAATGGGAGGGGGGGATCTCATTGAAATCTACCAAATATTAAAAAGTCTGGATAGAGTGGATGTGGGGAGGATGTTACCTATAGTGAGTGAGTCTAAGACCAGCGAGCACAACCTCAGAATAGAGAGATGTCCATTTAGAGCAGAGATGAGGAGGGATTCCTTTAGCCAGAGGACGGTGAATCGGTGGAATTCATTGACATAGATAGGTGTGGAGGCCAAGTCTTTGAGTATATTTAAAGCAGAGGTTGATAGGTTCTTGATTAGTCAGGGTGTCAAAGATTAAGGGAAGAATGGTGTTGAGAGGGATAATAAATTATCAATCTTGGAACGGTGGAGCTGAATCGATCGGCTGCGTGGCCCATTTCTGCTCCTATGTATTATGGTGTGCTGTCTTTGGTCAATTAAGTAAAAGGATATTTGAAGGTCAAGACTTCAGATCAGACACAAAATTCATGGGCTAATGTGCAGCAGTAATCCCTGCCTTTGTTTATGCTTCTTAGATATGGATTACCTATTGCAGGTATCTGAATGCTGGAAAAATACTATTAACATTACCTTCATAAAATCTGCTGAAATCACTGGAAGGCAAGTGACCTGTCTGGCCCAAGGTCCCCAGCGCTGAGGCTCTAGTTGATCTCAGTCAGCCATGTTGGGCAGGCCATAACACTCCTATACTCTGAACCGGATTCTCAAAGCAGACACTCTCTTCTCCATGGATTGTCACCTTGTCATGGTGGAGAAGTTTGCGTGGTCCTGAGATCCCGAGAGCGATGCCATCTGGAGCTAGTCTCCTGGTAGGGTCACCCGTGGCGATAAGGTCAAGGGTGAGATCCCTGACAAAGAACAATCCAACCAAGACCTCAGTGGTGGAACAGGCGGACAAAGTTACTTCAAACTCAAAGGCTGTGAAGGCGGATGAAGGCTGCAACAAATCCATCAGCTCCAATCGTCGTGGTTTCCATGCCATTGGAATCAGTTGGTGGATTTGTGACATATTATGTGCTTTCTGGAGTACAACGTCAAGTACATGTTAAACAAATACATGCACAGGCATCTTCACTCTGTGATAAATCAACGGAAAGAAGACCATCATCCTCGATCTTGAGGGATAGCCACAATGACGACGATGACTCTATTCTAAGCCCTGTCATGGAAAGAATTTTCCAGTGGAACAGAGGAATATATACAAGGAAGTGCTCAAAATTTCCCTGAGGAATTGTGCCATGTTCACTGACTCCCAGAAATTTCCGAAGGACATTCATATAGTACTGCACACTGTATGTGGCATACACAGAGACTCTACATCAGTGGCAGAGGACGTAGAGTAGTTCACCCACATCTCTGTTTGTGGAAAAGTCTACAGTTGCCATGTTGGCCTCATTCGCCACCTCAGAACCTATAAAAACTGCAGTGGAATAAGTCATCCTCAATCCTCAGGGATTGCCTGGAAAGATTACTTATCTGTTCCCAGATGACTGAATTACAGTATCTTTCTGCTCTCTGTGAGTTTGAGTTACAGTGTTAAGTAGGTCACAAGTGACTGGGTTACTACATTCATCTTTTCCCCGGTGATCAAGTTACAATATCTATCTGGTTGCATGGTGATTGATTTACAGTGTTTATCCTTCCCCTGGTGAGTGGGCTAGTGAGTGTACTGTTCTGATGCCCTGGTGATTGAATAGTGTCTGTACCCCCTGATTGGATTGCATTATTTATCTGTCGTGTGGTTGTGTTTTAATGTTTAGCTCTTGCTTGGTGAACACGTTGCATTATTTATCTGGTTCCCCAGTGGTTGATTTACAGTAGTTTATCTCTTCACTGGTGATTGAGTTACAATTTTTATCAGATTGCCTGGTGATTGAGTTATAGTATTAATCTGTTCCGATGTGATTAACCCACTGCAGTTATCTTCTCCCTTGCTGGTGCTCAGTATTTATCTGTTCCCTCGTGACAGGGTTACAGCATTTCTCTCTTCCCTTGTGATTCAGTTACTATATTTAAATATGCTCTCATAGTTAAGTTACAGTATTTATTAGATTGCCTGATGGTCGTATTGCATTATTTATCTGGTCCAAGTTACAATGTTTACCTGTTACCTCATGATTCAATGACAGTACTGATCTGAGTACCTTGTCATTGAGTTACATTTCCTGGGTTATACTGTGCCCGTAGTTCACTGTTCCCACCTGACTAACTTTATTTAACAAACAGGAGAAAATCTCTAGATGCTGGAAATCAAGGTAACACATACAAACTGCTGGAGGAGCTCAGCAGACCAAGCAGCATCTGTGGAAAATAGTAAACAGTCGACATTTTGGGCCGAGACCCTTCGTCAGGACAGGAAAGGAAGATGGAAGAAGTTAGAATAAGAAGGTAAAGGGAAGGAAGGAAGGAAGAAGTACAAAGTGGTAAGATGATAGGTGAAACTGGGAGAAGGAGAGAGGTGAAGTAAAGAGTTGGAAAGTCAATTGGTGAAAGAGATAAAGGGCTGGAGAAGGGGGAATCTGATAGGAGAGGATAGAAGACCATGGAGGAAAGAGAACGGGGAGGAGTACCATAGGGAGGTGATGGGCAGGTAAGGAGATAGGTGAGGGAGGGAAACAGAAATGGGGAAAGGTGAAGGAGAGGAGTGGGGCAATTACCAGAAGTTCAATAAATTGATGTTCATGCCATCAGTTGTTCCTCCAATTTGAGTGTGGCCTCACTGAGGCAGAACAGATTAACAATATTTCCAAGTTACAGTACAGTATAGTAAGTTACAGTACTTCCCTAATGACCAGGTTAAGGTATTTGTCTGGTTTGCTAGTAATAGAATTACAATATTTTTCTTTAGCTCCCTGGTGAATGAATTACTATAATTACCTGCTCCCTGGCAATTGAATTATATTTTTTAATGTCAGTTGTTATGTGATGATATTTGCAAGTTCCTCATTGATCGTAATAATAATGTCTCCCAGACAATTAACAGTAATATCTGTACAAGATGCTGGTGGAACTCAGCAGGTCAGGCAGCATATACAGAGAGGAATAAAGAATCAATGTTTTGGGCTGAGATCCTGTGGTGAACTACATATACCTGTCTGGACACACCCCCCCCCCCCCGCTGATTGTTCCTGTGGCTCCTCCCACTGATCGTGGCTCCTCCCACAGACCCCGGTATAAAGGCAATTGGGGCCTGAGCCCTGCCTCTCAGTCTCCAGGATGTAGCATGGTGGTCAATTGCTGCTTGTTCTTTCTTCCAGTCAATAAAAGCCAATATCTCACCTCACGTCTCGGAGAGTTATTGATGGTGCATCCGATCCTTTATCATGTGTCCTGATGAAAGATCTCAGCCCGAAATGTTCACTCTTTATTCCTCTCTGTAGATGCTGCCTGACCTGCTGAGATCCTCCAGCATTTTGCACACTGTATTTCCAGTATCTGTAGAATCTCGATCTCTTGTGTTAAGAATGACCTGTCTTTGGTGTTGGTGTTATAGTATTTAACTGTACCCCAGAGTCTGAGTTACAGTATTTCTTCATTGTCTGGTGGATAATTTACATTCTTTACTTGGTCACTGCTGTTAGAGGGATTTAAGAGTTACAATGCTTAAACAGTTCACTAGTGACAAATTTACTGTCTTTATCAGTTGTCTGTGTGATGCTGTAATTAACTGGCTCCCATATGATTGATTTCCTGTACTTTTTTTCTTTTTCCTGGTGGCTGTTTCCTCAGTCACTGAATTATAGCATCTTTTCACCCCAGTCTCTCTCTTCACCCAGAGATATCTGGGTGTCTCTCTTTCACCCATCTATGTTATTTATTAGGAGTGCTGCATACAAAGGGGGCCCTTAACAGCAAGTGCAACAGGCAGTGAAGAGAGCAAATGGGCCTTTATTACAAGGGGAATTGAGTACAAGAGCAAGGATGTCCTTTTGCATTTGTACAGGGCCCTGGTGAGACCACACCTGGAATATTGTGTACAGTTTTGGTCTCCAGGTTTAAGAACGGACATTCTGGCAATTGAGGAAGTGCAGCGTAGATTCACTAGGTTGATTCCTGGGATGGCAGGGCTATCTTACGCAGAGAGACTGGAGAGATTGGGCTTGTACACACTGGAATTGAGGAGATTGAGAGGGGATCTGATTGAAACGTTTAAGATAATTAAAAGATTTGATAGGATTGAGGCAGGAAATATGTTCCAGATGTTGTGAGAGTCCAGTACCAGAGGGCATGGATTGAGAATAAGAGGTCAGTTATTTAAAACAGAGCTTCTTCTCCCAGAGAGTTGTGGAGGTGTGGAATGCACTGCCTCGGAAGACGGTGGAGGCCAATTCTCTGGATGCTTTCAAGAAGGAGCTAGACAAATATCTGATGGATAGGGGAATCAAGGGATATTGGGACAAGGCAGGGACTGGGTATTGATAGTGAATGATCAGCCATGATCTCAGAATGGCGGTGCAGACTCGAGGGCCGAATGGTCTACTTCTGCACCTATTGTCTATTGTCTATTAACGTTATCAATGATCCCTCCCATCTGTCCCACAATCTCTTTGATCCCCTACCATCCAGCAGGATGTTGTGTAGCATAAGGATAAGAACTGTTTCTTCTCCCAGGCCTCACCGCATATGAAGCACCAGTAGCATGATACTGCTTATTTTTAAAATTGTATTGTAAATTATTTGTTAATTTATTTATGGTAATATTACGTAATGTGTTGTTTGTGAATTATATGTACTTTGTTGTGCACCTTGGTCCAGAGAAATGTTGTTTCATTTGACAATAAACTTGAACTTGAATGACATTAGTTACCTGTCTGCTTGTAATTCCTCTAAGAGGACCACACCATTGTCATGGTTTGGATGCTTATATGCCTTAATGACCTGGAGAGCTCTGCTGAATGAAGTCAGGGCTGAATGCTTTGGCTCTTGGTAGGATCACCGTATCAAACAGGTCAGAGTAGAGGCCAGACCAAAAGTGTTCCACCAGTCCTTCAGGTTTGGGGGTTCAGCTCAGGGCTACAATCCTGACTGGTTAAACAAAATTCTTACAGAAACAACAATGAAAAATGCTTCTATATCTCAGTGTGACGGTATTCCTCAATCTCCACTCAGGACTTGCGTGACTGACGGTGGTGAAAATGGAGAGGAAGCCACTGAACTTGATGAAAGAAGCCCTGAACACCACCAGAGATAGAGGACCTTTATTGCTGCCCTAAATGCCAGTGGCATAATAGGCAGTAACTAAGCCTGTAATTAGGTTACAGTCTAACTGTTGCCTGGTAACTGCGTTATAACATTTAGTTCTTTCTTGGTGAATAGGTAAGAGTGTTGATCTGGCTCCCTAGTGATTGATATACAGTTGGTGACTGAAATACAATGTGTACGTGGTTCACTAGTGATTACCTTCATTTCTCCTGTGATCACTGTACTGAATTACAGTATTAATCAGCTCACTGGTGATTGAGTTACTGTGTCTGTCAGCTTGCCCAGTGACTGAGTTATAGTATTAATCTATTGCCAGGTTACCACTGTGATTTGTCCCCTGGTATTGGTGTTGCAGTTTTATCTGTTTTTTGGAAATTTTGTGACCATGTTTATCTATCCCTGGGTCATTGACATAGTATTTATTTGGTCCCGGGTAGTTGTGTCACTGTGTTAATCTGGTCCCTGGATGGCAATCACTGTCTTGTACGGTTCCTTAGTGATTTAGTTACGATATTTTTCAGTTCTCAGGCGACTGAGCCATTATATTTATCTGTTCCCTGTTCAATGACCTACTGTATTTAAATGGTCCTTTACTGAATGGCTTACAAGTTATCTGGTCCCTGGTTATTCAATTCCTGTATTTATCTACTTCCTCCTGGTTGGGCTGTGGTGCGCAGTTTATCAGTTACAGTACTTTCAGGATCCCTGGTGATTCCTTTGCAGTATTAATCTGGTTCCCAGTGTCTAATTTACAGTATTTACCTGTTCCTATTGGCGAGTTACTGCATGTACCAGATTATTTATATATTTGGTGACTGGGTTACAATATTTATCTGATTTGAGTTGTGGTTGAGCTATTCTCTGGTAACTGAATTGCAGTATTTATTTGGTTCCCTGGTGACTGACTTACACCATTTATCCAGTTGCTAGCTGATTGAGTTACACTGTTTATCTGTTCCCTAATGACTGAGTTATGGTATTTATTTGGTCTCACATGACTGAATTACAGTATTTGTCTTTGAGGAAATGTGTTACTGAATTTCTGTGGTGTACAGATGATGAAGGTACAGTATTTCTGCTGATTCCCTGGTGGTTATTTGGAACTTTTTAACTAATGGTTAATACTACAAGGATGGAGTAATATCTCAGTATCTGGAACAGCTTCACACAACAGGCTGCTTCATTGGTTTATTTCAATTTTAAATCATCATCTGAATTTAGCACTTTAATTAATCCATTTTTTAAACATTTAAGTAAAGCACATTTGAAATCTGCAGCTGTAACAACAAATAATTTTATTGTTTTCATTCCACCAAATGCTGACTTAAGAAAACTGAAAGCTGCTACGCAGAAATAAAAATATAAATAACTTTACTATTTCCTCCAATTTAATAATTTTATTAATAAGTATAAATACTCCAAAAGTCCTCACACAGTAATCTTAATCCCACATGCCCAGTTTGAATCAAAATGGAGATCAAAGCATAAGATCACAAGCTATAGGACCAGAAAAAGGCCATTTGGCCCTTTTATTCTGAGGTTGTACCTGGTAGTCCTAGACTGTCCCACTACCGGAAACATCCTCTCCACATCTAGGTTTTTCAATTTTCAGTAGTTTCAATGAGATCCTTCCCCCAAATCCTTCTAAACTCCAGCAAATACAGGCCCAAAGCCATCAAACACTCCTCGAACATTAACCCCTTTATTTTTGTAAACCTCCTCTGAACCCTCTCCAATGTCAGCAAATCCTTCCTAAAATCTAGGGCCCCAAACTGTTCACAAATCTCCAAAAGTTTAGCAGCCTCATGTACAACACCATGTCAAAAGCCTTCTGAAAATCCAAGTAGACATCTGCTGAATCTTCCCTGTCCATTTCGATTGTTACTTCTTCAAAGAATTCTAACAGATTTGTCAGGTAAGGGTCACTTTAAAGAAAACATGCTGACTTTGGTCCATTTTTTCATGTGCTTCTAAGTATCCCAAAACCGCATACTTAATAATTGACTCTAATATTTTACCAACCACCAAAGTCAGACTGACTGGCCTATAATATCCTGCCATTTGCAATTTTCCAGTCCTCCGGAACTATTCCTAACACGAGTAATTCTTGAAAGATCACTATTAAGGTCTCCACAATCTGTTCAGCTAACCCATTCAGAACCCTGGGATACTGTTCATCCAATTCAAGTGATTTATGTACCTTGAGACCTTTCACTTTCCCTAGCACCATTTCCTTAGTAATAGCAACCAGATGCATTCCTAACCTGATTTTCTTAAATTTCTGGTATGTTACTGGAGTTTTCCACTAGCACAAAATCCTCATTCAATATGTTCACCATTTCTTCATAACAACTTCTCCAGCATCATTTTCCAGTAGTCCAATATCCACTTCGCTCTTTTGCTCCTTATATATCTGAAAAACTTTTAGTATTCTGTTTTATATTATTGAACAACTTACCTTCATATTTAATCTTTTTTCCTTTTTTTTTGCTTTCATGCCGTCTTTGTCTACCCTCATCAGCCACGGTTACCTCATTCTCCCTTTAGAATGTTTCTTCTTCTTTAAGATGAAATGATCTTTCTGAATGACCCTCAGAAACCTCTGCATTACCCTCATTGCTGCTAGGGTCCCTTTACAATCAACTTTGGCCAGCTGCTCTCTCAGATCTCTGTAGCTACCTTCACTCAACAGTAATTCTGATACATCCAACTTTAGCTTCTCCCTCTCAAACAGAAAGGTGAATTCTATCATATTATGATTACTGCCTCATAAGATTTTCCTTATGTTAAGCTCCCTAATCAAATCTGGTTCACTGCACAATACTAAAATTGGAATTGTTTTACCTAGTGGGCTCAACCACAAGCAACTCTCAAAGGTATTGTACAATAGGGAGTTAAATTAGATAGCCCTAAAATGAGACACTGAGATCACATGCACTATTTACAATAGTGTGGTATACACCCAATGTGCTGCAGACCACAATCCAAATTCAAGTAGCTTACTTATATAAAACTATAAAACCATAAAACATAGCAGCAAATTAGGCTATTCAGCCCATTGACTCTGCTCCGCCATTGACATCTTTACTAATCAAGAACCTATCAACTTCCATTTTAAATATACTCAATACCGTGGCCTATACAGCTATCTGTGGTAACCAATTCCATAGATCCACCACCCTCTTCCTAAAGAAATTCCTCGTCATCTCTTTTCTAAAGAGAAGTCTGTGACTGTGCCACAGACTGTGAGACTTCTGGTCACATATGAGACTGTGCCCTGTGGTCTTAAACTCCCCCTTTAAAGGAAACCCCCCTTCATGTCCACTCTACCTAGGCCTTTCAATATTTGATAGATTTCAATGAGATCCCCTTCCCACCTCATTCTTTTAATCTCCAGCAAGTACTGCCCCAAAGCAATCAAATACTCCACATACGTTAACCCTTTCATTATCAGGATCATTTTCATGAACCTCTTCTGGACCCCCTCAAATGCCAGCACATCCTTTCTTAGATAAGGGGCACAAAATTGATCACCATATTCCAAGTGCAGTCTGACCAATGCCTTATAAAGCCTTATATAATTGTTACTTGTGATAACAGCCTGCAACTCCCCACCCCACACACACGCTCTCACAGAAACACCTTTTGTACTGCTATACACAAGCTAGCTTTCCTATTTCATTTCAGTTCTGGTTCACATTCTTGACTCAAATACCCTTTGTTACCATCTCAAGAGGCTCTCTGTTACTATCTTATGAGCTTCTGCATCTTTTTACACAGCAACTCATGAGCCATCCAACATCCATTCTCCACAACTTCCATCATCTTCAACGGGATCTCACCACCAAACACATCTTTATCTCCCCACACAAACTCTCTGCTTTCTACTGTGTTTGCTCTCTCCATGATTCCCTTGTCCGTTGTCCTTCCCCACTGATCTCCCAGAGTGTAGGGAGCTCTGGAGAGGTCATACCTTTGATGTCTGGCAGTCACACTCTACCTACCATGGTGGACGGGCATCACTGGTCCTCATCAATTGCCTAATGCTGTGAGAGGATGGTGTTAGCATGGCACCACTGGGTGAAGGACCTTGTCGATGAAGTCACACGCCAGGATGAATAAGTCCCTTGGAGAACTACAATGACCACATATTCAAGACCAGGGCAAGCCACCAAGTTGGAGGACATCAGTTGTGGTATGGCCTGGAGAGCCCAAGACCAGCCCAAGCCACGCAACCTAATGGACACAGCAAACGACCCCACACTGGATTGGTCGCTGCCCGGGTAACTAAGAACTGTGCCACCTATTGCATAGTAGAGAGGAGGTGTTAAGTATGCTAACGGTGTAACCTCAGTACATCGTGGGAGAGACTTCATCTCATTAGCCACATGGAACATGGGAACACTTGCCCAGGCAGGGAAACTGTAGGTGCTCACGTATGAGCTAGAGAGGTAAACCTGGCATACCATTGGACTCTCAGAAGTCAGATAGAAAAACCTCAGTGAACACCTTACTGAGGAAGGCCATATACTATACTAGAGAATTTGACAAACATGCCAATAGTGTATGATTTCTGGCCAACAAGAACATCAAGAACTCAGTATCCGAGTGCTGCCCGGCACCCAGTAAGCTTATTTCCATCCACTTTAGAGCAGCACCTTTCCACATCACAGAAACACACCAAAAACTGACCATGAAGATGACCAAGTGGAGGAATTCTACACCCAATTCCAGGTGATAAGGTGGACAAAAAGGACATTATAATCATCCAGCTGGACTGCAATGCCAAGGTGGATGCAGATTCACTGAAATCCTTCAACAACAGAGATGTACCCAGGTGCTGATATTGGAAGTGACCACAAACTGGTGATAATGAATTTTAGAATAAGGCTGAAGAAAGCCAAGAAGCCCAAAAATATCAGAATGAAATTCAACTTGGAAGGACCCCTCCATTGCCAAATCCTTCATAGCCACAGTTGATGGAAAATTTGTACCACTACTGACCCTTGATGAAAATACTGAAGTGCTAACAGCTAAGTTCAATGAAGTGATGATGGAAACAGCCGATGAGATACTTGGAAAACACCACCCGAAAACCTAGTCCTGGGTAACAGAGAAGATCCTGGAAATGTGTGACATTAGAAGATACCTGAAGAAAACTAAGAACACAGAAAGAGGAGCTGTAGCGTACAGAGAGATCTGCAAGAAGATCAGAAAAACACGATCAAGGCCAAGGAAGAATAGATTGAGAGACAGTGTACAGAGATAGAAGATAGACTGAGCAAGAACAACACAAGAACAAACAAATTGTAAAGGACCTCACTAAATAGAAGCAGTCATGAGTAAGCACCATCCAAGACAAAGAAGGAAACTGTCTCTCAGAAGATGAAGACATTCTCAACAGATGGACTGAGTATTGTTCACACCTTTACAACTATCAGATCCAAGGAGACCCCAGCGTATTCACAAGCCAGGACTCACTAAATGTCAATGACTTTCTAATTCTGCGGGAAGAAGTGGAAGCACCCATAAGATTGCTGAAGAATGGGAGAGCGGCAGGAACAGACAACATCCCAGCCGAGCTGATAAAACATGGGGGAGAGACAATGATAGACATTCTCACCAATATCTGTAACAAAATCTGGCAGACTGGGCAATGGCCAACACCCTGGACAAAATCATTCATCATCACTCTCCCCAAGAAAGGCAATTTACAGCAGTGCCAGAATTATAGAACGTTAATTCTCATCAGCCATGCAAGCAAAGTGATGTTGAGAGTCATCTTGAAAAGACTGAAACCACAGGCAGAAAAAATAATCGCCAAAGAGCAGGCTGGATTCAGAAATGGAAGAAGTACAACAGAACAGATATTCAAGCTCTGAATACTGTGCAAGAATATCAACAGGACATCTTTCACATATTCATAGACTTCAAGAAGGCATTCGAGAGGGTGTGGCATGATGTACTCTGGGCCACAATGAAGAGATACAACCTGGGCCAGAAGCTGATCCAAACCATCAAGCAGTTCTACACCAAAACTAGCAGTGCAGTACTTGTTCAAGGCACATTTGGAGAGTGGTTCCACACATCAGTTGGAGTCCTCCAACTGGCGGCCTCCTTTCACCCACGCTGTTCAACATTTTCCTAGAGTAAATAATGACTGATGCCCTGGAAGATTATATCGCACAGTCAGCATCAGAAGACAGATCATAATCAACTAAGGTTCATTGATGGGCTGGCAGGAGGTGAGGATGAATTGGCCTGCCTTGTGAACTGTCTGGACAATACATCTACCAGATATGGCATGGACATCAAAAAGATATGGCAGAGAAAATCAAGCTGATGAGAAACACTGAGGAGCCAATAATGACAAAAATCACAGTCAGTGGACAAGAACTAGAGACTATCAAATGGTTCAAGCATCTTGGCACTGTCTTCAGCCAAGAAGGATCAAAGCCTGAAGTCCTTGCAAGGACAGCCCAAAAAACAGCAACGCTGGCTAAACTAAAACCAATCTGGAGAGACAATCCCATTGCTTTCAGATCCAAGTTTAAACTCCAGGATGCACATGTGCTCTCCATCTTGTATGCATGTGAATCACGGACTTTGTCAGTAGAACTGCAAAAGGAGATCCAGGTAGTAGAAATGAGATGCTTCTGAAGGCTCCTCAGCATCTCATACACAGACCATGCCTCAAACAACAAAGTACAAAGAACCATCACCCAGCACATGAGACACTACAAGGATGTACTATCCACAGTAAAGAAGAAGAAACTGAGATGGTATGGCCACATAACAAGAATGTGGACTCTCAAAGACCACTTTTCAGGGAATGGTGCAGGGGAAATGAAAAAGGGACAGACAGAGGAAGAAATTGACAGACAACGTTGAAGAGTGGACTGGAGAGAGGTTTGCCACAACCTCAGGCACTCACCCACCACCATGAGAGATAGAGGCAATTGGTGCGGCGCTCATCTGTACAGTGCCTTTATGACCCAGGTGGGTTGTGGGATCTGTAACCGTAACTGTAACTGATCTTGTCCTGGCACTTATCCCTGCTAGCAGAAGAAGTGTTACATCTGTCCATTCATCCCCTCCCTCACCATCATTCAGGACTCCAAATAGTTCTTCCAGGTGAAGCAACACTTCACCTATAGGGCTGTCAGGGTCATCTACTGTATCCAGTTCTCCCAGAGAAGCTTCCTCTACATCTGTGAGACCCACCATAGACCACAGGACCACTTTATTGAGCATTAGGGTTAGGCATCTTCATGCACAACAAGCAGGATTTCCCTGTGGCCAAACATTTTAATTGCACTGCCCATCTCCATTCCAACACATTGGTCCATGGCCTCCTCTAATTGCTACTATGAAGCCACTCTCAGATTGGAGGAACAACGCCTCAAATTCCAAATGAGTAGCCTCCAACTTGACAGCATGAACATCAATTTCTCTAACTTCCCATAATTTCTCCCCCTTCTCCCTTTTTACTCTTTCCATTCCTCTTTCTGGCTCCCTTCTTACCCCTTCTCTTCTCCTCACCTGCCCACTAATTCTCTCTTCCTTTCTCCCAACTTTCTCCTATCTGGTTCCTTTTTCTTCAGCCCTTTACTTTTTCCACCTATCACCTCACAACTTCTCACTTTATCCACCTCCTCCCCAAGCCCATCCACATACCTACCTTTTCACCTGGTTTCATCCATCACTTCTAGCTTTTACTCCCCCCTCCCCCCACTCAACTTCCTTACTCTTGCTTATTCACCCCCTTCCTTTCCAGATGATGAAGGCTCTTTGCCCGAAACATCAGTCTTTATTCCTCTTCGTAGATGCTGCCTGGCCTACTGAGTTCCTCCAGCATTTTGTATTTGTTACTCTTGACCCAAAATGTTAATTTACACCTTTTGCCCACAGATGCTGAATACTCCACTGAGCTCTTCCAGTTTTCTGTTTATTCCCTAGGTTTCACATCTGCAGTCTCTTTTGTCTTCAAACTCATAGATGTTGTGTCCTCATTGTTGTGGCCTCAGGTTTCATTTTTGCACTCATTTAAGATGAAGAATAGACTACCTTTTATGTTTTATGTCAAGATTACAGTGTATGTTCTGCATTCAATAATGCATGCGGATGCTTTGCCATTTAGTCAGTGAAATACAATAGTCCGAATTTTGCTGGTGACACTGACATTTTTCTGATGAATCACTGGTGATTCATAGTGAACATAGAGAACATAAGTTTAAATAAGCACAGTAAATTTAGACTTGAGCCATGCATGTCTTTATGTGGGTGATAGATTACAGTTGTTCAATCTGCCAGTGCATTCCACCACTGGATGCTGCACGGATCTATGAGCCTATTTATTGTTAATGACATGAAGCAGCTAATGTAATCAAAGATCCCAGCCCCCCCCCCGATATTCCTTCTGCACCCTCCCATCAAAAGCCTAAAGGCATGTACCACCAGGCTCAAGGACGATAAAACATACTGTTGACCTCACAATCTACCCAATTATGGCTTTGCACCTTATTGTCTGCCTGTAATGTACTTTCTTGTAACAATAACATTTTATTCTGCGTTCTAGTTGTTTTCCATTGTACTATCACAATGCACTATTGTAATGAAATAATCTGCATGCAAACACTGTACCTCCACACATGACAATAATAAACCAACTTAACATGTAAAAGGCATAGAATAATTGTTATTTGAGCTTACAGTAAAGCTTTTCATGATGTAAAAGTGTTTTTGATGTTCATTCAGCTAGTGAATTTTAAAAATCTTTTTTTTAATAAAAGTTGCTCATAAGTCTTCCTAAAAGTGAGCAGCTCTGACAGCTGGCGAAGTTGGATCTGGAGCTTTGATGTCAATCAAAAATTCTCTCAGCAGCTGTGTGGGCAGGGTTTTTACAGGACCAACCATGAGACCTAATTATATCATGTGAAGCCCAGAGGCTGAGCAGCGCATTGGTGATTGGGTTCAGTCAAGGGGTAAATCTGGTTCTTTGGATCGGAATGAAGAATTTTTGGGGAAATAGGCAATCCAGATTTCAAGCTGTACGTCTCATGAAGCAAAACTTGGACCAATTTAAGCTTTACAGCATTTATTTTTTTTAAATATCACGGGGTTCCTTGACTAGGGATACAGTCAAACCTCCTTTAAAGGATTTGTCAGTACATAATCTTGTAACACACACACAAAACAGAAGAACACAGCAAGTCAGGCAGTATCTATGAAGCCAGAATAAGAGAGTATGGGGAGGGGAAGGAATACAAAGTGGCAAGTGATAGATTAAATTAGGTAAGGGGGTAGGTGGGTGGCTGAGGGAGGGGACTGAATTGAGAGGCTGGGTAGTGATAGGAGGAAGAGGTAAAGAGGGAATCTAATAGCAGAAGTCAGTGGACCATGGAAGAAAGGGTGAGGAGGAAGGGCATCAGAAGGAGGTGATAGGTGGGTGAGGAGGAGAAAGGGTTAGAGGGGAATGAGAATGATAAATAGAAAGAGAGAAAGGGGGAAGGGAGAAGAAATTACCAGAAGTTAGAGAAATGGATATTCATGCTATCAGGTTGGAGGCTACCCATAGGGAATATGAGGCATTGCTCCTCCAATGCAATGTTCATAGCATGAACATCGATCTCTCTAAATTTCTTGTGAATAGCTTCTGCACCCTCATTATTGTAATCATATCCTTTTGTATAGTATGACAACCAGAAATCCACGCAATATTCCAGATAAAGTTTTAAAATGTCTTGTTGATCTGTAACAAGACATCCATCTCTTGTTTTCAGTGCCCTAACTGATAAGAGAAGCTGGTCATATGCCTTAGTCACTACCCTGTCTGTGTCAGCACATTCATTGAAGTATTACTTGTACTCCTTGATCTCTTTGTTCTATAATACTCTTCTGGAAATCAGAAGCATGTATAATTTTGAATTTAGATTTTGTACCTATTATTTTTATTATTTATTATTATTAACACTAAGTCATTTTATTCCCATATAGTGTTATTTCATTAAGGTTTAATTATATAAATAGCCTTGTATTTCTTCACTATACTTATTGAACAGTGCTTATTTGGTATCTTTATATTATGTAGCTGATTAAAATATAAATTCTTCCTCACTTTTTATTCCTTCTAAAAGCTTCTTACTCCAAGATATAAAATTGAAGCATGGGTGGAGAAAATTCCATTCTAAACCAATTCCAAAACATAAAAGTTTTGCCTGGATACTTCTCCATGGCAAGTGAACTGACGTTAATTATTAGGTGAAAATTTTCATTGTAGCTACTTCAAAAGAAAATTCTTCTGTTGAATCAGTAACTTAGTTCTCGTTTTTTCCTCTATCTTCTTTGTGCCTCTGCTTGGAGTGTGTTTGCTTTAATAACTGTCATTTGAGAATGCTCCAAATCAGATTTATTTTCCTTCAACTGTGCCCTTCAGTATAACAATTGCCAGACTTTCTTTAACCACGTGTGCAATTACAGCCCTGTTGATACATGTCACCTACTCCACCCCAGTGATAACCATTTTTTTTCATTTCACTTGAGAAACTACATTTGTCCTATCTCCTTATCGATCCTTTCACAAACCCTTGATTGTTCTATTGGAAATGTCCTTTCTCATATCAGTCTCTGTGCTTTTTATTTCTCTCTGTACTAACCACCTCCTTCACCAAACAGCCACCTGCTTTATGAAACTTGCTTTGTTTCTCATGTAAATGAACAGTTGGATTCTTTTATTTCTTACAGGACTGAATCTGTCTTATCACTCTTGTCCCTTTGGGGGGGATGCCAATTAGTTTTATCCATAGATGTATCACTTCCTATGCCTTCTCTTAGAAGAAAAGAATCACTTCATCAACAACCCTCTCTGGAGTGGCAAATTAACAGCTAGACATCACCTACCATATAACACTACTCCCAACTGGATTCTGTAAAACTCAATTAAATTTGCCCCTATTAAAATTTGAATTGCATTAAATTGAACAGAAATTCTTCAAGTGTGAAGACATGGCTGAAATCACCCTGTCACACCCATTTCCCATGGCTTTGTATATCTGATATACCTTGGGCGCCATGGTACTGTAGCAGTTAGCACAACGCTATTACAGCTGGGGATGGCAGAGTTTGGAGTTCAATTCCGATGTTGTCTGTACGGAGTCTGTATGTCCTCCTTGTGGAATACGTGTGTTTTCTCTAAGTGCTCCTGTTTCATCCCACAGTCCAAAAATGAACCAGTTAGTAGGTTAAAGGGTCATTGTAAATTGCCCCTTGATTAGGCTAGGGTTAAATTGCCGGTTGCTGCTTGGTGCGGCTTGAACCAAGCAGCAACTTGGTCATTTCATTTCATTGGTTTGGGCTAAACCTATAGCAAACTAGACACGAAAGCAGGTTTTCGATTTTTGCATGCCATACTCAAAATATTAATTGCAGAATTGAAAAGAGAGTTCCCCATTCTCAGGATCACAGAAAGACTTCCCAATCAGGAACACAGTAGCAATGGTAGAAGATGGCCAAGAAGGTCAATGCTTCAAACAAACCACCAAAGTATGGTGCTAAGGACACAGACGTAAAGCCTGAAAGTTTAAAGACCTCGAATGCGTGGTCAAGATCAGTTAAGAAATTCTGTCCCATTATTTTTTCCTCCGCACTCCAAATTAAACATCTCCATAACTTATCTAACAAACACTATACTCAGGCACTTTCAACCATTCCAGAAGTAGCACATCTTTCAGTTATGATTCCCAGTTAGCAGTGACAGGCATATCACACATGGAATACCACAACACACTCAAAAGCACTCTTCTCCCTCTCATGCAGTTGAAGGTGACATATATCCTAACTCAGCAACATGTTCAGTGTTCTGTGATCTGGAAGGGCAAATTCTGGCTTGAATCAGGGTGGGTGCTACAGACACCAAGACAAAGTGGTGGTGCAGAGCTGGTTGAAGATGATGGTACGCTCCTGTTTAATGTTTCTCCTTATATTCATCAAGCTATTTAGTTTACCAGATTTCATTTCACATCCTCTTCTCACCCTACCCACAGACTTCGTTCCTTTCAAATATCTAACAACTCCAGCTGCTCCAAGCCCCAGCAGCTGAACAGGGAGGTTCCACCCGATGATACCCCATCCTCACCCATCTCTGACACGCAACCTGATACTTGCTTAGCCACTCAGAAAGTGTCACTTCTTGTGGATAGCATAGGTTTCTTTTGAAGGAAGTTCTGCAGCTTGTACATCATAAATGACTACTGTTTTCTGCAACATACCTTAGAATATGTGCTCATGCTGATAAGTTCTGAATGCAATCATTCTTACAAAAGCTTCAAAACAAGGTATGTGCTTTAACTATTAGATTTGACCAGGTTTATTTGTTCCACGTACATTGAAACATACAATGATATATACCATTTGCATCAAATCAAATCAATGAGATTGTGTTGGAGGCAGCCTGCAAATGTCGCCACGCTTCCAGCGCCAACATAGAATGCACTCTACTTCCTAACCCTAGATCTAACTGTGCATCTATGGAATGTAAGAGGAAAATGCAGCACCTGGAGGAAACTCATGGAGGGCACGGGAAGAGCGCTCAAACTCCTTACAGACAGCAGTGTGAATCAAACCCCAATAAGTGATCACTGGTGCTGTAAAGTGATTGTACTAACCACTATTTGCAGTTCTTTCCAGTTTAAACAGTTTGAACCACTTCTTTCCATGTACACAGAATGATCTAATTATATTGCATACCCAAATGCAATTTACCTATGTACAACAATACAGAATTTGCATCTGTTATTGAAAAACGAATGCACGAACATTCTTTGCAGGTACGCAAGATCATGTGTCTGGCTTCCTCAGTCTGTTCTGCCTTCTGTTTAACTGTCTATGGTCACTCAGCAGAACCTCATCCTTTTCTCTGACTGTGACATTAATGCCAATGTGCTGCACACACTCTTCCTTCAGGAAGTCAAGTTTATTGCCATATGCATATGGGCATGTGCACAAGTGCCATGAAAAACTTACTCACAGGCACGTAGCCTCATGTTAAGCAGCACTCACAAGCCCTAATAAAGCCCTAAACTCATAAATAAAGCAGCACTCATAAAGCCCTAAACTCACATTAAGACTTTAAGCCCTTTCAGATATAGGTATCTACAGGTATCCTCACTATAGAACGGTGACACTGAATCCACCTATTCTGCAACGACCAGCTTTCTTCCTTGTCTTGTCTCTGTGAAGTCTAGCTGCCAATACCCACCGTCCCCCCTCCCTAACACAGTATATGTTATTTTTAATGATACATGTTTAAATTTAGACAATTAATTCTTATCGCACATTTAACACTCACAGAAGATTTCTGATTTAATAGAAACATAGAAAACCTACAGCACAATACAGGCCCTTTGGCCCACAAAGTTGTGCCGAACATGTTCCTACCTTAGAAATGACTAGGGTTACCCCTAGCCCTCTATTTTTCTAAGCTCCATGCACCTATCCAAAAGTCTCTTAAAAGAACTTATTGCATCTGCCTCCACCACTAGTGCCAGCAACCCATTCCATGCACTCACCACTCTGAGTAAAAAACTTACCTCTGACATCTCCTCTGTACCTACACCTAAGCACCTTAAACCTGCGCCCTCTTGTGGCACAGGTTTACATCTTATAATTTTTTTCCAAATTACAAAAGATGAATGAACTATAAATGATCTTCAAACACAGGTACAATTCTTATGAATGAAAAGAACATCTCAACAAATTACAGGCGAATGAGTCGTCTGTCACAGAAACTGAAGGTTGAGGAATTAATTCTAGTTCTTTCTGTCATTCTCCTTGTCATTTCCAACAATCCTGAATGCTTTCTAACATTTATACTGTTTAGTTACTAGTTGACATTATCTGCATGTGATGTTTTTCAGGTATCTTTGCTGGGATAATGTAATTCACACAGATGGTCTAAAAGCTCCTGGGGCCAAAGATCCCAGGCACCTAAAATTATTATTGTGAGGGCTGACTCTCTGAGTACACAAATATCCAAACTATTGATTGATCAATCATACCTGTTTGATGTGCTATATGACACAACTCAATTGTCTTGCATTTGACTAATGCAGACAAGAAGTCCCATGGTCACTTCACTTTGCAAATTAAATCTCTTTGCAGTCAGAACCACTCCACCCCCACTGTGGGCCAGCAACCTGTGCTCTGTAACAATGCTGTTTGCAAAGCTGTACTTCTAACTTCAGACTGATTAATCATCATCATTATGCACCAAACCATATGACCATGATTGTTCTTGGCAAATTTTTCTGCACAAGTGGTTTGCCATTGCTTTCTTCTGGGCAGTGTCTTTACAAGATGGGTGACCCCAGTTTTTATCAATACTCTTCAGATATTATCTGCCTGGAATCAGTGGCTACATAACCAGGACTTGTGATATGTACCTGCTGTTCATGTGACCATCCTCCACCTGCTCCCATGGCTTTGTGTGACCCTGATTGGGGGCTAAGTGGATGCTACACTTTGTCCAAGGGTGACCTGCAGGCTAGCAGAGGGAAGGAGCACCTTCCTCCTTTGGTAGAGACGAATCTCCACCCCACCACCCTTCAGACTGATTACTGCTTGCAACTTACATTAAGAACTGAAGGTTGATTCTTGTTTACAAGCTGAGCAAGGAATACTTGTCAAAGTTTAACTTTGTCACAAACAGCTCTAATGCTTTGAAAAGGTCATGCTTCTGTGCTAGAAAGCTGAGGTTGGCAATATACCTCTTAAACTCTGGAAAGTGAGTATCATCACAGACCAAGCAAAAATGATTAGAATAACACTGGATCATGAGTGCAGAATATTGAAAAGGGCTTTTCAAAATTCTCTGAATTCTTAACTTTCGCAGTAGGATCAACCCTGTCTTTTAAAAGGTTTCAACCTCTTTGCATCACTGAGACTGAGACACACCACTTGTAGACTTATCCAAAAGTACGTGTAGACCTTTTTCATTTCATATTATGATTATAAAGTTGCTGCAGTACTCCTCTCAAAATGTATGGATAATCCTCTGCACTAGCTGCAGCAATCCTGATTGCAAAGCCAATGATGTCCTGCAAAATTTTTATGCATGCTGTACTGGAGGACTTTGGTGAGGATTTTACTCTCTGGAAACTTTTGATGTATGCATAGTGAGGTACCTCTGAGTATTTTTACTGACATCCAGCTGCAAGTATGCATGCAACAAATCAAAATACTTGGATCCCACCAATTGTACTTACAGATTCTTGCAAGCTGTTGTGCTGTGTACCTGAAAGTCACCATGAATTCCTATTGTTTCATCTGCCTTGGGCTCAACTATTACACGGATGAAAATTCTCCAAATTATTTGGCAGGATAACTGATCCAATGTCAGAAACCTCTGCCAGGTCAACATCCCCAACAACGAACCCCCAATTACATTTAGACAGCTCTGTTGGGCATTCACATATTCATTTCAGGGTCTCAAATCAGACACACTATTCTAAGCAACACACACAAAATGCTGGAAGAAGTCAGCAGGCCAGGCAAAATCTATGGTAAAGAGTAAACAGTCAATGTGCCGAACCAAGACCACTCTGTCCTGAGTTCTAGTCAGAAGACAAACTCTTTTTTTACTCACATGGTCAATTGGTAAATAATTGGTACATTAGTTTATTATCATCATATATACCGAGTTATAGTGAGAATCTTTGATGATATGCCACCCACACAAATCATTTGAGGAAATACAAGAGAAAACAAGAACAAGAGAATGCAGAATAAGGTGTTACAATCACAGACAGTACAGGCAGACAGTAAGGCTCAAGGGCAATATGAGGTAGATTGTGAGGGCAAGAGCTCACCTTCATCTCATAATATGGCTGTACAATTTAGGATCATCAGGAATATGATATGATCCCAGCCATGCTGAGGCAAAATCTCATCAGTGGATGCACCAAATGATCGGACTACCTATGCTTAAGTTGAGTTTGACAAGAACCAGTTACTTGATACTGAAGTCATCAACAAAGAATACATTTTGTATCCTTGTTGCAGAGCAGCCAACAGGTGGTTATCAACACAGCAAAGTACTGCTGCACTGACAGTCAGGGAGACACATGAAAGAATTCTTGGTGCTGACCATCAAGACATTCTTATGATCCAATGCCAGTCAAATACTTAGAAAGCAGAAACCTTTTCTGTAGATAAGAGGATCTAATTTGTAGTCAGTTACCCATAAAGTGTGCTGATTAATAATCACTTATGCATGCACTCTTGAGAAGCCAGTCAACCAATTTACTAAGTAATCCAAGTGCCTGAGATGTTGTACTTTCCTCAGTGATGTTAAAGAGATGGAATATTTTCTTTGTGAATAGAAAATCTTGGTGATCTGCCTGATACTGCAGTGAGCAGCAAATTGAGAAGTAAGGTATAGATCTTCATCTGCATTTGGTGAGGAAGCTGGAAGACGTCATGAATGGAACAGGCTATACACAGGAACAGGGTGAAAGGTGATCATATGTGACATACACGCAGTGGCCACTTTGTTAGGTACATCAGTACAACTGCTTGTTAATGTAAATATCTAATCAGCCAATCATGTGGCAGCAACTCAATGCATAAAAGCATGCAGACATGGTCAAGAGGTTCAATTGTTGTTCAGACCAAACATCAGAATGAGGAAGAAATGTGATCTAAATGACTTTGACCATGGAATGATAGTTGGTTTGAATATCTCAGAAACTGCAGATCTCCTGGGATTTTCATGCACACCACTCTCTGGAGTTTATAGATAATGGTGCAAAAAAAAACCCAGAATATAATATCCAGTAAGCAGGAGCTCTGAGGGCAGAAGTATCTTGTTAATGAGAGAGGTCAGAGGAAAATGGCTAGACTGATTTAAGAAGGTGACAGTGGTGTGTAGAAGAGCAGTCTGCATGCACAACATGTCGAATCTTGAAGTGGATGGGCTTCAACAGCAGAAGACCACACTGGATTCCACCTCTGTATCCAATAAAGTGGCCACTGGGGGTATCTCTGTAATGACAAACTTTGAAAACATGAGCCTGTGCAAACTGAGTTCTTCACCCAGGGTCAAGTAGATGTAGCAGTTTTCAGGATTCTGGAGGTAAAGGTTCTGTGCTCTCAAGTCTGTGATTTCCACTCCCAGGGTAGCCTCCCAGAATTTTCAGTCTTGAAATGCTGAGAGCTGTTACCACTACATGAGTACCGCAGGCTGGATAAACACTTCCTTTAGCTGCCAGACAAATTGTGTACATTGGAAAGCGATTGAACAGTCTGCCCTGTCGGGGTGGCCCTACATTAACTAGGTGTACCTTTTAATGGCAAGAACAGGATGCAGTATTCTCCTGTCACTAAGGCTGTTCACTGATAATTGTTGTGTATTGCTCTGAGCTGTCATTTACACTTCAAAGGATAAAAAGATGGTCAGACCATTAATATGGATCATGTGAGGAAGTGCCCAGTCTAATTTGCAAATGGTACAAATTTATCTGGAAATGATCAGTAGCATGATATATGCCAGATAAAATCAATTTTAGACCCCTTTGCACATAAAAATGCACTGGACTATGTCTAAGTCCTGTTGCTGGATGATACTCAATAGGATTCATTTGATAATATAATTGAAATAGAAGAACAAAACTTTGATCAATGATAGTAGGGAAACTGATATCATCCTAAAATATTTGAAGCATTGCTTAACAATTATCATTATCCTGTTACAGTATGAGCCTATCACTCATTTTAAATTCCCCATCTCTCTAAAATCCATCCTTTTTGCCTGAAACACTTCCTTGCCAGAATTCCAATAAAGATTCCTCAAGACACCTTGTTTGTTGGGAAGCACTCTGAGTTCTCAAACTGAAGGCCAGGGCAAAGCAAAACAATATCATGTCCAAATTTTACTGCACAATATCATTTGTCTATCTCACACATAATCTAGGATTGATGATGTTATAAGCATTTAAGGCTGTTTTATGATGTTCTTTGCTATGCTAAGATTATCTGAACTTCTCATAGAAGACAATGTGAGAAGTTGAATTTATCCACATAGTCAGAATCAGAACAAATTTATTAGCACAGACATATATCTTGAAATTTGCTGTTTTGTGGCAGTACAACACAAGACATAAAAACTACTGTGTCATGATAAAAAAGACAATAAACTGTAAAAGATGAATAGCAAGTTAACTCCTAATTAAGTATAACCACTGACATGCCCTCTTCATGATTGCATCAATATGATAGGCCCAGGATAGATTCTCTGAGATGTTGACACCCAGGAACTTAAAGCTACTCACCTGACCCTCTCCTAGTTCCCCCTTCTTGATGCCCACAATCAATTCCTTGGTCTTGCTGATGTTGAGAGAAAAGTTATGGTGTAGCGATGTGCTACACACAGCGCTGAAATAACAACACGCAGTCGGTAAGTCATTTCGAGACTAGTTTATTCAAACTTCGCAGTGCTGGCATTTAAATCCCCAGCTCCCGCCCTCTCCGGGCGGAAATGACATAAGAAGTGCATTACCAAAGTCTCCCCCCACGCGCTGGCTTTATATGAGCCGGTTCGCCTACGCAAAAAGTGGGTCGCCACATAACCCCCCCCCACACAGAAACGGCGATACACCCCCCAATGTCCACAGTCTGGATCAGCCTCTGATTGGGAGGTCTGCCTCTGCGCCGCGGTGCCTGAACCTCGACTGGCAGCGCCAAGTCCACATGGGCTGGTTTGAGTCGGTCTACCATGAAAACCTCTCTCCCCCCAATGTCCAGAATGTACGTGGACCCGTTGTTGTTGATCACCTTGAATGGCCCCTCGTATGGCCACTGTATCGGTGCCTGGTATCCACCCCTTCATACAAACATAAACGTACAGTTCTGCAGGTCTTTGGGTACTTTGGTCGGGGTCCGTCCGTGCTGTGAAGTTGGTATGGGAGCCAAGCCTTTCGCGTAGCCTGTCCAGGACTGCTGCGGGTTCTTCCTCTCGCCCCCTTGGGGCTGGTATGAACTCTCCCGGAACGGCCAGGGGTGCACCATACACCAACTTGGCTGATGAGTCATGCAGATCCTTTTTGGGCACTGTACGAATTCCAAGCAGGACCCAGGGAAGCTCGTCCACCCAGTTAGGTCCTCTCAGGCGGGCCCTGAGAGCCGACTTCAAGTGACGGTGGAAGTGTTCCACCAGTCCGTTCGACTGTGAGCAGTTGTGTGGTGCAGCTGCATTCCCAACAGGCTGGCCACAGCCGACCACAGGCTGGAGGTGAACTGGGCGCCTCTGTCGGAGGTAATGTGGGCCGGTACCCCGAAGCATGCTACCCAGGTTGCGATCAGTGCTCGGGCGCAGGAATTGGCAGATGTGTCGGTGAGTGGGACCGCCTCTGGCCACCTCGTGAACCGGTCTACCATAGTTAGGAGGTACCGCGCTCCTCGGGACACTGGTAGGGGGCCCACGATATCCACATGAATGTGGTCGAACCTCCGGTGGGTGGGTTCGAACTGCTGTGGCGGGGCTTTAGTGTGCCGCTACACCTTGGCTGTTTGGCACCGCGTGCACATTCTGGCCCATTCACTGACCTGCTTGCGAAGTCCATGCCACGCGAGCTTGCTGGAGACCAGCCGGATGGATGTCCTGATAGATGGGTGCGCCACACCGAGTATGGAGTCGAAAAGTCGCCGCCTCCAGGCTGCCTGGACGATGGGGCGAGGTTGGCCAGTAACCACGTCACACAGGAGGGTCCTCTCACCTCAGCCTGCGAGGAAGTCCTGCAGCTGCAAACCCGAGACTGCGGTCATGTAGCTGGGCATCTTGTCGTCTGCCTGCTGCGCCTCTGCCAGTGCTGAGTAGTCCACCCCCAGGGACAAGACCTGGACAGCTGGTCTGGAGGGTGCATCCACCACGACGTTGTCCTTTCCCGAGACATGATGGATGTCTGTTGTGTAGGGCAGATGTTGTGTAGGAGATGTAGGGCAGATGTTGCTGCTGGCGAGCCGACCAGGGATCAGACACCTTTGTGAACATGAAGGTCAACAGTTTGTGGTCCATGAACTCGGTGAACGGCCTACCTTCTAAGAAGTACCTGAAATGCCGGATTGCCAGATACAGTGCCACCAGCTCACGGTCAAAAGCACTGTACTTGAGTTCGGGTGGTCGTAGGTGCTTACTGAAGAATGCCAAGGGTTGCCAGCGCCCCTCGATGAGCTGCTCCAGCACCCCACCAACTGCTGTGTCGGATGCGACCACCGTGAGGACAGTCAGAACATCGGTTCTGAGGTGTACCAGTATCATGGCATCTGCCAAGGCTTCCTTGGCTTTAACGAAAGCGGCCATGGCCTCCTCATCCCAAGTAATGTCCTTGCTTTTACCCGACATCAGGGTGTACAAAGGGTGCATGATACAGGCTGCTGAGAGGAGGAAACAGTGGTAGAAGTTCACCATACCAATGAACTCCTGCAGGCCTTTGACCGTGTTGGGCCAGGCAAAGTGGCGGATCGCGTCTACCTTGGCAAGCAGAGGTGTTGCCCCATCTTTGGTAATCCTGTGGCCCAGGAAGTCGATGGTATCGAGACTGAACTGGCATTTGGCCGGGTTGATCGTGAGGCTGAAATCACTCAGGCAGGAGTAGAACTGGCGGAGGTGGGACAGATGCTCCTGATGACAACTGCTGGCTATATGGATGTCGTCCAAATAGATGAACGCAAAGTCCAGGTCGCGTCCCACTGCGTCCATTAGCCGCTGGAACGTCTGTGCGGCATTCTTCAGGCCGAACGGCATTCGGTGGAACTCGAACAGGCCGAACGGGGTGATGAGTGCTGTTTTGGGATGTCTTCAGGGTGCACTGGGATTTGATGGTATCCCCGGACGAGGTCTACTTTGGAAAAGATTCTTGCTCCATGCAGGTTTGCTGCAAAGTCCTGAATGTGCAGCACGGGGTAGCGGTCTGGAGTGGTAGCCTAGTTCAGTCTGCGGTAGTCGCCGCATGGTCTCCAACCCGTGGCTGCCTTGGGCACCATGTGCAGGGGGGAGGCCCATGGCAGTCGGACCTCTGTACGATCCCCAATTCCTCCATCCTCTTGAACTCCTCCTTCGCCAGGTGGAGCTTTTCCGGGGGGAGCCTTCGTGCACGGGCGTGGAGGGGTGGTTCCTGGGTCGGAATGTGGTGCTGTACCCCATGTCTAGGCATGGTTGGCGTGAACTGCGGTGCCAGAATTGATGGAAAGTCCGCCAGGATTCTGGTGAATTTGTTGTCCGACTGCGTGATGGAATCCAGGTGTGGGGCCGGCAACTTGGCTTCAGCAAGGGAGAATGTCTGGGAAGTCTTGACATGTACCAGTCTTTTCCCTTGCAAGTCCACCAGCCGGCTGTGAGCTCGCAAGAAGTCCGCCCCCAGGAGTGGTTGGGCCACCGCAGCCAGTGTGAAGTCCCACATGAACCGGCTGGCGCCGGACTGCAGCTGCCCTCTGCAGGTGCCGTAGGTCCGTATCGTGCTGCCGTTTGCAGCCCTCAGGGTGGGTCCTGGCTTCCTGTTGCGGGTGTTGTACCCCGTCGGGGGCAAGCCATTGATTTCCGCTCCGGTGTCGACCAAGAAGCGGCATCCCGACTGTTTGTCCCAGACGTACAAGAGGCTGTCCTGGTGGCCAGCCGCCATATTCATTAGCGGCAGCAGGCCCTGGCCCTGGACCTTGCAGGGCGGGTGACAACGGCGGGCTTCTGTGCCCCACCGCTGGTAGAAACACCATTGTTCATAGGTCTCCTCACTCCTGCCTCTGTGTTGTGTGCACCCCCCTTGCCGGGCCTGGTCTGGTTTGCTGTTGGGTGCTTGGCCTGGTAATCTGACCAACGGACGCCACGCTCTCCCTCTTGGCTTTCCACAGCACGTCTGCCCGGGCCGCCACCTTCCGGGGGTTGCTGAAATCTGCGTCGGCCAGCAGCAGATGTATGTCCTCAAGCAGTCGCTCTAGGAACGCTTGCTCGAACATGAGGCAGGGCTTGTGTCTGTCAGCCAGGGACAGCATCTCGTTCATCAATGCTGATGGCAGTCTGTCTCCCAAACCGTCCAGGTGAAGCAGGCGGGCACCCCGCTCACACCGTGAGAGGCCAAAGGTCCCAATGAGCAGTGCCTTGAATGCTTCATATTTGCCTTCTTCCGGGGGCGACTGTATGAAATCCACAACCTGGGCGGCCGTCTCTGGTCAAGGGCGCTCACCACGTGGTAGTAACGCGTGGAATCAGAAGAGATCTGCCGAATCTGGAACTGGGCTTCTGCTTGGCTAAACCACACGCGTGGTCGCAGCGTCCAGAAAGTCGGCAGTTTTAGCAAAACTGCATGAACAGATGAAGAGTTGGTCATCTTTGGTCCAAATCCCGTTTGGACCATCGGGGTCACCAATGTAGCGATGTGCTACACATAGCGCTGAAGTAAGTCAGTAAGTCGTTTCGAGACTAGTTTATTCAAACCGCGGCGCTGGCATTTAAATCCCTAGTGCCCGACTTCTCTGGGTGGAAATGACATCAGAGGTGCATTACCAAAGTCTCCCTCCATGCGCTGGCTATTTGTGAGCCGGTTCGCCTGCGCAGAAAGTGGGTCACCACAATGGTTGCAAAATCACTTCATCAGCTGATCTATCTGACTCCTAAACACTTGAAATTCCCACAACCTACAACGGAGGATGAGAGGTGAGAACGACGGAGGATGAGAGGTGACCAGATAGAGGTGTATAAGATGATGAGAGGCATTGATTGTGTGGATAGTCAGAGGCTTTTTCTCAGGGCTGAAATGGCTGCCACAAGAGGGCACAGGTTTCAGGTGCTTGGGAGTAGGTATAGAGATGTCAGGGGTAAGTTTTTTACACAGAGAGTGGTGAGTGCGTGGAATGGGCTGCCAGCAACGGTGGTGGAGGCGGATATGATAGGGTCTTTTAAGACACTTTTGGATAGGTTAGAAAAAATAGAGGGCTATGGGTAACCCTAGTAATTTCTAAGGTGGGGACATGTTCGGCACAACTTTGTGGGCCGAAGAGCCTGTATTGTGCTGTAGGTTTTCTATGTTTCTATGACTCACTTTAAAGGACTCTTCATCTGACTTTTTCAATATTTATAGCTTGCTTATTTATTTATTTATTTATTTGTTTGTTTGTTTGTTTGTTTATTTATTTCTTTTCTTTTTTTTCCCTTTTCTATTAGCATAATTTGTTGTCTTTTGCACATTGGTTGTTTGTCCATCCTGTTGGGTGCAGTCTTTCATTGATTCAATTATGGTTTTTGGATTTACTAAGTATGCCTAAAGAGAAAAGAATCTCAGGTATGCATATGGATACATATATGTATTTAGACAGTAAATTTACTTTGAACTTTTTCTCCATCTGCCAATAACAGTGGTGTCAACAGCAAATCTACAGTTGACATTTGAGCTATGCCCAGTCACACAATCATGGGTGCATAGAGAGCAAAGCCCTGAGCTAAGCACACATCCTTGAGGTGCACCTATGTTCATTGTCAGTGAGGAGATGTTATTACCGATCTGCATTGATTGTAGTCTCCCAATGAGGAAGTCAATGGTCTAGTTGCAGAGAAAGGCACAGAGGACTACAATGGTAGCAATTCTCACTATTTTAATTCTATCATGCAATACAAGGTCTGCAGTTGAAGTAAAACATTACACAGCTAGAATTTTAGTACGTCAGGTGTTTCACTATATTGGGAGATAATTGATTTAAATGAAAAAGAAACACAGCCCTTTTTGCATTAATAGAATGAAAATGGCAAAACTTTTGATGTCACGTTCAAAATTAATACGTAAAAATAAATGGTGCTCTTCTATGAATAAAAATCCTAAAAATCAGCATGTATGATAAAAACACAATGAAGATCAAAAAATAGATTATGAGAGCAAAGAAAACAAAACAAAAGGCATAGTTGTCTCTGAGAAGATGAAACTGAAAGTTAAAAATAAAGTAGTGAAATGGCAGAGGTTTTAAACAAATACTTTGAGTTGCCTTCTCAGAAGAAGGTACTTAAAGTATCCTAGTAATAGTGGGAAATTGGTGTGCAAGGTGGAAGGAAGTTATAAAAACGTATAATCACTTGAGATAAGATACTCGGCATACTAGTGGGACTAAGTCTAGCAGGTTTTTTGGAAATGATGTTCTGATCTTAGAATGCTGAAAGCAGAGGCAGCAAATATAGTGGTTATAATCTTCCCAAACATCTAGATTTTACAAAAGGCTCCAGCAGACTACAAATGTAATACTTTTAATCAAAAATATGAGGGAAAGAAAATGCAGGAAACTAAAACCAATCACCAATAAGGAAAATGCTGGAATCCATTACTTAAAATGTAATACAGGAAATTTAAAACAAAATCATAATACAATTTAGGAGAGTCAACATGGATTTTCTGAAAGTGAAGTAATTTTGACAAACTTATTAGTTCTTTGAGGATGTAATGATTAGCAGATGTTGAGGAGGTCTTTCAAAAAAGTGCCACGTAAAAGATTATTACTCAAGATAAGAGTATGTGGTATTGAGCATATATTATCATAGAAGAAAGTCTAGACAGAAATTAAGAGAGTTGGAAAATAGATAACTTTCCAATAGGCAGGTTGTACGTAACGGAGTTATTGACTGAGAAATCAGTGCTGGGACCTGAATTATTTACAATACAGTATATATTAATCACTTAGATAAAAAGACCAAGTCATTGAATACAGAAGTAGGGAGGCCATGCTCCAACTAGAATACTACATCTAGTTTTTGGTCTCTAATGAATTGGGAAGATGTGATAGCAGTGGGGAAATGCAGAGGACATTCACCAAAGTGATGCCTGGGATGGAGCAGTTCAACTATGAGGAGAAACTAGCCTGCACCTTTCTGGAGCAGAGAAGGTAAAGAAGAAACATGATTGAGGTATATAAATTATACTGCATATGTATAAGATAGACAATAGAAAATATTTCCCTACATCACAGGTAGATAAACCTGGAGCACATGTGTTAAGAGTAAGGGTGAAAAGATTTAAAGGAGATATGAAGGGGACACTGTTCAGTGGTAAGTACCTGAATGCCCTGCCTGTAAGTGGTTGAACCTAGCTTGCTGACAGCAATGAAGACGTGTCCAGAATGATAAACACTTGAATTGGAGTGGCTAGTGGACTGGTGTGAGAAGACCATCCTACTGTAGGCCTGAACATGAAGAAGACAAAGGAAATCATATGGACATCAGGAAGGTACAGACGAATCATCTGCCTCTGTAAGTATATTGCTCCTCTGTAGACAGAGTTAAGTGCACCACTTTCCTGGGAGTTCACATCACAGATGACCTTACAAGGTCCCTTAATATCACCTCCCTGAACAAGAAGGCAGAGCTGCACCTCCACTTTCTAAGAAGATTGAGGCAAGCAAGGCTCCCCCTCTATTTTTACTACATTTTGATAGCATCTGACAAATTGCATTTCCATCTGGAATGGATGCATAATACCATAACATATAGGAGCAGTTTAGATTACTTGACCCATATAGTCTGCTCTGCTATTTTATCATGGCTGATAAAATCAGTTCCTCTCAGCCCCAATCTCTTGCCTTCTCCCTGTATCCCTTCATGATCTGACCAATCAATATTCTATCAACCTCTGCCTTAAATAAAGACTTAGACTCCAAAGATGCATGTGGCAAAGTGTTTCACCAACCTCCGGCTAAAGAAATTCCTCCTCATCTCCATTTTAAAAGAAAGCCCCACTATTCTGAGGCTGTCCTCTGGTCTTAAGATTCTCCCACCATCAGAAATATCCTCTCCACATCCATTCTTTCACCATTTGATACGTTTCAATGAGGTCACCCCTCATTCTTCTGAATTCCAGTGAATACAGGCCCAGAGCTACCAAATCTCCTTATATGACAAACCATTCAATCCTGGAATCATTTTTGTGAACCTCTTTTGACTTTCTCCTGTTTCAGTACATCCTTTCTAACATAAGGGACCCAAAATTGCTCACAATACTGCAAATGAGGCCTCATCAGCACTTTATAAAATTTCAACATTGCATCCTTACTTTTGTATTCTAGTCCTCTTGAAAAGAATACCAACATTGCATTTACCTTCCTCACCACAGCCTCAACCTTTATGGAATCCTGCATAGGATTCCCAAGTCCCTTTGCACTTCAGTTTTTTGTAGTTTTTCTCCATTTAGAAAATAGTCAACCTTTTCATTTCTTCTACCAAAGTGCATGACCGTACACTTCCCGACACTGCCATTTCTTTGCCCATTCTCCTAATCCCTCCAAGTCCTTCTTGTAGCCTCTCTACTTCCTCAAAACTAACTGCCCCTCCACCCATCTTCATATCGTCCGCAAATTTTGGAACAAAACCAACAAATCCGTCATCCAAATCATTGACATATAATGTAAAATGAATTGGTCCCAATTCAGACCCCTGTAGAACACCACTAGTCACTGACAGCCAGTCAGAAAAGGCTTCACTTTGCCTCCTGCCTATCAACCACTGCTTTATCTATGCTAGAATCTTTCCTGAAATACCATAGCTTGTTAAGCAGCCTCATGTGTGGCACCTTGTCAAAAGCCTTCCGAAAAGCCAGGTACATAACATGAACCAATTCTCCTTTGTCTATCCTGTTTGTTATTTCTTCAAAGAATTCCAAAGATTTGTCAGGCAGGATCTTCCCTTGAGGAAACCATGCTGACTATCGCCTCTTTTATCATGTGCCTCCAAGTACCGTGAGACATAATCTTTAATAGTCAACTCCAACATCTTCCCAACCACTGAAGTCAGACTAACTGGCTTACAGTTTCATTTCTTCTGCCTCTCTCTCTTCTTGAAGAGTTGAGTGACACTTGCAATTTCCCAGTCTTCTGGAACCATTCCAGAATCTAGTGATTCTTGAAAGATCATTACTAATGCCTCCACAATCTTTTCAGCCACCTTTCAGAACCCTTGGCTGTACACAATCTGGTCCAGGTGACTTATCTACCTTCATACATTTCAGTTTCCCAAGAACCTTCTCCCTAGTTATGGTAACTTCACACTCTTCATGCCCCCTGACATTTGGAACTTCCACCACCCTGCTAGTGTCTTCCACAGTGAAAACTGATGCAAAATACTTATTCAGTTCGTTCACTATTTCGCTGTACATCTGCTACAACTCTAGCTTTGTTTTCCAAGCAGTCCGATATTCTCTCACCTCTCTTTTACACTTTATGTATCTGACGAAACTTCTGGTATTCTCATTAATCTTACCTGCTAGCTCCGTATTTGTATTTTACCTTCTTAATGACTTTTTTAGTTGCTTTCAGTTGGTAAATGTTTCCCAATCCTGTAACTTCCACCTAATTTTTGGCGTGTTCTGCCTTCTCTTTAGTTTTTATGTTGGCAGTGACTTCTCTGTTAGCCATGGAGATGTCATCTTTGCATTAGAATACTTCATCCTCTTTGGGATGTATATATCCAGTGCCTTCTGAATTGCTTCCAGATATTCCAACCATTTGCTGCTCTGTTGTCATCCCTGCCAGTGTTCTTTTCCAATCAGTTCTGGCCAACACTCTCTCATGTCTCTGTAATGCCCTTTACTCCTCTGTAGTAATGATACAGCTGTTTTTAGCTTCTCCTCAAATTTCTGGGTAAATTTGATTATATTATGATCACTTTCCCCTAAGGGTTCTTTTACCTTAAGTTCTCTTACTTATTGCACAACACTTCAATAATTGATTATTTAGTTAGTTCAACCATGTGGTGCTCTAAAAAGCCATCTCATTGGCACTCTAGAAATTCCCCATCCAGTACCAAACTGATTTTTCCAATCTACCTTCATATTGAAGTCCCCCGTGATGATTGTAACATAGCCCTTTTGGCATGCATTTTCTATCTTCTGTTGTAATTTGTAGACCACATCCTTACAAATGTTTGGGAGTTTGTATACAACTCACATCAGGGTCTTTTTACCCTTGAAGTTCCTTATCTCTATCCACAATGATTCAACACCTTCTGACCCTTTGTTAGCCTCTTTCTAATGATTTGATTTCATTTTTTTTGGCAACAAGACAACACCATCCCCTCTGCCTTCCTACCTATCCTTTCAATTCAGTGTGTATCCTTGCACATTAAGCTCCCAGCTATAATCTTTCAGCCATGACTCAGAGATGCCTATAACATCATACCTGCCAATCTGCAACTGTGCTACCTTATTCCATATCCTGCGTGCATTCAGATACAACACCTACTACCCTGTATTCCCCCTTTTTGATTTTGTCTGCCTTTTACATTGTAACTCATCCTGTTGACAGTAATTTTACCCTTTCAACAGCCTCTCCTCACTACACCTTGCCTTTGTTCGTAAACCAGATACCTCATCTTCAACGCTATTATCCACCTTTCCTACGATACTACTTGCATTGAAATATATGTAGCTCAGGACACCATGCTCAACATTTTAATTCCTAATTTTGTCTGAGTTCCTAGCAACATCTGTCCCTACAACCTCTACACTAACTGTCTGGCACTCTGGCTCCCATCCCCCTGCAATTCTAGTTTAAACCCCACCATGTGGCATTAACAAACCTTCCTGCTAGGATATTAGCACCCCCCCCAGTTCAGGTGCAAACCCTCCCTTCTGCACAGGTCTCACCTTCCCTGGACGACAGCCCAAAGATCCAAAAATCTTATGTCCTCCCTCCTATACCAATTCCTTAGCCACCAATTAAACTGTATAATCTTCCTAGTTCTAGCCTCACAAGCATGTGGCACAGGTAGCAATCCTGAGATCACAAGCCTGGAGGCCCTGCCCTTTAATTCAGCACCTAACTCCCTGAACTCACTATGCAGAACCTCATCACTCATCCTACCCATGTCATTGCTACCTACATAAACCACAACTTTTGGCTGTTCACCCTTCCGGTTAAGAACGCTGAGGACTCAATCCTAGATATTCGGCCCTAGTACCCAGGAGGCAACGTATCATCCGGGAATCTCGTTCTCCCCCCACAGGATCTCCTGCCCACTCCCCTAGCTAACGAGACCCCTATCACCACAGGGTTCCTCTTCTCCCCTACAGAGAACAGTTGAGAGTATCATAGGGGTTTTCCGAGCATCGATCAGGGGCATTTGTCAGGAGCACTGCATATGCAGTGCCCTTAGTATTATTAAAGATCCCACGCATCCATCCAGCATCCTCTTTGACTTTCCACTATCAGGCACGAGACTCCGATGCATAAAAACAAGAACAGTCAGGATGGGAAACAGTTTCTTCCCCCAGGTTATCAGGCTTCTGAACTCCCTGCCGCATCGTATTCGAAGTGTCTCTGGTTAATCTGTTCTGTACCTTACAATATTTAATACATTGTAAAGTAGATTTGCACTTTAGATCATTACGTATGTGTGATTCAACTGCAGATTTTATCCTTACCTTCATAAGATATCATGTGTTATGTGTACTACTGTGCTTTACACATGCTAGTTCGAAGAGTTGTTTTCATTACTTGGCTATATACATGTGTATACTTAAATGACAATAAACTTGACTTGACTTCAGCATAGATGTGTATGGACCATGTGCTGGAGAGTGGGGTTAATATGGAAGGATAGCTGCCTGTCATCTTGGATGAGCTTGTTTCCACATTATATGAGAGCATGATTCTATACATGTATATATGTGGTAATCAAATTTGCTGCCAATGCAAAGGTAGGAAAACTAATTGTGAGGAAGACACTGATACTACACATCAAATATAAATGCCCAAGGCAAATGGATAAGAATTGGGCAGAAGGGTACCAATCATTTATCTTCTCCCCATAAACTTTATGCCCTCATTAATCATGAAGCAACCAACCTCTGCTTTAAACTTACCCAATGACTTGGCCTTCACAGACATCTGTTGCAATGAATTACACAGATTCACCACTCTGGCTAAAGAAATTTCACACCACCTCTGTTCTAAAGGGACATCCTTATATTTTCAGGCTATGCGTCTGGTCCTAGACTTCCCACTATAGGAAGCATTCTCTCCACAAGCACTATCTAGGCCTTTCAACATTCAATAGGCTTCACTGAGATCCCCCCTCATTCTTCTAAACTCCAGTGAGTACAGGCCCAGAGCTGCTCCTACATTAACTGTTTTATTCCTGGAATTACACCCAACAGTACTCTTATTCTTCAATCTGTTGCACCTAATCTTCCAAACCAGCATTTAGCCTTCAATCCCTCTTTTATCGGTTAACAATCTAACCCTGAGTTAACAAGTCATCCTGATAGATCAACTCTCTGATAGGTCAAGTATCCATCCCTCGTTGTATTTACAGAAGCGTTCACAATCTCCAGATATTCTCTAATTGAGGCTTTGTGTAACAGTGGCATAATTTCCATTCAGTTATATCCAATCCTTCATCAGTTCCCCATTTTCACATTACAAAGTGTACTGACCGGTCCAAAGTGTCATTCTGTGTCATCTTCTGAGAATTTTGCAAACTGTGGATCTAGGTAAGTACATGATTGGAGTTGCTTAGAGCACGGTTGGTCTACTGCATAATTCTACAACTCTATCGGGACAAAGATCCCTGCCATATCCTGCAAATGCAGTTACTTCACCCTTCACCCTAGCCTCTATCACCTGAAAATGAGACAATTTCCAGCTTTATAGAATTCTCACAATTTATGTATTAATGTGAGTAAATAAATTATGCATTGTAGCTTGGGCAGTCATCTCTGTGGAGTAGAAATCCCTTGTCAACTCTAAAGAACACCAACCCTTTCCCATCCCTGAACACTGTCCTTTCAAAAACCATCAGCTAGCTGTCCCAGACTGCAGAGATCATAAAATTTGGGCATGTTGGCCCAGAGCAGTTAAGTCACCCAGACAAGCATCTGAACCTCTTCCATATCAATAACGCAACTATCCATCAGCTTGGGTTCAACCACAGAAGCAGCACTTACTGGGTATGTACAACAGAAAGGATAGCCTTAAAGAACTACACAGGAGGGATCAATTAATAGCTCTTTTGATATTTTGAGTGATTAGCTTTTTTTAATTACTTGTACAGAAGGGAACTTTGATATGATAAAATGTAGAGATGGCAATAACCTGTGTCACTTACATGACTTAGATTTCACTATACATTATTGCAAAGACAGTGGGTGTCTCTGAGTCATGCATCCATTATTCATCAGTTATTGTCATTCAGAATGTGGAAAAAATATCTTCCTGACTTCCTACAATGTCTGTTGGAAACACAAAGCTGCAAATGCTGGAACCTGGAGTTGCAAACAATCTGCTAGAGGAGCTCATCAGGCTGAGCTGCTTCTGTTGGGGGGCGGTCGGGATTGTGGAAAGACACGGAACGGTCGACATTTTAGATTGAAACCCTGCTGATATCAGGACTTGTTTATTACAAATTCTGTTAATGGGGCAGCTCATATATGCCAATGGGGAGCTTACGGAAAAGGAAGATAGATTTGCAAGTGAAGTGGTTTGCAGCACTGTTAACGACTCTTAAGTTAATGCCTTTCCAAGTACAACTTCTTCTGATGGGGGAATAGAGTTGCTTCCTTCCAATCATAAAAAGGGCACGCAGGAGTGGCTCACTCCTGCGTGCCAGTTTAACTGGCTGCTGGGTTGTAAATGAAACAAAGCATTCAGGAAAGTTTTGGAGCTGTAGGGAAGCTCTGTTCCAATAAAGAATGAAGCCAATTATATCATTAAATGGGGGTCAGAAGGCATGCTTAAAATATCACATTTTAGCAACATCAATTTGTCAAGAAAGAATTATTGAAAGTAACATAGTTATAAGGGTAATGTGTAACAAAAGCAAAGGCCTTAATAACTCTACCTTTCCTCTAATCTTGGAAAGTTCCCTCATTACTAAATAATTCAAATACAGGTATTAATTGGAGTATTGGGTGAATTTGTATTCACTGTACGAATCCATGCACAATTCTGAAAAGCTGCGTCGTCTTTATTTTCTCTAGGCACCATGATATTCTGAAGGTAAGTACAGTATTTAAGAAAATCCTTACAAGACTGATTGCCAATAAGAAATGAGAAACAACAGGAAGTGCATCTTGACCCTGATACTCAATAGAAACCAATGACATCAATAGAAATGATGGTTAATCTAGGATTCAGTGCCAGATACTTTCCCCATATTGCTTAGCAGCTTTGGTTAGCAAAAATCTATCAATCTCCAATTTAAAATTAGCATCGCTCTTAATCTAAGTATTAGATTTATGCTCGTTAACATGGTGTCCACTTATTTTGGACTCCATGATAAGACGTAATATCATCATTAGCATCATATTCAGTAAACTCAAACTTTTACAGAGCATTTAAGAGATCAATAGAGCAGGAAATATAAAACCAGGAGATTACTTGTCAGTCAATGCCTATAGGTGAACCACTGCATACTTCAAATGACCAAGACGTGTATTGGATGGAAAACAACGAGCTTTAGAAGGAAGACTTTAAAGAGAGGTGGAAATAAAAATTACTTTGCTCAATAAAACAAGGTAGGTTTTCACTTAATCGTGGTATGTATAGCTCTGTGGTGACGAAGTGTGAATACTAGAAGAATTACCAAGTCTTTCCACTCTGGGTAGGTGTGGCATTGTCACTAAATGAAGATCGGTAAATAGCATAGAGCATACAGGCACTCTTACATCTCTCTGCAAATGAGCGAGTAAATCAACAGAGGAAGACTACAACAAACAAACATACAGAATTGGAGGAAGGCCAGGGCAATATATCTCAGGTCTGTACTGATATTTAAATCGAACATGACAGATCTTATTGTAATCTCAACTCTTCAATCCTGTCTACCTGTGGTAATTTTTCACACCTTTGCTTATCAAATATTCTTTTGCATCTTCTTTAAAAGAAATTCAAAAAACACTATTCCAAAGTCAATATGAGGTAGAAAGTTCCAAACAATTTCACTGAATTGGTCTTTAAGTGGAAATAAATGGTTTATGCTATCAGGATGCAAAAGAAGGCAAAACAAAGAAGGGAAAGCATGCGCAGAGACTTCGCTTTTTGCTCATAATTCAGAATTAACACAATTTTATTGTAAAGTGAGAATTACAACTGAATAATAACTACAAGCTCACAGTGTTTAACAGCTGAGCCAAACATCTAATTTATTGATAGCTATCTAAAGCATTCAGTAAGGGTCCCTGTTTTTTGCTGACACTTATCCCTCCCACAGCACATACAGAGTGAGCACAACTGTGATGGAAGACAGTTCTAACAACATTCAAGAAGATTCACATTACTCAGTACAAAGAAATACAATACTTAGCAAAGCAAAGCAAAACAATTGTCAATCTGCTTGATTCACTTCTCTAACCATCATTAGAGGCTGAAATTTATGCCACCTACAAAAATGTACAGAACTAAGGCTTTATTAACATCACCTCCTGACTTCCAACCTCTGTAACCCACCCCCCACAACAGAAGAGCCACCAATGAAAATTCCAACAATTGTGAGCTCTCATTCAGTTCATAATTTAGAAATACAGTCTGTGGCCACTTTATTAGGAACCTATTCTACAGTCAAAGTCACAGATTACATTTTCCCCCCCATTCTGATACTTGGTCTGAACAACAACTGAACTTCTTGATCATGGTTGCATGCTTTTGTGCATGGAATTGCTGATACAATATTGGCTGATTAAATACTTGCATTAATGAATGGGTATATCTAGTAAAGTGGCTATTGAGAGTATATCACTTGTCCTTCAATGTTTCTGAGGCAAAATCTTGGAACTCCATACCTGAAAGCTCAGGGAATAACTTAAACAATGCAGCAGTTTAAAGCAGTGGAGCAGCATCATCTAGTGAAATTAGGACTGGGTGTTAAATGCTGCCCTTGCCAGATATGAATATATAGTTTGCATTAAATTATATACAGTTTAAATAAACAATTTTAAGATTATGACTAGATAATTATTATGATAAACTGGATGCAATATGTTGGATAAAATTTTACTTTGCCTCCAGTATATTCACAATGCATTTTAAGTCTATTCTTTACACACAGTTATAGAATATAGAACAGAGAATAGTACAGCGCAGTACAGGCCCTTCAACCCACAATGTTATGCCGACCCTTAAACCCTGCCTCACATATAACCCTTCACCTTAAATTCCTCCATATACCTGTCTAGTAGTCTCTTAAATTTCATTAGTGTTACCGCTTCCACCACTGACTCAGGCAGTGCATTCCACACACCAACCACTCTCTGAGTAAAAAACCTTCCTCTAATATCCCCCTTGAACTGCCCACCCCTTACCTTAAAGCCATGTCCTCTTGTATTCAGCAGTGGTGCCTTGAAGAAGAGGCAATGGCTGTCCACTCTTAATATCTTCTATACCTCTATCATGTCTCCTCTCATCCTCCTTCTCTCCAAAGAGTAAAGCCCTAGCTCCCTTAATCTGTGATCATAATCCATACTCTCTGAACCGGGCAGCATCCTGGTAAACACGAGGAAATCTGCAAATGCTGGAAATTCAAACAACAAACACAAAATGCTGGTGGAACACAGCAGGCCAGGCAGCGTCTAGAGGAGAAGCACTGTCGACATTTTGGGCCGAGACCCTTTGTCGGGACTAAATGAAAGGAAAGATAGTAAGAGATTTGAAAGTAGTGGGGAGAGGGGGAAATGCAAAATGATAGGAGAAGACCGGAGGGGGTGGGGTGAAGCTAAGAGCTGGAAAGGTGATTGGCAAAAGGGATGCTGAGCTGGAGAAGGGAAAGGATCATGGGACAGGAGGCCTAGGGAGAAAGAAAGGGGGAGGGGGGAGCACCAGAGGGAGATGGAGAACAGGCAGGGTGATGGGCAGAGAGAGAGAACAAAACAAACAACTAAATACTTACTAAATATTTATATTTACTTAATATTACTTAAATATTAAATACTAAATATTTGACAATATTTAGTTGTTTGTTTTTTCTCTCTCTCTGCCCATTACCCTGCCTGTTCTCCATCTCCCTCTGGTGCTCCCCCCCCCTTTCTTTCTCCCGAGGCCTCCCGTCCCATTATCCTTTCCCTTCTCCAGCTCTGCATCCCTTTTGCCAATCACCTTTCCAGCTCTTAGCTTCACCCCCTCCCCCTCTTCTCCTATCATTTTGCATTTCCCCCTCTCCCCACTACTTTCAAATCTCTTAGTATCTTCCCTTTCAGTTAGTCCTAACGAAGGGTCTCGGCCCAAAACGTCAAGTGTTTCTCCTTATAGATGCTGCCTGGCCTGCTGTGTTCCAACAGCATTTTGTGAGCATCCTGGTAAATCTCCTCTGTACCCTTTCCAATGCTTCCACATCCTTCCTATAGTGAGGCAACTCGAACTGGACACAGTACTCCAAGCGTGGTCTAACCAGAGTTTTTTAGAGCTGCATCATTACCCCGCGACTTTTAAACTCTATTCCTCGACTTATGAAAGCTAACACTCCATAAGCATTCTTAACTACCCTATCTACCTGTGAGGCAACTTTCAGGGATCTGTGGACATGTACCCCCAGATCCCTTGGCTCCTCCACACTACCAAGTATCCTGCCATTTACTTTGTTCTGTGCCTTGGAGTTTGTCCTTCCAAAGTGTACCACCTCACACTTCTCTAGGTTGAACTCCATCTGCCACTTCTCAGCCCACTTCTGCATCCTATCAATGTCTTTCTGCAATCTTCGACAATCCTCTACACTAACCACAACACTACCAATCTTTGTGCTGTCTGTAAGCCTGCCAACCCACCCTTCTACCCCCACATCCAGGTCATTAATAAAAATCACGAAAAATAGAGGTCCCAGAACTGATCCTTGTGAGACACCACTAGTCACAACCTTCCAATCCGAATGTACGCCCTCCACCACGACCTTCTGCTTTCTGCAGGCAAGCCAATTCTGAATCCACCTGGCCAACCATCCCTGGATCCCATGCTTTCTGACTTTCTGAATAAGCCTACAGTGTGGAACTGCACTATCCTCATCTATATGCCTGGTCACCTCCTCAAAGAACTATCAGGCTTGTTAGACACGATCTGCCCTCTAGAAAGCTATGCTGACTGTCCCTGATCAGACGATGATTCTCTAAATGCCCATAGATTCTATCTCTAAGAATCTTTTCTAACAGCTTTCCCACCACATCCTTTTATTCTTCACATAATTGAAGAATGCCTTGGAGTTTTCCTTTACCCTACTCGCCAAGGCCTTCTCATGCCCCCTTCTTGCTCTCCTCAGCCCCTTCGTAAGCTCCTTTTTTGCTACCCTATATTCCTCAATACAACCATCTGATCCTTGCTTCCCAAACCTTTTTCCACCTGACTCGCCACCCATGGTTCCTTCACCCTACCATTCTTTATCTTCCTCAGTGGGACAAATGTATCCCTAACGTCCTGTAAGAGATCCCTAAACATCGACCACATGTCCATAGTATATTTCCCTGCAAAAACATCATCCCAATTCACACCCGCAAGTTCTAGCTTATAGCCTCATAATTTGCCCTTCCCCAATTAAAAATTCTCCTGTCCTCTCCGATTCTATCCTTTTCCATGATAATGCTGAAGGCCAGGGAGTGGTGGTCACTGTCCCATAGATGCTCACCCACTGAGAGATATGTCACCTGACTTGGTTTGTTACCTAACACTAGATCTAGTAGGGCATTCCCCCTAGTTGACCTGTCAACATACTGTGACAGGAATCCGTCCTGGACAACTTAACAAACTCTGCCCAGTCCAAACTATTGGAACTAATCAGGTGCCAATCAATATTGGGGAAGTTAAATTCACCCATGGTAATAACCCTGTTATTTTTGCACCTTTCCAAAATCTGCCTCCCAATCTGCTGCTACCAGAGGGCCTATAGAATACTCCCAATAGAGTAACTGCTCCCTTCCTGTTCCTGACTTCCACCCATATTGACTCAAAAGAGGATCCTGCCACATTACCCACCCTTTCTGTAGCTGTAATAGTATCCCTGAGCAGTAATGCCACCCCTCTTCCCTTCCCCTCCCCTTTCTATCCCTTTTAAGGCAATGAAATCCAGGAATATTGAGAATCCATTCCTGCCCTGGTGCCAGCCAAGTCTCTGTAATGGCCAATACATCATAATTCCATGTATCTATCCAAGCTCTCAGTTCATCACCTTTGTTTCTGATGCTTCTTGCATTGAAGTACACACACTTTAGCCCTTCTACCTTACTATTACACCCTTTATTCTGCTTCTCTTTCCTCAAAGCCTCTTTATATGTCAGATCTGGCTTTATTCCATGCATGAAACTTGCAGTTCTCGCATGATCTTTATCCTCCTCCACCTCACTATCTGCTCTAACACTCTGGTTTCCCTCCCCCTGCAAATCTAATTTAAACCCCTTGGAGCAGCACTAGAAAACCTTCCCGCAAAGATGTTATTCCCCCTCCAGTTCAGGAGCAACCCATCCCATCAGAACAAGTCCCACCTTCCCTGGAACAAGGCCCAATTGTCCAGAAACATGAAGCCCTCCCTCCCACACCAATTCCTTAGTCACGTTTTTAGCTGCATTATCTTCCTATTTCTAGCCTCAGTAGCATGTGGCACGGGTAGTAATCTTGAGATTGCAGCCCTGGAGGTCCTGTCCTTTAACTTTGCACCTAATTCCCGAAATTCTCTTTGCAGAGCCTCCTCCTTCTTTCTATCCACGTCACTGGTCCCTACATGAACCACAACATCTGGCTGCTCACCCCCCCCCCCCCCGAGAATACTGAGAACTCGATCTAAGATATCGCGGACCCTGGCACCAGGGAGGCAACAGACCATCCGGGATTCTCGATCTCTCCCACAGAACCTCTTATCTGCCTCCCTAACTATTGAATCCCCTGTCACTATTCATATATAAAGTAAATAAGAACCATTGAGAAGAGGAAAAGGTAACAGGCAAATAACTTGGGTAATGGAAATCACATAATGCCATGGTTTTCATAATTTCTGAAGGTCCTATTTGGTTATTCGCATCATGACAATATTTTGAGATTCAATGTAACATGGTGTAATTTCACTATATATTATAAAATTGGCCTTATAACCCCGCTGCCAATCTCCAGGGACTTAATAGTTGCAGTTTCAACTCAAAGTTCAAAGTAAATTTACGAGGAGTGATTGATAAGTTCATGGCTCTCGTTACATGCACATGCAGTTCAATTCTTTGAGTGATTATGTAGAAAGTTTGAAATTAATAACTCATCTCCTTCTACCTTAGGCCTTGAACTTATCAATCACCCCCACTGTAGAAGGAGTCAATTTTAGAAAACCCAGCACATTTATTTTTCAACATAGTCCCCTCCTACATTTACACTCTTAGTCCAGTGGTCATGGAGCATACGGATCCTTCTTTGTAGAAGTTAGCGTCTTGGACCTCCAGAAGTGGTCCACAGCAGGGGAGATTGATGAGTTCATGGCCTAAGCTAGAAGGAGATAAGTTATACAGCTCTTGTTACATACATGTGCAGTTCAACTCTTTGAGTGATTATGTAGAAAGTTTGAAGTTAATAACTCATCTCCTTCTATCTTAGGCCTCAAACTTATCAATCACCCTTTGTATGATCAAAGTATATATGCAGTGTCTATAAAAAGTATTTAGTCTTTGGAAGTTTTCATGTTTCATTGTTTTACAACATTGAATGACAGCGGATCTAATTTGGCTTTTTTAGACACTGATAAACAGAAAAAGACTCTTTCATGTCAAAGTGGAAACAGGTTTCTTAAAAGTGATTTAAATGAATTACAAATATAACACAGAATAATTATTGCAGAAGTATTCACCCCCCCCCCCCTCCTTAACATGACACACCAAATCATCACTGGTGCAGCCAATAGGTTGCAAAAGTCACATAATTGGATAAATGGAGATCGCCATGTGCAGTCAAGGTGTTTCAGAATCAGAATCACATTGATTATCACTAGCATGTGTCACGAAATTTGTTAACATAGCGGCAGCAGTTCAATATGTGATATAGATTTTTAAAAAAACATTAATCAATTACTGTATATGTATATTGGAGATTAAAAATTGTGCAAAAACAGAAAAAACGTATATTGAAAAAGTGAGGTAATGTTCGCATGTTCAATCATCATTTAAAAGTCGGATAGGCAGAGGGGAAGAAGCTGTTCCTGAATCGCTGAGTGTGTGCCTTCAGACTTCTGTATCTCCTACCTGATGGTATCGGTAAGAAAAGGGCATGCTCTGGATGCTAGAGGTCCTTAATAATGGACGCTGCCTTTCTGAGATCTGCTCCTTGAAGATGCCCTGGGTACTTTGTAGGCTAGGACCCAAGATGGAACTGACTAAATTTACAACCCTCTGCAGCTTCTTTTGGTCCTGTCCAGTAGACCCATACCAGACAATGATGCAGCATGTCAGAATCCTCTCCATGGTACATCTATAGATGTTTTTGAGTGTTTTGTTGACATTCCAAATCTCTTCAAACTCCTAATGTCTTGCCTTCTTTATAACTGCATCAATATGTTGGGACCAGGTTAGATCCTCCGAGATCTTGACACCTAGGAACTTGAAAATGCTCACTCTCTCCAACCTCTGATCCCTCTAAGAGGATTAGTATGTGTTCCTTCATCTTACTCTCCCTTAAGTTCACAATCAGCTCTTTTGTCTTACTGATGTTGACAAGGTCATTGCTGCAACACCACTTCACTAGTTGGTATATCTCACTCTGGTACACTACTTCATCTCCATTTGAGATTCTACCAACAATGGTTGTATCATCAGCAAATTTATAGATGGTATTTGAGCTATACCTACCCACACATTCATGGGTATAGAGGGAGACAACAGTGGGCTAAGCATATGCCCGAGGTGTGCCAGTGTTGATCGTCAACGAGGAGGAAATATTATCAACAATCCACACAGATTGTGGTCTTCCGGTTAGGAATTCAAGGATCCAATTGCAGAGGGAGGTACAGAGGTCCTGGTTCTGTAACTTCTCAATCAGGTTTGTGGGAATTGTGGTGTTAAATTCTGAGCTATAGTCGATGAACAGCATCCTGGTTTATGTTCATTTGATTGTAGTAAAAATACACCTGTATCTGCAAGGTCCAATCACTGGTGAGTCGGCATCCTGGCAAAAATTGCACCATAAACATAAAAGAACATTCCAAGCATCTCTGCGAAGCAGTTATTGAAAAGCACAAGTCAGAAGATGGATACAAGAAAATTTCCAAGTCTCTGAATATCCCTCGGAGTACAGTTAAGTAAATCATCAAGAAATGAAGAGAGTATGGCACAGCTATAAATTTGTCTAGAGCAGGCCATCTTCAAAAACTGTGTGACCATGCAAGAAGGGGACAAGTGAGGAAGGCCACCAAGAGACCGATGACAACTCTAAACCAATTACAAGCTTCAGTAGCTGAGACAGGAGAGACTGCACATGCAACAATTGTTGCCCAAATGCTTCACCAGCTGTAGCTTTATGGGAGAGTGACAAAGAGAAAGTCACTGTTGAAAAAAACACACATGAATTCTCAGCTAGAGGTTTCCAGAGGTGTGTGGGAGAATCTGAAGCCAGCTGGAATAAGGTTCTATGGTCTAATGATACCCAAATTGAGTTTTTTGGCCATTTGACTAAACACTGTTTAGCATAAGCCAAACACAGCAGATCATTTAAAACACACCATCCCTACCATGAAGATTGTGGTGGCTGCATCATGCTGTGCTTCATTGCAGTAGGCCCTGGAAGGTTTGTCAAGGTACAGGGTAAAATGAATGCAGCAAAATACAAGGAAATCCTGGAGGAAAACCTGATTCAGTCTGCAAGAGGACTGTGACTTGGGAGAAGATCTGTTTTCTAGCAAGACAATAACCCTATGCATAAAGCCAAAGCTACACAGGAATGGTTTACAAACAACAAAGTTGATGTCATAGAGTGGCCAAGTCAGAGTCCAGATCTCAATCCAATTGAGAATTTGTGTCTGGACTTGAAAAGAGCTGTTCACTCACGATCCCCATGCAATGTGACAGAGCTTGAACAGTTTTGTGAAGAGGAATGAGGAAACATTTTTGTGTCTGGATGTGCAAAGCTATTCACACAGACCTATCCACACAGACTCAAGGCTGTAATTGCTGTCAAAGGTACATCTACTAAATATTGACGAAGGAGGTGAATACTCATGTAACAATTATTTTGTTTTTATATTTGTAATTCATTTAGATCACTTTGTAGAGATCTATTTTCACTTTGACACAAAAGAGTCTTTTTCTGTTGATGGGTGTCAAAAAAGCCAAATCAAATCCACTGTAGTTCAATGCTGTAAAACAATAAACCATGAAAACCTTGTGGGGAGGGGGTTTGAATACTTTTTATAAGCACTGTAAGAATGGGTAGCAGAGGTGTCAGCTCACTACCCACTGAGGCAAGCATGCAAGATCAGAAATGGTTCATGGGCTGTATGTTATGAAATACAAAAATGTACACATTTGAGGAGTCACTTTGCAGCTGGCTAGCAAATGATCTAGCCTTACTGTTGCTGTTAATAAAAGTGATTTTATTTACAAGCATCTAATCACACAGACCTAGGACTCTTGCTTTCTTGTTGTATGTTTAACTGACTATATCAGTGATAATACTTCTCCATAATATGAGAAAATGGTGGAGAAATTAAAATAGTTTCAAAATCAAAGTTTCTTGGTATACCGGAAAAATAGTACAGCAGCCACGATCACATTCCCCCAGTATGGCTTTACATTCCAAGCTGACCTTGTTCCCCTCTCTGCCTTTTCAGATATGTTTATCAGAATTCTTTGGGCTGTCTCCTGTTTGTCAGTCTCCAAAGACGAGGGAAGATAAATGTCATTTCAGTAGCTACAAGCCTAGCACTCCTCAATGTGAAATTTCCAATCCTTTCCAAAGTATTGCTGTGTATTTGGAGTCTGCAGGTTTAAAACTTGTCCACCACGATTGCACTGGATTTATGAAGGAGTAAAACTCTTCAGCCAACATCCAGCAGCTTATTAATTTAATAGACTCCTGTCCATTCCTTGATATTCTACCCTTGACAGTCTCTCAAGATAAGGTAAAGCTTTTTGACAGGGAAGAGTGCACATATATTCTGCTGTTTTCTGTTGGATGGTTTTTGCAAGAAGATGAGACCAAGTTTTCCACCATTATTGATGCTGTTTCCATACAAATTTTACTGGCCCAGATTAACAATAAAGTGTGAATTCATGACTGTACTGTACTTCCAGGAATGAGATGTAAAATACTGTAAAATGAAGCAATTCATCCTTAGCTCACAATTTGCAAAAAGCATCAATTTCAAGACAGCAGGCATCATTAAAAAGCATAGTTTAAACATCGCTTCTTCCATTTTTCCTAGGTTTTTCCCTTTCAAAAGCCATTGAACCGCTTTGTATTCCTAATATTTCCTTTTTTATTTCAGATTTCATATTTTCTTCTGATCTCTACAAATTGGTAACCAGTGGTAATAAAGTAGTCAACCTATTTTTGTCCAAAGTTCAAAGTAAAGTTTATTATCAGAATACATACATGTAACCACATATAACCCTGAGCTTCTTTTTCTGCAGGTATACTTAGCAAGTCTATAGAACAGTACCTGCAAACAGGATCAATGAACAGCAAACTATGGAAATACAAATATAAATAAATAGCAATAAATATCGAGCATGAAATAACAAGGTAAAGAGTGTTTAAAGTGGGCCCATTGGTTATGGGAACACCAGAATGAGTGTAGTTATCTCCTTTTGTTCAAAAGCCTAGTGGTTGAGGGGTAGTAACTGTTCTGGAACCTGCTGGTATGAGTCCTGAGCCATTTCTACCTTCTAGCTGATGGCAGTGAGGATCTTTGATGATGGATGCTGCTTTCCTATGGCAACATTTCATGAAGATGTGCTCAATGGTTGTGAGTGTTTTCCGTGTGATGTACTGGGCCAAATCTACTACCTTCTGTAGGATTTTCTGCTCAAAGGTATTGGTGTTCCCATACCAGGCCATAATGCAGCCAGTCAGCACAGTTTCTACCACATATCTATAGATGTTTGCCAAGGTTTTTGTTGACCTGCTGAATCTCCACAGACTCCTGAGGAAATAGAGGTGCTGTTGTGCTTTCGTTGCAGTTATATTTATGTGATGGGTCCAGGACAGATCCCCTGAGATACTGACACCAAGAAATTTAAAGTTACTAACCCTCTCCACTTTGATGATTACTGGCTCATGGACCTCTGGTATCCCTCTCCTGAGTCCACATTCAGTTCCTTGGTCTTACTGATATTTAGTGAGAGGTTGCTATTACACCACTCAGCCAAATTTTCAATCTCCCTCCAGTATTCTGATTCATCACTACCTTTGATATGGCTCACAACAGTGGTATCATCAGCAAACTTGTATATGGTGTTGGAGCTGTACTTAGCCACACAAGTGCAAAACAAGTAGACAAAACAAGTAGAGCAGGGGGTTAAGTACACATCCATGCAGTTTTCCTGTGCTGATGGAGATTGTGGAGAAGATTTTTTGTCAATCCAAACTGACTGGGGTCTACAAGTGAGGAAATACAGGATCCAATTGCAACAGGGAGTACTGCGGCCCAAGCCTTGGAGTTTACTGATTAGTTTTGCAGGGATGATGGTATTAAATGCTCAGCTGTAATCAATAAAGTACATCCTGATATATGCACCTTTGCTGTCCAGATGTTCTAGGCCTGTGTGAAGAGCTAGTGAGATGGCATCCGCTGTAGACCTCTTGCTTTGGTAGGTGAATTGGAGTGGATTCAAGTCGCCATTGAGACAGGAGCTGATATTCTTCAACACAAGCCTCTCAAAACACTTCATCACTGTCAATGTAAGTGACACTGGTCCATGTTAAATAATGGAACAACACAGTGTTATGATTTTGCTGTGCACTGTCCGTCTATTGAAAAATCATAAATACAAAAGATACTGCAGATCCTGGAAATCCATAGCAACACGCACGAAATGCTGGAGGAACTCAGCATGTCAGGCAGCATCTCTGGAGGAGAATAAATAGTCAAAGTTTTGGGCAAAGACCTTACGTCAGGAGTTGTGATGAAGGCTCTTGGCTCAAAACGTTGAAGTGCAGAGATGGGGAGACCAGAGACAGCGATTCTGAATGAGCAGGCTGCCCAGTCCAATCTAGCCCATTGTTTCAGCACAGTAATATATTTATTTACTTACAGATACAGAGCGGAACAGATCCTACTGGCCCAATGAGCCGTGCCGCCCAGCAAATCTCTTATTTAACCCAAGCCTAATCACAGGACAGTTTACCTACTAGTTTACCTACTAGTTTACAGTTTACTAATCAACCTACTAGCCAGTATATTTTGTGGAAGGAATGTGGAAGGAACCCGCCACACCTGGGGTTAGCTTACATGTTCATACAAACTCCTTACAAACAGCATTGGAATTAGACTACAAACTCCTAAGTTGTTCAATATATTATTTAATTAAAACAGTCTTTTCTGCTATGCTTCCTTGGATGTGCTGATATATTTATCATCTTAGGTAACCACTAAGGTTTTTGTTACCTGAACAAATTTCCATTCCAATAAACCTGCAATTCCAAATTCAAAAGTTGCAGGAAAAAACATTCTAAGCTTTCCATGTAAATTTAAATTAAATCAGGAACAGTAAGAATTTCGCAAAATACTTTTATGTAGAAGAATTAAGGATGTTCCTGTCCCTGCCCTTATCCGCTATTCACTAAGTACTTCTATTAGTGAACACCAGCTATCAATCTGTGATAGAAGATCGCAGACTGCCACTGCCACTCACTGAGTCGTTAAAAGCATCTGTGCATCCTGCCACAACCAGCATCAGAGCCATTAAATGTAACATCAGATACTGTAAGATAACCAGGTTTAATAAAGATGCTGAACAACTGACTTTATTTTATTCGAACTGTTGTCTTGCTCTTCTGTACATCTGACAAATGCTTGTAGAGTAGTAAAAATGGTCCGGCCATTTTGGCCATTAATTTCCCTATGACATTCTGACTTAAACACAAAAGGTATTTTTAGCAATAAGTCTGAAGTAATTGTATATTCCAGTGCTGACCTAACTGACCTCTAAAACTGTGTCCGCGGTGAGGTCGACCTTTACAAAACCTCTGCTCTCTGTATTATATCTTGCATGGTGCCATCATCAATTAGCACTTTACTCACAGGTTTGCACTCGCTCTGGATAATGCTGGACATTGACTGTAAAATTCTTATCACTGTTTTCAAATCTCTCAATGGCCTTGCCTTATCATGTCTCAGGAAACTCTTCAAAAAAAACATTTTGATATTCTGCCATCCCATATTACCTACTTACACAATGACACGTAATTTCTGCCTTAGGGGCCTTTCTGGGACCTAACTATAAGGCTATCCTGGTGTTGACATCTTCCATAAGGATTTCTATGGTATTGTGTGTGCTGTCCACTTCTACAGCTGACTGGTCAGCCCTACAATGAAGTCTAGCTGCAGCTCAAGGATGTTGTGTGGTCTCAATAATAAGCTTGTGTCCGGTTTAAGATGGTGTTGCTTAAGCCCAGTAACTATTTATTGATGGCAAACAAAACAATGAATACAACTAAATACTTCATTAATAACTTTCTGGTAAAAATTATGGTAAACAACCACTGCAAATAATGGAGAGGCAAGCAAAGGTGAGACTGAGTTGAGGGTTGAAGTGTGCAGGTGCAATTTAAATGATGGGTCAGATGGATTGAAAAAGGAGGGTGTTGGGACCAGAGGCAGGGGTCAGGCTGGTTCTACTAGCTGCTCCATGATGTTTACTCGGCTCTGCACTGAACTGAGGCTGAGGCTGTGGCCTGCTCTGGCTGTTCCAGGCTTCATGTCTGTGGACTCACTTCTACTCTGAATGCTATTTGCTTGCTTATATTATTTGCAAGATTTGTTACTTTTTCTCTCTGAACTTGGGGTGTTTTAAGGTCATTTTAATGGATTTCTTTGGGTTTCTTGTTTTCTGGCTGCCTGTAAGGAAACAAATGTCAAGGTTGTATAATGTATACATACTTTGATAATAAATGTACTTCGAAATTTGAAACAATAACCCATTATTATTATGCAATTGTGTTACTACCATTGCATGAGTTGCACATACACAAGTAATGTATAAGTGGGAGTAGAACGAACTAACAAGGAACTACTGCTTATAACTATATAACAATTATAGCACAGGAACAAGCCATCTCGGCCCTTCTAGTCCATGCCGAATGCTTACTCTCACCTAGTCCCACCTACCTGCACTCAACCCATAACCCTCCATTCCTTTCCTGTCCAGATACCTATCCAATTTTTTTTTAAATGACAAAATCAAACCTCCCTTGTTGCCATTTGGTGTGCACTTTGCAGTGTGAATATATTTCTAGGCCAAGTTTGGGACTTAAGCTTCAATTTGCTGATGGGAATGACTACAAATGTAAAATTTTATCACAAAATGAAAATTGGGGTTTCATTTGTGTATGTTAAATGGCAGATTACAATGTACATGTTAGGACATATTCTAGAGTTATGCAAATATAACAGATATTAAAATTGTCATTCTAATTGTCATTAGAAATGGGGATGGTGCCGGAGGATTGGCGTATTGCTCATGTGGTTCCATTGTTTAAAAAGGGTTATAAAAGTAAACCTAGCAGTTATAGGCCTGTCAGCTTGACGTCAGTAGTGGGTAAATTAATGGAAAGTATTCTTAGGGATGGTATATGTAATTATCTGGATTGACAGGGTCTGATTAGGAACAGTCAACATAGATTTGTGCATGGAAGGTCATGTTTGACAAATCTTATTGAATTTTTTGAAGAGGTTACTAGTAAAGTTACTAGTAATAAAAGGATAGAAATGGTCATTCTGGATTGTGAGCTGGTGTATGGATCAGTTGAAATAGGGGTGCCATCAGAATTCCCGAGAGCTGACGTGGACATCCTGCTGGGAAATGACTTAGCAGGGGGTAAGGTTTGGTCAGCAATGCTGCCGACCGGCGCGTGTGGTGGCCCCGCCCCTAGCGCCCAAGGACCATCTCGCCGGTGCGGTCACTCGCAGCATGTCGAGAGAGACAGCTGAGAACGAGAGCAGTTTAAATCTGGCCAGTTTTGATTTGGCCGAGACGTCTTTGCTGACCCTGTGCCACGAGGGTTTAGAGGGTGGTAAGACGAAGAGTAGTAAAGTAAAAGGGGGTAAGGGAGAGGAGATAGATCTGCCCTTAGCGAAGAGAAAGGTCCTAAAGGTAGGAAATAAAGATGAGAAACAGATAAAGCTGTTAAAAGGTCCAGAGTTGGACATGGATGATCTGTCTGGTTTGGCAGAATTGTTTGAAGAACTTGAGAGTTCTAAAGGTGTTACCGATAACGAGAGGAGGGCAGTCCTAGATGAAAAGGGTACCCTTGCCTCGAAGGAGTCTGCTGAAAGGGCCGAGGAGGTTGTTTCAGCTCGCAGAGTTGCGCCTTCCCCGGTTGGGAGCTGCCCAGAGAGTAACTGGGAGGATCGGGGGGAGTTAGAATTTGAAAAAGGTATGGGTGTTGAAAGCCTGGAAGGGGCAAATGTCCCGTTTGAGTGTGTCCGAGATGGGGATGCACGTGGTGCTGAACCTGGTAATGGAGCTCAGAAGAAGTCTGAGGTATCTGATTCAATGGCCGTCCTTGTGGGTCAGATAGACTTGGTTCAGTGGGAAAAGGGTTAACTTTGGTAACTGTGGGAAGTGTGAGTTCCCCGGTGTTTGTACTCGAAGGTGGGTTCAAAGTTAAAGCAGAATTTAAGAATGGGGGGATGAGGATTGTTATTGAAGGAAACGGAAAGTCTGTAGTTTCCAAATCGAAGGAAGAAATCTTAAACCTGGCAGATCGCTCACAGAGTGAGCCGGGGGATAGCGGGGCCTCCCACTCTATTGTTATGCCAGGATGGGGTGTGAAGAGGCCGCCTTCAACATACTACTTGAGCGAAGAGTTCGAATCAAACACCAATAGCCTGAAGGGGACTGATAAAAGGGCCAGCCACCTGGGTAAAATCAAAGAATTGGGTGGAAATGGTCTAAGTTTGGGGCATGCTGTTGCTAAAATAACCCCGACGAACCAGGCAGGTGGGAGTTCACCACGCAAAACTACTCAAGTTCCCCACGGGGGGGGGGGGGGGGGGCTCGCCAAAAAAGAGGCGACGGTTAATGGGGATGCCATTGTTAGACAGCCAAGCAGGTTGAACGGGTTTGCGCCAAAGCGTGTGAATAATAAAGACAGCCCTTTGGAGACCTGCTGGTTAAGTTAAACGACTGAAACGATTAGTATTCGCATAAACTTTTGTAAATGCACCTAAGCTAAGGTCACACCTCCTTAGTTTTGTTGCAGAAAAAAATAAATAGGTGGTTATTGAATTGAAGTCTGATGTCTGATGTCTGTTCGCAATGTTAAGATATTAAAGAAAGGGACACTGTAATTGTTAACTATTTAGATACTGACTTGAATGTATAATGGTAGTACTCTGTGAAAAGAAAAACTTGTGTATTGTGTTAGATTCAAAACTCCTGTAAGACCGTGTACCACTCTGTTTTAACCGCTGGTAAAAACATTTTAAGAGGGAAGGTGTTATGATCCCAGCCCCCTCCTTTGTGAGAATCGCAAGAGCACCCATCGGGGGGGGGGGGGGTCAGTAGACCCAGTAGGAGAGAGAGAGAGAGAAATGTGCCGAATTGCACGTTCCACCCGGGATGCAGAATAAGACGACAGCGACTATTGTCTCATGGAGACCATGTGAAAAGCCCTCGGGCAAGGTGGGCTGGTTGAGAGAGAGATTGCATCATCCCAACCTGATTGACACCTGCGACCCCGTGAGGAAGTATAAAGGAGAGTCTCAGGGGTACAGCCCCCTCAGACGCACCAAGAAGACTCGAGAGAGTGATCCCGCAGCAGCGGGAAGCCATTCTGAAGGAAGCCACGTGCGTTAGATTCCGGGATTGGAATTTGTGGCTGGAATCTCAGAAAACCGCTTTTAACTAACATCGGGGAGAGGGAACCAACACTCCCCCGATTTCACGGAAGCTTCATCAAGACCCGGCAAGTTTTTTTTCTCTTCTCCCCAATCTCTCTCTCTCGGTCGCCCCACGTGAAACCCAGTAATTCTCAAAAGGGCTGAGGCCTGCAGACTTCTGAGTGACTTTTATATTTCCAATGGACAATATATAATCCCCTAGACAACAGTCGAGATTACTTCTTAATGATGAACTTTACTATACTCGCGTTTTAGATTGAGTGTTGACGACGTGCATTATCTGAATGTTTGTATTAACCTTACTTTTATGCCCCTTTATAAATAAAAACGTTTGAAAATAGTGACATCAGACTTCAACGGACCTCTCTATCTTTGCTGGTAAGTTATCCAGTTACGGGATATGTAACAGTAGGAATAATCCAAATAGGACATACATGGTAAATGGTAGGGCATTGAAGAATGCAGTAGAACAGTGATCTATGAGTAATGGTGCATAATTCCCTGAAGGTGGAATCTCATGTGGATAGGGTGGTGAAGAAAGCTTTCGGTATGTTGGCCTCTATAAATCAGAGCATTGAGTATAGGAATTGGAACGTAATGTTAAAATTGTACAAGGCATTGGTAAGGCCGAATGTGGAATATAGTGTATAGTTCTGGTCACTGAATTATAGGAAAGATGTCAACAAAATAGAGAGAGTACAGAGAAGATTTACTAGAATGTTACCTGGGTTTCAGCACCTAAGTTACAGGGAAAGATTGAACAAGTTAGGTCTTTATTCTTTGGAGTGTAGAAGGTTGAGGGGGGACTTGATAGAGGTATTTAAAATTATGAGGGAGATAGATAGAGTTGACGTGGTTAGGCTTTTTCCATTGAGAGTAGGGGAGATTCAAACAAGAGGACATGAGTTGAGAGTTAGGGGGCAAACGTTTAAGGGTAACACAAGGGGGAATTTCTTTACTCAGAGAGTGGTAGCTGTGTGAAACAAGCTTCCAGTAGAAGTGGTAGAGGCAGGTTCGGTATTGTCATTTAAAGTAAAATTGGATAGGTATATGGACAGGAAAGGAATGGAGGGTTATGGGCTGAGTGCGGGTCAGCCGGACTAGGTGAGAGTAAGCGTTCGGCATGGAATAGAAGGGCCGAGATAGCCTGTTTCTGTGCTGTAATTGTTATATATGGTTAACTCAGGTAAGAACCAGTCTTCAGTTCTTAAAGTAAATTATAAATTGTAAGCTGTAAATTGAAGTTAAAAGCATACCTTTGCAAGTAAACAATACTGTCTACGTAGCACAGCCTAGGAGATACTGTTTGCCAAATGGGGACCATGAGATACTTGCATATGCATGAGCCAAATGTTAAGACAATAGGGCTGTGTTAATTGGCTCACATCAAACCAGGATTTGGGCAATGAGTTTAAATAATTTGCACCATTGCAAACAAGTTCATGGAAGCTTGCAGACAGGACTGATACTTTCACTTAGCTGAATCAATGGTTTGGTCGCCTGGCTGTCTGTTGTCCAGAGGTTTGTAGAACATTTTTTTTAAGTAGTTTCTCCCAGCAAAGACTTTTGAATCTTTGGAGGAATAATATCAATTACAATGTGCTTCCACTGTAATTATTTAGCTTGGAAGAACCATTTGTCAACCCAAAGTATTGAAGTAAACAATATCATTATAACTGTTGAAACTGTCTTGTGACACCTGCTGTTACCTTCGATCTCCATTAGTTCATTACCTGCTGTGTTGTATGACAGGCAATCATTGTCTTTCACCACGATTGTTCTCGGCAATTTTTTCTACAGAAGTCATTTGCCATTGCCTCCTTCTGGGCAGTGTCTTTACAAGACGGGTGATTCCAGACATTACCAATACTCTTCAGAGATTATCCTCCTGGCATTAGTGGCTGAATAACCAGGATTTATGACATGCACCAGCTGCTCACATGACCATGCACCACCTGCTCCCATGGCTTCATATGACCCTGACTGGGGGACCAAATGCCTCCTTTGGCAGAGACTTGATCTTAAGGGTATAAAAATGTGATGTACTTTGAGTTTGTGAGCCTCTACCTTGCGTGTCTCCACAAGAATGCTTGTTTCTAATGATGAATAAATAGTTTCATATCTCAACTCAAATGTCTCTCCAGTGACCTTAATGACAGTCACAACACATATAAAGATAATAGATAATGATAAAAAGTGATTAATAAGAATTGTTTTGCGATCCTTCTCTCCTTCCCCATCTCTAGCTAAGGAGCAATTCAGAAATACACTTTGTATATAGGCTACCACTTGGGAGAAGTCAAATGCATCCTCTGACTCCAGTCAGCTGTTGCACTCTCCCACGAGAGATGTGGGATTATGACTATAGCAATCCATTAACCCCCATCCTGACTGAGATCTCAAAAATATTAAAAAAAAAACATTGGTAGGTCAGTTGTAGGATTGCTGGGTGCAATAGAGAAAGAACCCAAATACAGTACTAGAGGAGGTTTAATCACCTCGCACATCAGTGAAAATACCAACTAGTGCACAACTACACACACATTGTCACACACCTTCCACTTCACTGCAGAAGGCATATGCTGCACAGTAAATGAAAAGAAAAAACAAGGCAAGATTTAGAAAGAATTAAAACACAGAGTGCTGAGAACACACAAGCAGGTTAGGCAGCACCTGTGGAGGCTGAAACAGTTTTCATGTTTCAGGACAATCAGAGTATTTCTGACATTTTCAGTTTTAATTTTCTATCATACACACCATCAGTTACATGCAGACACAGAATATAGACAAATTTCACATCCAACATAATTCCTTATCCCTTGCAGAAAACAGTGGGGAGTGGCAGCAACGTTCTGGCAATGTTCCGAAGGCACATTGCCTTGAGAGTAGAATGCTGGCAATCATTGGTCCAGGGGTACTGAAAGAGTAGGAATCACATATCTAATCATCCTCGTGTCCAACTACTTGGCCCAGAATATTTTTTTTGTTCTTACGATGGCTTATAAGATTCAATTTCTTTTTACATCCTCCCCCTACCCCTACTTCACAATATTCTTAATTGAAACATCAAAATATACAGTAAAGTGGGTCACTTGCATCAAATCAAATCAGCAAGGATTGTGCTAGCCAGCTCGCAAGTGTTGCTATGCTTTTGGTGCTAACAGCACAAGCCCATAATTCAATAACCCTAATTAACCCTATGTCTTTGGAATGTGGGAGGAAACCAGAGCACCTGGAGGAAAGCCATGTAGTCACCAGAAGAATATTCCTTACAGGAATTTAAACCCAATTGCTGATTGCAGGCATTGTAAAGCAATGTACTAATTGTCACGCTACTGTGCTGCCCTGAAGAAGAAATTCTGAGGTACCTGAAGTACCGCTTTAGGAACTCCTGCCTGAGGAGTGACCTGGATCTGCTCCAATATACCTATCACCAGGTCAAGAGCAAATGTTATTTCAATGGCTCTTCATTAACATCTGGACAATGAAGGTGCATATGTTAGGACATTCCTTATTGATTAAAACTCAGCATTCAATACCATCACCCCTCCAAATCTCATGGATGACCGCAGAGGTCATCAGAGCAGGCGACAAGGCAGCTTTAACAACAGCAAGGGCCAAACTGTCCCGAGCCATCAGAGGGGCAAAGTGTGCACATGCCCAGCTAATCCACAGTTACTTCCAGGACAGCGGCGACATGCGGTGCATGTGGAAGGGCATCCAGGACATCACCAATTACAAGACAACATCACCTGACTGTGCAGGAGATGCCTCCCTCCCAAATGCGCTGAATAACTTCTACGCCTGGTTTGAGGTGGAAAATGATGTGGCGGATCACCCTCCTGCGAATGACCAGGTGCTGTGTCTCTCTGTGACCGATGTGAGAAGAACCCTGTGCAGGGTCAACCCACAGAAGGCTGTTGGACCAGACAACATCCCTGGTAGAGTGCTCAGAGGATGTGCAGACCAGCTAGCAGATATTCTCACTGACATCTTCAACATCTCTCTGAGCAGCACCACCATTCCAACGTGCTTCAAGGCCGCCACCATTGTCCCCATGCCGAAGAAATCTTCAGTGTCCTGCCTAAATGACTACCGTTCCATTGCACTTACATCCATCATCATGAAGTGTTTCGAGAGGCTCGTCATGAGGCATATCAAGACCCTGCTGCCCCCCTCACTGGACCCCCTGCAGCTTGCATACCGTCCCAACTGCTCAACAGATGATGCCATTGCCACCACCCTCCACCTGGCCCTAACCCACCTGGACAAAAAAGACACATATGTTCGGATTCTGTTCATAGACTTTAGTTCCGCATTCAACACAATCATCCCTCAGAAACTGATTGGAAAGCTGAGCCTATTGGGCCTGAACACCTCCCTCTGCAACTGGATCCTAGACTTCCTGACTGGGAGATCTCAGTCAGTCTGGATCGGAAGCAGCATCTCCAACACCATCACACTGAGCACAGGGGCTCCCCAGGGCTGTGTGCTCAGTCCACTGCTGTTCACTCTGCTGACCCACTACTGTACTGCAACACACAGCTCGAACCACAACATCAAGTTCGCCGATGACATGACTGTGGTGGGTCTCATCAGCAAGAACGACGAGTCAGCTTACAGAGAGGAGGTGCAGCGGCTAACGGACTGGTGCAGAGCCAACAACCTGTCTCTTAATATGAGCAAAACAAAAGAGATGGTTGTTGACTTCAGGAGAGCACGGAGCGGCCACTCCCCGCTGAACATCAACAGCTCCTCGGTAGAGATCGTAAAGAGCACCAAATTTCTTGGTGTTCACCTGACGGGGAATCTCACCTGGTCCCTCAACACCAGCTCCATAGTAAAGAAAGCCCAGCAGCATCTCTACTTTTTGCGAAGGCTGAGGAAAGTCCATCTCCCACCCCCCATCCTCATCACATTCTACAGGGGTTGTATTGAGAGCATCCTGAGCAACTGCATACTGCCTGGTTCGGAAATTGCACCATCTCAGATTGCAAGACCTTGCAGCAGATAGTGAGGTCAGCTGAGAAGATCTTCGGGGTCTCTCTTCCCACCATCACAGACATTTACACTAAATGTTGCATCCGCAAAGGAAACAGCATTTGAAAGGACCCCATGCACCCCTCATACAATTTCTTCTCCCTCCTGCCGTCCGGGAAAAGGCTCCGAAGCATTCGGGCTCTTACGACCAGACTATGTAACAGTTTCTTCCCCCAAGCTATCAGACTCCTCAATACCCGAAGCCTAGACTGACACCTTGCCCTACTGTCCTGTTTATTATTTATTGTAATATTGCACTGTTTTTGTGCACTTTATGCAGTCCAGTACAGACCTACGTCTGTAGTATAGCTTTCTCTGTGTTGTTTTTTATTACGTAGTTCAGTCTAGTTTTTTGTACTGTGTCATGTAAAACATGGTCCTGCAAAAACGTTGTCTCATTTTTTCTATGCACTGTACCAGCAGTTATGGTCGAAATGACAATAAAAGTTGACTTGACGTCACTAAGCCTCAAGAGCTGAACCACATTACCTTCATGTTACTTAATGCTGTAATGGGTTTCTGTGTCTGGAATGATTGGGTTATAACTGCAGATAAGGGGGGGGGGGGAACTAACCAGTGGAGAATTGTTGTGCTATCTTGTATGTGGGAGCAGAGTGGGAGTTCGCAGTCTTTTTTTTGAGAGGCGAGCAAGGAGGACGGATGTATGAGGAGTGGACAGTGGTTCCAGGGCAGCAGATATTGGACGTCAGCGGTTCGGACGGTGGCCAGAGGCTCGGAAGGTCATTGTGGATGGAACTGGAGGCATGAGCTCCAATGTATTAAAGTGTTATGTGGACAAACTGATAAACTTAATGATTTGGCACCTTTAGTTTAACTGTTTCTACTAACCCATCACTAAGAAATAACTATAAAGTTGCAATTATTTACTTGCCTTTGGTGTATTGTCTGATATTTGTGTTATGCACGTGTATTGGGGGGGGGCATTACACCATACTTACACCGAAGTATTGCACTATTGGCGGGGTGATGGCGGTTCACACAAGGCAAATGGGGGTAAATTGAGTGCACGGATGCTACATACGCTTATGATTGTGTGGCTAAGTACAACTTCAATGCTTTATTTAAGTTTGCTGAAGACATCAGTGTGTTGGCCAAATCAAAGGAAGTGCTGAATTTGCATTTAGAAGGGAGACTGAAAATCTGGTTGAATAGGGTCACAAAAACAACCTTTACACAACATTAGCAAAAGCAAAGATCTGATTATCTACCACAGGAGGAGAAGCCAGAGGTGCATGACCCAGGCCTCATTAGGAGAATGGAGAGGGTCAGTAGCTTTAATTCCTTGACATTAATATATTAGAGGATCTGTCCTTGGAGCAGCACATCAGTGTCATCACAAAGAAGACATGACAGCACCTCTACTTTCTTAGAAGTTTGGCACCAAGAACTTTAACAAACTTCTATCGATGCACAGTGGGGAGTATCTTAACTAGCTTCGTCACACCGGGGAATGGAAAAATCTACAGAAAGTTGTGGATTCAACCCAGTCCATCACAGGCAAAACCCTTCCTACCATTGAGTACTTTTACATGGAGCCCTGCCACATGAGAGCAGCATCTATCGTCGAAGCCCTCCACCATCTTCTTCTCGCTACTACCAATGGGTAAGAGGACCCTTAGGTCACACACCAATGATTTTCCCACACCTATCCAGCTCTTGAACCGGAGTGTATAACTTTATTCACCACTGGTCTGAACTGATTCGACGACCTACAGACTTACTCCCAAAATAGTGGTGCCGCCAACATCGCGGCTTCTCTCCCAGATGAGCTCAATGGCTTTTACACTCGGTTCGACATTGCTAACTCTGAGCTTCTGAGGAAAGCCACCGCTACAACCTGCAACTTGGTCATTTCTGAGGCTGAGGTATGCAGACCTTTCCAATGAGTGGACAGTCGCAAGGCTGTGGGACCGGACAGCATTCCAGGGCAAGTAATCAGATTATGCTTACGAACATTTTTAATCACTCCCTCTCCCAGTGTAGAGTGTTTTCCTGCTTCAAGTTATCCACCATTGTCCCTGTACCAAAACAGACAAAGGTAACATGCCTGAACATCTGGCGTCCTTTCGCACTCACCTCAATAATAAGCAAATGCTTTGAGAGGTTGGTCAGAGATCACATCTGCAGCTTGTTACCACCCTAACTGGACCCCCAAGTCACCTACTGACACAACCGATTGACAGACAACGCAATAGCTACAGCTCTACACACTGTCCTTACACATCTGGAGAAGAAGGATGCTTATGTGAGAATGCTGTTCTTACTTCAGTGGTTGGTAAGTTGATGGAGAGGATCCTGAGAGGCAGGATTTATGAACATTTGGAGAGGTATAATATGATTACGAATAGTCAGCATGGCTTTAGCAAGTGCAGGTCGTGCCTTACGAGCCTGATTGAATTTTTTGAGGATGTGACTAAACACATTGATGAAGGAAAAGCAGTAGATGTAGTGTATATAGATTTCAGCAAGGCACTTGATAAGGTACTTCATCAAAGGCTTATTCAGAAAGTTAGGAGGCATGGGATCCAAGGGGACGTAGCTTTGTGGATCTAAAACTGGCTTGTTCGCAGAAGGCAAACAGTTGTTGTAGACGGGTCATATTCTGCATGGAAGTCGAAGACCAGTGGTGTGTCTCAGGGATCTGTTCTGGGACCCTTACTCTCCATGATGTTTTTTATAAATTTATAAATTTTTATTAAGTTTATATGTCAAATATGATGACAGAATGTAGTATTAATGGTAAGACTCTTGGCAGTGTGGAGGATCAAAGGGATCTTGGGGTCCGAGTCCATAGGACGCTCAAAGCAGCTGCACAGGTTGACTCTGTGGTTAAGAATGCATACGGTTTATTGCCTTTCATTAATTGTGGAATTGAATTTAGGAGCCGCGAGGTAATGTTGCAGCTATATAGGACCCTGGTCAGATCCCACTTGGAGTACTGTGCTCAGTTCTGGTTGTGAAAGCCATAGAAAGGGTGCAGAGGAGATTTACAAGGATGTTGCCTGGATTGGGGAGCATCCTTATGAAAACAGGTTGAGTGAACTTGGATTTTCTCCTTGGAGTGACGGAGGGGTATAAGATGATGAGAGGCATTGATCGTGTAGGTAGTCAGAGGCTTTTCCCAGGGCTGAAATGGTTGCCCCAAAAGGACACAGGTTTAAGGTGCTGGGGAATAGGTACAGAGGAGATGTCAGGGGTAGGTTTTTTTACTCAGAGAGAGGTGAGTGCGTGGAATGGGCTACCAGCAACGGTGGCAGAGGCAGATATAATAAGGTCTTTTAAGAGACTTTTGGATAGCTACATGGAGCTTTGGGGTGTATGGGGTGTCTAGGGAGGGGTAGCACCTCTGATGGGGGGGCCTGCCATGACCTTTTCAAGGCAGTTCATCTACCTTTGGTCTCCACCTGATGCTCAGCTCTCACCTGTGGCTCCAAGTAGCTGTAACACACGCCGTGGCCGCACCCCGGTAAACTGTCTCGGCAAACGGGCCAAACCTGATGAGGGTAGCCGATGGGTATTCAACCCTCGGTGAGGTAGGAGATCTGACTATTCCAGTGTGTGAAGGTAGATTGAGCGGAGGAGACCGATTAATGGTCCAACGGTCAAGAAGGCAGGCCAGCAGACATTTGTGGAGCGCTAAGAGCACAACAAGGCACTTAGACGTCCTGGTCATCCTCTGCAAGAGGTGGTGATCTCTTTAAACTGACCCGGCAGAAGGCAAAGGCAAACCACTGCTGTAACCTGCCACGGACACAATTTTCCAATATGTCAGAGAGGCATGGAGGGAAATTGTCCGCCAACTGGAAATTCCAGATGTGACCTAACGACGATGACAGCATGGAGCTTAGAAAACTATGGGTAAGCTTAGTAATTTCTAAGGTAGGAACATGTTCCGCACAACTTTGTGGGCTGAAGGGCCTGTATTGTGCTGTAGGTTTTCTATGTTTCTATGACTACAGTTCTATGAACACCATAGTTCCATCCAGGCTTGACAGAAAACTCAGACACCTTGGCCTTGGCTTTGCCTTGTGCAGCTGGATCCTGGACTTCCTGTCAGATTGCCGGCAGGTGGTAAGAGTGGGCTCCCTCACCTCCACCCCTCTGACTCTCGACCCAGGAGCCCCTCAGGGCTGTGTATTGTCCTCTCCTTTACTTCCTGTAAACCCATGACTGTATCGCCACCCACAGCTCTAATCTGCTAATTAAATTTGCTGATGATACTACATTGATTGGCCTTATCTCAAACAATAATGAGGTGGCCTACAGGGAAGAAGTCATCTCTCTGACACAGTGGTGTCAAGAAAACAACTTTTCCCTCAATGTCACAAAAACGAAGGAGCTGGTTGTGGATTACAGGAGAAATGGAGACAGGCTAGTCCCTATTGACATCAATGGATCTGGGATTGAGAGGGTAAACAGCTTTAAATTTCTTGGCATAAATATCACTGAGGATCTCACATGGTCTGTACATGCCAGCTGTGTGGTGAAAAAGGCACAACAGCACCTCTTTCACCTCAGACGGTTGAGGATGTTCGGTATGGGCCCCCAACTCCTAAGAACTTTCTACAGGGGCACAACTGAGAGCATCTTGAGGGGCTGCGTCACTGCCTGGTATGGGAACTATACCTCCCTTAATTGCAGGACTCTGCAGAGAGGGGTGCAGACAGCCCAGTACATCTGTAGTTCTTCCCACTATACATGATATTTATAAAGATGGGTGTGTGAAAAGGGCCTATAGGATCAATAGGGACCCAAGTCACCCCAACCACAATCTATTCCAGCTGCTACCATCCAGGAAATGGTACCACAGCATAAAAGCCAGGGCCAACAGGCTCCGGGACAGCTTCTTCCACCAGGCCATCAGACTGATTAATTCACACTGAATTGAGTGTATTTCTATGTTACATTGACTGTTCTATTTATTATAAATTACTATGAATGCATATTGTACATTTAAACAGAGACATAATGTAAATTTTTTTTCTCATGTATGTGAAGGATATAAGAAATAAAGTCAATTAAATTCAAGGATGCTTAGTATTATTTTATTTGCACGGTTTGTCTTCTTTTATACATTGGTTGTTTGTAGGTCTTTGCCTGTTTATGTATACTTTTCCATAAAATTCTATTGTATTTTGTTTTCCCAAATGAATCTCATACACCTAGTGGCCACTTTATTAGGTACACCTGTGCACCTGCTCATCAATGCAAATATCTAATCAGTCAATTATGTGACAGCAACTCATTGCACAAAAGCATGTAGACATGGTCAAGGGGTTCAGTTATTGTTCAGAACAAACATCAGGGAAGAAATATGACCCAAGTGACTTTGACCATGGGATGGTTTGAGTATCTCAGAAACTGCTGACATCCTGGGATTTTCACACATGATAGTGTCAGGAGTTTATAGAAAATGGAGTGAAAAACAAAGAAAACATCCAGTGAGCAACAGTTCTGTGGGCAAAAATGCCTTGTTAATGAGAGAGGTCAAGAGGAGAATGGGCAGCCTGGGTCAAGCTGACAGGAAGGCGACAGTAACTCAAATAACAATGTGTTACAACAGCGGTGTGCAGAAGAGCATTTCTGAACACACAATACATTGAACCTTTAAGTGGATGGGTTACAGCAGCAGAAAACAACAAACATACAGACAGTGGCCACTTTATTAGGTACAGAAAGGAAATTCCACTTAATGTTGTAACAGTTCCTTCACAAGTTCTGCAATGCATTTTTTACAGTTACTTGTCAGAGTGACAGTCAACGATGCAGTGCTACACCTATTCTCTGAGTTTTCTTTTGAATATGATCTGGAACATGCTGTGCATGCCTGGCAATTTGCCACCATTTCTATCTTACCTGCAGTTAATTACACTCTTCCTGGGCCGTGGAATTGCTGTGAACACCTACAGAATAAATACAATAGCCTCGTATATGATTACTCATGTAACCATTTAAAATCCTCCTACCACTCCTGATGCATTCAGTTACCTCATTGCACTTCGCAGTGTGCATTCGGAAGCAATTTCAATGAACTTGCACTACACAAGATGCTGAGGCAGCTGCTCATACTAATAAGGAATATTTGTACTCAATAGCGGTTGTACAATGGAAGAAAAAAATAGCTGTGGCTTCTGTGTCTGCTAGAAAATATCAATGTCTTGGCTGCATTTCTCCCTTCCAGTAGAGAGCTGCTGATATATCCCGTCGAGATTTGAATAAAGGTTTGGGGAAAGTATCAGAGTCTAGCTAGTGCCTCTAGAAATAATCTGGCCCTTCAAGACACACTTCCCCAGCAATCCTGACAAGCCTAATTAACTCTAACCAATTCACGGGACAATTTACAATGACTAATTATCCTACCCAGTACATCTTTGGGCTGTGGGAGGAAACTGGAGGACCTGGAGAAAACCCATACATTCCATGGGGAGGACAGACAGTGGCTCCTTACAGAACGTCGCTGGGACTGAACTTCGAACTCAGGAACACCCTGAGCTGTAACACGTCATGCTAACCACTTAAGGAGACAGAATAAAACAAAAGGTTACTAATTTATTCATAGGTGTTCAAACAGCCACAGGACCGTGGTTTCTGTATGATTCAGTTTTGCAACGTGTATTTCAGCACCTGAGCCATCGCTAGGAAATGGCCACATACATCATAAACATGTTATGAGACACTTTTAACAGTGCTGGATATTTTTGCCAGAGTACTTAATATCCACAAAGCTAATGTGGACACATTTCATTATATTTTGAAAGACTCACTGAATTGATTTGACACAAACTACGTATTTCACTCTATGTTTCAGTGTACATGTGACAAATAAATGTCAAATAGATGTGAATAATCTTTAATCTCTTCTGGTTTGTTTTCAAAAAAAGTAATTTAACTATAATGTATTATTTTGAATTTTTCTATATAGATTGTAATGTCACATGTTCCATTTATAAAAAGGTTTAATGTAAACTTATTATCAAAGTATGTACGTACTCAGTGGGCACTTTATTAGGTACCTCCTGTGGCTTCTCAGTGTACGTTTGTGCTCTTCAGCAGCTGGAGCTCATCTGCTTAAAGGTTCGACATGCTGTGATTTCTCAGATGCTCTTCTGCACATCACTGCTGTTTACTTGAGTTAATTTTGGCCTTCCTGTCAGTTTGAAACAATCTGGCCATTCTCCTCTGATGTCTCTCATTAACAAGATTTTTTCACCCATAGAACTGCTGCTCACTGGATTTTGTTTTTTTTAAATTAATTTTTCACACCCTGCTCTGAAAGCAATCCCAGGGGATTTCTTCCCCATTCTGATGTTTGGTCTGAACAACAACTGAACCTCTTGACCATATCTGCATGCTTTTATGCATTGAGTTGCTGCCACATGATTGGCTGATTAAATATTTGCCTCAACAAGCAGATGTATAATTGTACCTAATAAAGTGGCTACTGAGTGTATAGTGCACAGATACAGAATTTGTCTTTGCTTTATTTGTCATTGAAGGCATTTATTATTTTGTATGATTCTTTAGGGTCTACTTTCCTATCTGTCTGCAAATATTTTTAAAGAGCACAGCCTAACTTTCTACATTGCTGCAAACCACCTCTTATTCGGCTTAATGAAAGATAATTTATTAATCTTTTTTTTAATTTTAATTATTAGAGGGGAGCATAATTATGTTCTAGCTTTGTGCTGGCTTGTATATTCCTTTAGGGTACAATTTTGTTTTAATACTGTAATAATATGATTGTCTGCAGTGATACTCCATTGTGACAGACATTGACAGTCAAGCATACTCAATATTCTTCTGTAGTTCTTGTGTCAGATTATAAACTCCAGTCCCTCCTATTCCCTGCAGATGTTTAAAAAAATAAAACATTTGACTCGCATGAAATGTTAACTTTATCAACGTTTTTTAATTTCACACTTTGCCTAGGCCAAATGCTCAGACAATACTGTCATAGCTTCTACAGCCTGCAGCCGTTTGGCAGTACTGTAAGTCACCCTCAGAGGTTTTTTTCTTAGCAGAATATGTACTGTACAAGTGGAGAGTGAAAGAATTGACTCATAAACTAAAAGAAAAAAAAAATCACCTTTCAAGATGTTGCCAGTATATTTCAAGATGTTTCCCCTAGTGGGAGATTTTGGATCAGAGGGCACAACCTCAGAATAGAAGATTGTCCCTTTGGAACAGAGATGAGGAGGAATTTCTTTTGCCAGAGGGTGACAAAATTTGAGGAATTCATTGCCACAGAGAGCTGTGGAGACAAAGTCATTTCTCTCCAGTGCCTTGATATGCCTGTTATATGGAGTTCAGGCCTCAGCAGGGATAACTGCTACCTGTATATTTAAACAGACCTATTACCTGCTTATATCAACAGCATTAACTAATTAGTTCCATTTCTTACTGCAGCCAACACCACATTCAACCTAGATGAAGGACCAAAACTGGCTAGGAGTATTGTTACAAATCAGGATGCCGAGTGGTACTAGCACCATAGCAGGGGCATACTTAGTCCCCTAACTGTTCTTGTGCATCGGCGTCTTCATCATCTTTGCAACCAGTAGGTGCAGTGATACCATTAGCTTTTGGGACAGAATTCTGGAGCAGACGAGTACAGGAAGATAAAATAATACTCTCTCTAATATCCGCAAGCCATAGTGAGGATAGAAATATGAAGATGATTCAGCTTAACACGTTGCTAAGGAGTTGGTATGGGAAGGAGGTTTCAGATTTTTGGATCATTGGGAAGGTTAGACCTGTACAGAATAGACAGTTCACACCTAAACTTGGGGGGGGGGGTGCAACTAATATTCTAGTAGGAAAGTTTGCTGGTACCACGGGGGGTTTAAACGAGAGTTGTAGGGGAATAGGAATGAGAGTGCCACAAAAGATAGTGGAGTGGTTGTAGAGACAGATGTTGTTAAGATCTTAGACAATGTCAGGAATCAGGAGGTTGAGCACAATGGGAAAAATGTTCTAAGTTCACAGTTCAAAGTAAATTTTATTATCAAAGTACATATATGTCATCATATACAACTGTGAGATTAATTTTCCTGTGGGAATATTCAACAAGTCTATAGAATAGTAACTGTAACAGGATCACTGAAAGATCAATTGGAGTGCAAGAGACAAAAACTATGCAAATGCAAGTAGAAATAACCATATAACAATTACAGCACAGAAACAGGCCATCTCGGCCCTTCCAGTCCATGCCAAACGCTTACTCTTACCTAGTCCCACTGGCCCACACTCAGCCCATAACCCTCCATTCCTTTCCTGTCCATGTCCCTATCCAAATTTACTTTAAATGACAATATAGAACTTGCCTCTACCACTTCTACTGTAAGCTCGTTCCACACAGCTACCACTATCTGTAAAGAAATCTCCCTTGTGTTACCCCTAAACTTTTGCCCCCTAACTCTCAACTCATGTCCTCTTGTTTGAATCTCTCCTACTCTCAATGGAAAAAGCCTATCCACGTCAACTCTATCTATCCCTCTCATAATTTTAAATACCTCTATCAAGTCCCCCTTCAACCTTCCACACTTCAAAGAATAAATACCTAACTTGTTCAACCTTTCTTTGTAACTTAGGTGCTGAAACCCAGATAACATTCCAGTAAATCTTCTCTGCACTCTCTCTATTTTGTTGACATCTTTCCTATAATTTGGTGACCAGAACTGTACACAATTCTCCAAATTTGGCCTTACCAATGCCTTATACAATTTTAACATTACATCCCAACTCCTATACTCAATGCTGATTTATAAAGGCCAGCATACCAAAAGCTTTCTTCACCACCCTATCCACATGAAATTCCACCTTCAGGGAACTATTCACCATTATTCCGAGATCATTCTGTTCTACTGCATTCTTCAATGCCTTACCATTTACCATGTATGTCCTATTTCGATTATTCCTACCAAAATATAGCACCTCAGCATTAAATTCCATCTGCCATCGTTCAGCCCACTCTTCTAACTGGCCTAATTCTCTCTGCAAGCTTTGAAAATCTACTTCATTATCCACAACACCACCTATCTTAGTATAATCTGCATACTTACTAATCCAATTTACCACCCCATCATCCAGATCATTAATATATATGACAAACAACATTGGACCCAGTACAGATCCCCGAGGTACACCACTAGTCACCGGCCTCCAACTTGATAAACAGTTATCCACCACTACTCTCTGGCATCTCCCATCCAGCCACTGTTGAATCCATTTTACTACTTCAATAATAACACCTAAAGATTGAACTTTCCTAACTAACCTTCCATGCGGAACCTTGTCAAAGGCCTTACTGAAGTCCATATAGACAACATCCACTACTTAACCCTCGTCAACTTTCCTCGTAACCTCTTCAAAAAATTCAATAAGATTTGTCAAACATGACCTTCCACGTACAAATCCATGTTGACTGTTCCTAATCAGACCCTGTCTATTCAGATAATTATATATACCATCTCTAAGAATACTTTCTATTAATTTACCCACCACTGACGTCAAGCTGACAGGCCTATTTACTCTTAGAACCCTTTTTAAATAATGGAACAACATGAGCAATGCGCCAATCCTCCAGCACCATTCCCGTTTCCAATGACATTTGAAATATTTCTGTCAGAGCCCCTGCTATTTTTACACTAACTTCCCTCAAGGTCCTAGGGAATATCCTGTTAGGATCCAGGGATTTATCCACTTTTATATTCCTTAAAAGTGCCAGCACTTCCTCCTCTTTACTCATCATAGTTTCCATAACTTCCCTACTTGTTTCCCTTACCTTACACAATTCAATATCCTTCTCCTTAGTGAATACCAAAGAAAAGAAATTGTTCAAAATCTCCCCCATCTCTTTTGGCTCCACACATAGCTGTCCACTCTGATTCTCTCAGGGACCAATTTTATCCCTCACTATCCTTTTCGCTATTAATATAACTGTAGAAATTCTTTGGATTTACTTTCACCTTACTTGCCAAAGCAACCTCATATCTTCTTTTAGCTTTTCTAATTTCTTTCTTAAGATTCTTTTTACATTCTTTATATTCCTTGAGCACCTCATTTACTACATGCTGCCTATATTTATTGTATATTTCTCTCTCTTTCTGAACCAAGTTTCCAATATTCCTTGAACAACATGGCTCTCTCAAACTTTTAACCTTTCCTTTCAACCTAACAGGAACATAAAGATTTTGTACCCTCAAAATTTCTCCTTTAAATGACCTCCATTTCTCTATTACATCCTTCCCATGAAACAAATTGTCCCAATCCACTCCTTCTAAATCCTTTTGCATCTCCTCAAAGTTAGCCTTTCTCCAATCAAAAATCTCAACCCTGGGTCCAGTCCTATCCTTCTCCATAATTATATTGAAACTAATGCCATTGTGATCACTGGACCAGAAGTGCTCCCCAACACATACCTCCATCACCTGTCCTATCTCATTCCCTAACAGGATATCCAACACTGCCCCTTCTCTAGTCGGTACCTCTGTGTATTGCTGCAAAAAACTATTCTGCACACATTTTACAAACCCCAAACCATACAGCCCTTTTACAGTATGGGCCTCCGAGTCTATATGTGGAAAATTAAAATCTCCCACAATCACAACCTTATGCTTACTACAAGTATCTGCTATCTCCTTACAAATTTGCTCCTCCAATTCTCGCTCCCCATTAGGTGGTCTATAATACACCCCTATAAATGTTACTACACCTTTCCCATTCTTCAATTTCACCCAAATAGTCTCCCTAGATAAGCCCTCTAATCTATCCTGCCTGAGCACCGCTGTAATATTTTCTCTGACAAGCAATTTGAACACCTCCCCCTCTTGCCCCTCCGATTCTATCATGCAATACTGGCTAATGATGGCAATGTCTCTCTTAGACAACATAAAGTCTAGTGCTAGTCGATAACCCTAAAGATGAAGGGAAGATGAAGCAAGTGTGCTGACAAGGGAAGTTAAAGATTGCATAAAAGTTGAAGAGTCGGCATATAATAATGAAAAAAATAGTGGGAAGTTTGAGATTGAGAAGCTTTTAGAAACTGACAGAAGGCAACTAACAAAGCCATAAGGAGATAAAAGATGAAATGTGAAGGTAAGCTAGACAATAATGTAAAACCAAATGTTTTTACAGATCTATAAAGAGTGGAAGAGAGGCGAGAGTGGATATAGAACCATTGGAGAGGTAGTAATGGTGGATTAATTTAAGAAGTATTTTGCATCAGTTTTCACTGTGGAAGACACTAACAGTATGCCAGAAATTCGAGAGTGTCAAGGGGCAGAAGTAAGTGTAGTTGCTATTACTAAGGAGAAGGTGCTTAAAATGATGATTTTACCGAAATTCTTATACTTATTTCAAGCCTTACCAATTTTTATTCCCAAATCTTTTTTCGACAACATTGATTCAAAAATTTCCTCATTTGTGTGGCAAAATAAAAACCCCAGGTTAAGTAAAAAACAATTACAAAAACCTAAAAAAGATGGTGGTTTAGCTTTACCTAATTTTAGGTTTTATTATTGGGCAAATAATATTCGTAACTTAATGTATTGGAAATTGGATTTGGATTCACCACTGCGCCCACAGTGGGTAAATTTGGAATGTAACGAGGTAAAGGGATATTCTCTATTCTCTGTTCTTGGTTCTTTTCTTCCTGCTGATTTAGTTAAATTCAATAAACAGATATCTAATCCTGTTATCAAACATACATTACGAATTTGGTTTCAATTTCGTAAGTTTTTTACTCTGAAAAACTTTGTTCTTGATAGCCCTATCTTACTTAATTTTTTTTTCAAACCTTCCTGGACAGATCAAGCTTTTAGTGTATGGAAAAGGAAAGGTATAAAATGTTTTCGTGATCTTTTTTTTGAAGATACTTTGATGTCCTTTGACCAACTTTCCAACAAATTTAAATTACCTAAATCTAATTTTTTCAGATATCTACAAATCAGAAATTTCTTACATAAAGTTCTACCATCTTTTCCCAATTCAACTTCAGTGGATTTCTCAGATTTGATTTTTACCTTAAACCCTTGTCAGAAGGGATTAGTAGCTTTTATTTATAATATGATTATGAAGATACAACCAGAAATATCAGATAGAATTAAACAAGAATGGGAAAAAGAACTTCGATATAATATTTCAATTGATAAATGGGAAAAATTTTTACAAATGGTTAATTCCTCTTCTATATGTGCTAAACATGCTTTAATACAATTTAAAATTGTACATAGAGCTTATATGTCTAAAGATAAGCTTGCTCGATTTTACTCTTATATTAACCCTCAATGTGACAGGTGTCATTTAGAAGTGGCTTCATTGACCCACATGTTTTGGTCATGTCCCACTTTACATAACTATTGGAAGGATATATTTGCTACCATTTCTTCTATTTGGAATATCGATTTACAACCTCATTTCATTACTGCAATTTTTGGTATACCAAATGAGGATGGTATTCAGTTTTCCCCTTCAATCAGACGAATGATTGCTTTTGTAACATTAATGGCCAGAAGGTCTATATTACAAAACTGGAAAGAAGTAAATCCTCCTACCACGTCTCAGTGGCTTTCCCAAATTATTTCATATCTAAGTTTAGAAAAAATCAGAAGCACTATTTTTGACTCATCAGTCAAATTTGAAGAAACTTGGGGACCGTTTATTCGACATTTTCATATGAATTAATCTGACCTTTTCCAGACCTTCTTTCTGCTTATTCTTGTTCAGGTATGGAGTTCCGGAGTTTTTTTTGACACTATCACATACTTATAAACTGTTACTATTGCCCATGTTAGTTTAGTTTAGTGCTTTTTCTATCAATATACATTTCCTTTTACTTATTTTTAATTCTTTTTTCTTTTTTGACGATTATTTTTGTTTTTTTTTGTATGTAGTTATACAGACTTGATTGATCAATGTACTTTTTTCTGTTGATGTTTTAATAGGATATTATTATCTTATTATAAATGTAATTTCAAGTCTATTGTATTCATAACCTATTCATTATTGTGTTATGTTTTTCTTTATATATATGAAACTTAATAAAAAGATTGAAAAAGAAAAGAAAAGAGAAGGTGCTTGGGAAGCTGAAAGATCTGACCTAGACCATAGATAGTGCAGGCATTAGTAATGATCTTTCAAGAATCACTAGGCTCTGTAATGATTCTGAAGCTCTGGAAAATTGCAAATATCACTCCACCCTTTAAGAAAACACAGGGAGGAAGAAGAGACCAATCAGTTTATAAGATCAATTAGCCTGACTTCAGTGGTTGGGAAGATGTTGGAGTCCATTATTAAGGATGAGGTTTTGGGGTACTTGGAGACATGTGATAAAGTAGGCAAAAGTCATCATGGTTTCCTTAAAGGAAACCTTGCCTGAAAAATCTGTTGGAATTCTTTAAGGAAACAGCAGGCAGAATAAACAAAGGAGAGTCAGTGGACCTAGACCCTAGATGTACTGAGTTAAAGACAGGTGGAGTCCATTGGCTTGTTAGCAAGGAGCGTGAGCTAAGGATAAGGAACTATGTTGTTCAACTTAGGAATGTTGTGTCAACCAGTCAGGATGGTGGAATTGGGAGAAGATTCAAGAGAATGCTGGGCGAAGAGATTTTTGTGACAGACACTGGTGTGGGTTAAGGTCTTTTTGGCGGGAGCTGAGAGAAGATGGGAGAGAAGATGGCTGAGGATGCCATCCCTGTTGCACAAGGTGCTTTGTGCAGATGAATGGCTTCCAGGAGGAAGGACCGATACTTCCACGGGGTAGCCTGTTAGTTCAAGGTGGATTTCGTGCAACATTCAGAAGGTGGTGTGCGCTTTCACACAGACCATGGGTCCAGCACACGAGTTAAAGACAACTTCAAGATAAGCTCCTACTTATGTGCACATTTGGATTGTGTTAATTGTAATGAGCCCTTTTTATTTTTTTCTTTTTCCTACTAACTGTTCGATAAAGCTGAAATTTGTAAATATACTTTCTTTATAATTGTATGTGGTGTACAACCTGTTACTCCTTTCCAATGGGTAATTGCAAGTGAGCAGCATTTACACAGTATTCCCTCAGATTGGGGTGCAGGTGGTCAAAGCATCCTGGCTCTCAAGTCTGGTGGGACCCAAGTCATATCAATCCTAGATGTACAGAGTTTGAGACAGGTGGTTTTCCCACTGCTGAGTCCATTGACTTGTTGGTGAGGAGTAAAAAATAGAGGCAGTGATACAAATTCAGCAAAATCCTCCACACTGACATTTGTGGACTGGTGTTGCAATTAGAACAACTGTCCCATAAACCAATCTTGCTTTGTAGTCACCAAGTCATTCTTTCAGCTCTACTTATATTCTTTCAGCTCCCTTATAACTATGTGATTAAGCACACCATTGTTGTAGGCCAAACCAAAGGTGGTGATGATTTAGCAACAGGAAGGAGATTGAGTGGTGCCATAACAACTTAGTGTCAGCAAGACCAAAGAGCTGATTATTGACTTTAGAAGAAAACGGAGATCCATGAGCCAGTCCTCACTGGAGGATCAGAGGTGGAGAGGGTCAGCAACTTTAAACTCCTTGGTGTTATTATTTTGGAGGATTGCACCTAAGTGCAATTATGAAGAAAGCACGGCAATGCCTTTACTTCCTTAGAAGTTTGTGAAATTTCAGCATAACTTTGAAAACTTTGACAACCTTCTCTGGATGTGTAGTAGTGAGTATATTGGCTGGTTACATCACAATCTGATATGGAAACACCAATGCGATTGAATGGAAAATCCTGCAAAAAGTGATGGATACGACCCAGTCCATCACAGGTGGAGTCCTCCCCACCATCAAGAACATCCATATGAAATGTTGCCGCAGGAATGTAGCATCCTTCATCAGGGACCCCCACCACCCAGGACATTCTCTGCTCACTGCTGCCATCAGGAAGAAGTTACAGGAGCCTCAGCACTCACACCACCAGGTTCAGGAACAGTTACTACCCCTCAACCATCTGACTCTTGAATCAACTTCACTCAAACTTTGCTTGCACCATCAAAGAAATGTCACCATACCCAACAGACTCACTTTCAAGGACTCTTCATCTAATGTTCTTGATATTTATTGTTTATTTACTTATTATTCCTATTTCTTTCCTTTTGTATTTGAACAGTTTGTTGTCTTTGGCACACACAGTTTGAATGCCCAAGCTGATGCAGTCTTTAATTGATTCTGTTATGGTTATTATTCTATAGATTTATTGAGTAAGCCCACAAGACAATGAATCTCAGGGTTGCATAAGGTGACGTATATGTACTTTGATAATAAATTTACTTTAAATTATAATGTCTGAGTATATCCTGTCAGATGCATCAGAGCTGAAAATGTAATGATCTTGGAAATCTTCAACAATGGGTCCAAACCAATTAAAGGTTCAAAAGTAGGCTGCTGAGTTTAAATCCTGAAACTACCTCCCCAACAGCATTGTAAAATCAACTATACGACAAAGAAAAAGCAGCTCATGAAGATGGCTCACCAGCATCCTGATTGCATTCAGAATGGGCATATCAATGATGCCCACAACATGACAATTAAATATTAAAAACAAAAGCAATGGAAATCTGGAATATTCAATATTGGCCTCTAAAGGCAGACCAGCTCAAGCACATATCTCTGGCTGTGATAACTGCCTGGGTTTATCACAACTCAGACAGAAACAAAGACTGTATTCGAGTAGAATTTTCAAATATGGGCACTTAATTGCTTCCTACTTCCTCTGACCATTTTCAAAATTTACTGCAGCACATTTTGTTTAATTTAGAAACCTAGAAACACAAAAAACTACAGCACAATACAGGCCCTTCGACCCTCAAATTTGTGCCAAACATGTTCCTACCTTAGAAATTACTAGGCTTACCCATAGCTCTCTATTTTTCCAAGCTCCATGTACCTATCCAAAAGTCTCTTAAAAGACCCTATCATATCCACCTCCATCATCGTTGCCAGCAGCCCATTCCACGTACTCACCACTCTGAATAAAAAACTTACCCCTGACATCTCCTCTGTACCGACTCCCCAGCACCTTAAACCTGTGTCTTCTTGTGGCAACTATTTCAGCCCTGGGAAAAAGCCTCTGACTATCCACATGATCAATGCCTCTCATCATCTTATACACCTCTATCAGGTCACCTCTCATCCTCCGTCACTCCAAGGAGAAAAGGCCGAGTTCACTCAATCTATTCTCATAAGGCTTGCTCCCCAATCCAGACAACATCCTTGTAAATCTCCTCTGCACCCTTTCTATGGCTTCCACATCCTTCCTCTAGTAAGGTGACCAGAACTGAGCACAGTACTCCAAATGGGGTCTGACCAGGGTCCTATATAGCTGTAACATTACCTCTCGGCTCCTAAATTCGATTCCATGATTGAAGAAGGCCAATACACCGTACACCTTCTTAACCACAGAGTCAACCTGCGCAGCTGCTTTGAGCGTCTTATGGACTCGGACCCCAAGATCCCTCTGATCCTCCACACTGCCAAGAGTCTTACCATTAATACTATATTCTGCCATCATATTTGACCTATCAAAATTAACCACTTCACACTTATCTGGGTTGAACTCTAACTGCCACTTCTCAGCCCAGTTTTGCATCCTATCAATGTCCCACTGTAACCTCTGACAGCCCTCCACACTATCCACAACACCTCCAACATTTGTGTCATCAGCAAACTTACTAACCCATCCCTCCCCTTCTTCATCCAGGTCATTTATAAAAATCACGAAAAGGGTACCAGAACAGATTTCTGAGGCACACCACTGGTCACCGACTTCCATGAAGAATATGACTTGTCTACAACTACTCTTTGCCCTCTGTGGGCAAACCAGTTCTGGATCCACAAAGCAATGCCCCCTTGGATCCCATCCCTCTTTACTTTCTCAATAAGCCTTGCAATAAACCTTTCTCAATATCAATGAAATCAATGAAATTAACAAATACCTTACTGAAATCCATATACGCTACATCTACTGCTCCTCCTTGATCAATGTTGTTTAGTCACATCTTCAAAAAATCCAATCAGGCTTGTAAGGCAGGTCCTGCCCTTGACAAAGCCATGCTGACTATAATAACTCTCCAAATGTTCATAATTCCTGCCTCTCAGGATCTTCTCCATCAACTTACCAACCACTGAGGTTAGACACAGTGGTCTATAGTTTTCTGGCCTATCTCTATTCCCTTTCTTGAATAAAGGAACAACATCTGCAACCCTCCAATCCTCCGGAACCTCTCCCATCCCCACTGATGATGTAAAGATCATCACCAGAGGCTCAGCAATCCCTTTCCTCACCTCCCACAGTAACCTGGGGTACATCTAACCTGATCCCGGCAACTTATCCAACTTGATGCTTTCCAAAAGCTCCAGTACATCCTCTTTCTTATTATCTACATGCTCAAGCTTTTCAGTCTGCTGTAAGTCATCACTACAATCCTTTTCCATAGTGAATACTAAAGTAAAGTCATCACTACAATCCTTTTCCATAGTGAATACTAAAGTAAAGTATTCATTAAGTACCTCTGCTATTTCCTCCAGTTCCATATACACTTTTCCACTGTCACACTTGATGGGTCCTATTCTTTTACGTCTTATCCTCTTGCTCTTCACATATTTGTAGAATGCCCTGGGGTTTTCCTTAATCCTGCCTTCCAAGGCCTTCTGATGGGCTCTTCTGGCTCTCCTAATTTCCTTCTTAAGCTCCTTCCTGTTAGCTTTATAATTTTCCAGAACTCTAACATTACCTAGCTCTCCGAATCTTTTGTAAGCTTTTCTTTTCTTCTTGACTACATTTGTTACAGCCTTTGTACACCACGGTTCCTGTACCCTGCTATAACTTCCCTGTCTCACTGGAACGTATCTATGCAGAACACCACACAAATATCCCCTGAATATTTGCCACATACCTTCCATACTTTTCCCTGAGAACATCTGTTTCCATTTTAAGCTTCCAATTTCCTGCCTGATAGCCTCATAATTCCCCTTACTCCAATTAAACGCTTTTCTAACTTGTCTGTTCCTATCTCTCTCCAATGCTATAGTAAAGGAGATAGAATTATGATCCAAAACGCTCTCCCATTGAGAGACCAGGTTCATTTCCTAATACCAAATCAAGTACAGCCTCTCCTCTTGTAGGCTTATTTACATATTATGTCAAGAAATCTTCCTGAACACATCTAACAGACTCCACCCCATCTGAACATCTTGCTCTTTGGAGAGGCCAAACGATAATGGAAATGTTCAAACTAACATTGGAATAACATTGATATCCTTAGGGTGGAAGTGCTCACAATCACACAATCACTAGGTTGACACTATTTCAAAGCAGCAATTCAAAGCAAGGCAACAATTTTCTGAACTAAGTGAATGGTTTTTCAATTGGGGAGCCATGGCAGATCACTGTTTAGACATCTGCAGATTTCGTATCTCTTTTTTTTAAGCCGGGGATGAGAAAGCCTGGTCCTGAAGGTTGAGGGTCTGAAGCTTACCTTCCTTCATTATTTTTAATTTGTTTACGTCATTTTTTCAAGTTTCAGATTCTGACTGAATGTTTGTTTCTTTGGAATCAGAATCAGGTTTAATATCACTGGCATATGTCATGAAGATTATTGTAATGTAGCAGCAGTACATTGCAATACATAATAATAAAAACTGCGAGTACAGTAAGTGTGTATAATACATATGAAATAGTGACAGTGAGATAGTGGTCATGGGTTCAATGTCCATTCAGAAATCTGATGGCAGAGGTGAAGAAGCTCTTTCTGAATTGTTGACTCTGTGCCTTCAGGCTTCTATACCTCTTCCTTGATGGTAGCAATGAGAAGAAGACATGTCTTGGGTGATGAGGGTCCTTAATGATGGATGCCGCCCTTTTTGAGGCATTGCTCCTTGAAGATGTCCTGGATACTATGGAGGCTAATACTCATGATGGAGCACAACTTTCTGCAGCTTATTTTGATCTTGTACAGTGCTCCCACCTCCCTTACACCACACCAGACGGTGATGCAGCCATTTAGCGTGTCCTTTATGTTATTCTCTACCACAAAATAATTATTTAACATAGTATTTATTCAGCACCTGCCTCATTTGCATTCATATCAACATTATTATTTAAGTTGACTAATGTTGCTCTTGACTAACAATTTCACCTGATAAGTCTACAAAAGCTGTTATATTGATTTTTGTATCATATCCCACTTCCCCATCATTAATGCAAACACATGGATGTTGCCCAGACTTGAGAACGTGAGTTCTAGGAAAAGGCTGAACAGGTTAGGACTTGATTACTTGAAGCATAGGAGAATGAGGGGAGATTTGATAGAGGTATACAACATATTGAGGGGTACAGATCAGGTAAATGCAGGCACACTTTTTCCACCAAGGTTGGGTGAAACTAGAACTAGAAGTTAAGGGGAGCATGAGGTGAAATTTCTTCACTCAGATGGTTGTGTCAGTGTGGTTTGAGCGACCACAGAAATGATGATTTCAATATTTAAGAGAAATTTGTGTAGGTATATAGATGGGAGGGGTATGGAAGGCTATGGTTCAGGTGGAGATTGTTGGGACTAGGCAGAATAACAGTTTGGCATGGATTAGATGGGCTGAAGGATCTGTTTCTGTGCTGTAGTGTCCTACGATGATCCTATTGCTTCACCAAGTGTACAGACTCTACGATGACAGATTCTTCCCCGCCACTCTAGAAACTTTACTCTACTGCCAATGCTGCAGACACTCCCCCTATGTACTATCACTGCAGTCACTGTCTTCCATTTAATGGTAATGTAGATAGATTTCCCCTCCTCTGCTCTTAATGCATCCTCCACCATCTCCCCTGATCCTATTCAATCTACTCTTGTTTCAGATTTGCAACTTCTCTTGTTCCACCATTGCATACCATCTCTCTGCAGTCAATTCCGGCATCCTCCCTTTCACCACTGTTGAGGCAAACTCTCCCCTTATGCTAATCTAGATGATCCACTCCTTGATAATTAATCCAAATAATTATTGAAATCCTCAGGTAATACTTTTTTCCCACCAATTTCATTAGATTTCTGAAGTCCCTGCTTGTGTGTGGCGCTTATTTTTGCCTCAATACATGAGGCTGAGTAGAATCTCTCTGTATTGCAATAGAAGTTGATCAGAAACTGAGCTGGGTCAGCCACATAAGCACTATGACTACTGAACCAGATCAGAGGCTGGATACCCTGTGCCGACTGTTGGTACCCCATCCTATTTCCACCATCCACAGAGCCCCACTTAGGAAGGTAATGGAATACTCTCCATTTGCCTGAATAACTGCAGCTCGAATGACAATGAAGTGGTTTGGCCTCAATTAGGAAAAATGTAACCTGTCTTAATAATAACACATTCGCAAAATAATGCATTTGCATCGCCCACCGTCAGCTCATTGCCGCTGTACTATGTACTGTATAACAGCACTCCCAAAATATATGAATTTTACTGTCGTCCAAGGTCTTTAGGGGCATGAAAGCATCATCACTTGTATATTTCCCTACAGTCACATGACATACTAACATGGAAATACATTGTTAGCCCTTCCTTATCACTGGTCTATGTTCTGGAACTCCAATCTCAACAGCACCATGGAGTACATTTACCAGAACTGTAGCAGTTATTAAAACATTAATTTCCCTTCTCAAAGGCAATTAGAGACAGTTAATAATCAAGACCAAAAGATATCGGAGCAGAATTAGACCACGCTGGTTTTCCAGCAATACTTACATTAATTAAAAATATTATCTTTTCAAATCATTCTGTCCCATTTGTTTTGACAATACAAAGTTCAAATCAGCCATCAATTATCTCCAGTATGGATCAGGCAGGCTATGCATGAACAGGCTATAGCAGGGACATTTTCAATAGCTTTTAAAGTTAGCTATAAGCAGACCAGGCAGGTATACGGGTAAATTGCATCAAACTAACAGAAAGTTAACTCACAGTAACATGACACCCACACACCAACAAATAGGAAATATTCTAGGATTAGGAGAGGACACAGTCTTAATTCTTAATCATATTCTGACAAAAACAATACATTCATTTTAATATCATTTTTGCATTATAATAGCTATAAATAAATGCCTTCAAATCTGCAATGTTATAACAATACAGATTTGTTTATTCTAATATTCAACATAAAGAAAAAGTGAATCAGCAATGTATTTATAATGGTATAGCTTCAGACAGTCAATCACATATAACAAGTCTTAAATGATAATATTGATATAGTGAATGTGCTCATTTTATAATGTAAACTTACATGAAAATATTTAATAATTAGGTATACAGTATTCACATTACAGTCAGCAATAGATGACATCAATCATATAAAGACAGATAAAGATATGGCGTGGACAGAATGATTTTCTCCTTTTATATGTACACATTTATCATCTTAGTTAAGAGTATAAAACGTAGTCTTTGATATGGGACATGAACCAGTTTTTTTGGGGGGGGGGGAATGTCCCACACCAAAAACATGGAATGAACTTCTCTGGAAGTTATACTGTTAATATAATTAAAACAAACATTGGATTGTAGTGCAAGGGGGAAGACAGGTAATTATTTTCTTACTTAAGACTTACAATTTTATATAACTCAGCAACATCAGTGAGAAAGGGATTTATAATCTCACAATACAGCCTGAGAATGAAATAAAACAACAATAGCTCAGGTAGTTGTCACTGACTAGGAATACAAACTTTGCTTGCTTTATCCTGCTTTTACATATCAGATCATCTGCAACCACAATCTTCACTAAGCCAGCAGATATTATCTATTGACCACTTACATTATTATTTACATGTACACTTCATTAACATAATTTAGTTTGCCTCAATTTTACTACTTCCAGTTTTCAGAATAGTTTTACTCACAATGACTATATATCAACTAGAGAATATAAGAAATCCTTTGAACCAGTGTACCCCAAAACACTCCCCATCCTGCAAACCCAACATTATTCCATCTCCATTTTGATACGGAGAAAAATCACTCCATTATATAATATAGTTGATTGAAATTGATTCTATTGTAAAACTGGCAAGTGCTGCATTACAATAGAATTTTTATCTGAATATGTGCATTGAGAAATCTGTATTTCTTTTCGACAATGAGGTTTGGGCCTAGGTTGCTCTATACCTCTTGAATTAAAGTTGCAATATTTTGTTGTTAACACATTCTTTTTTTGCAGTGTATGCTTAATATAATAACTCTCCAATGTCTCACCATTACAAACAGTGATTCTGGTAAATTGTAGTGGTACTCATAATATCTAGATTAAAGGAAATTAACTGTAAAGAAGCACATTGCTGATATAAAGCAATTCTGTTCTACAAATGCACATATTATATCAATTCACGTGTATAACTTCACTTGAAAAGACAACAGAATGTGCTTTACCTTTGCTGTACACAACACAGTTGTTGGTGTTGTCATCTGTTCCCCGCCAAGTCACATCCATCAGCCACTTGGGACCAGCATGCACCACTATAGGGACAGCAGTTTTTGTCTTCTGTACAAAGGGAGATAATAAACAGATGCTGTTTGTTTTCTGTGATTAAGAACTTGATGAATAATACTATTTTTCACAGAACCATAACCCCTAAAACATCTGCTGAAAAAATATAATCCCATGTTGAGTTTTAACAGAGGACAGAGAAAGGCATTTAGATTGACAGAATAATTACTAAATCAGAAGTCTCCAAATGGTAATGGATCAGATTAATAAACCTCCAATGGCTTGGATTTAAATCAAATGCTGCAAAGCCTTCTTTGTGAACATCACAGACGAAGGGGTGAAAATTCATTAATATGTGTTTATTTTGTTAAAAAGCCATTGTGTTGAACTACAAAGATCCAATATTCTAATGATACTCAAAGAATTGTGCATTTAAGATTTGGTACTTTAGGCTATGGCTTGTGCCCAATTGTAAAGTACACTTTGCCTCTGAGCTCTCAACACTATGGATGGTAAACTCTGGTAGGAGAAGTGAAGAATCACAGAGTGAGGGCAAGGGGGAGAGGTAAATTAGGAAGGAGATTATCAGAGGGAAGATTAGGGTATTGGACTGGGAAGATCATTATGGGAGGAATTGGTTGTACGTGAAGGCATGTAAGGAGACAGAAACAGTGGAAAAAGATGATTGAATTGTTTTCAGAGGCGAGGACAGGAAATGTGTGGGGAAAGGGGATTTGAGTTCGGAGAGTAGACTCAGTGCATTGGGGAAATGATCAGGAGGAAAATATTGATAACGTTGTTTGAAAATCAGTAGGCAAAGAAGGAAGAGGTCAAAAAAGCTGCAGTGGACTTCAGTAAAGAGTAAGGTGTAATAGCAAGAAGGTGGGAACAATCACTGTGAACATTAAAGAAAACAGGAACCTGTTTTCAGAAAATGAGAGAAGCTTCTCCATTGTGATTTCTTGGCTATGGCCCCACAGTGGATGATCTCCAAACTCTAGGATAGCAATCTCAGGATAGCTACCAGTGCCACGTGCAGGCGGGTTTAGAAATACTAAGATAGCACAGATCAATACGTGGCTGAAGACATGGTGCAGGAGGGAGGGCTTCAGATTTATAGATAATTGGGCAGCTTTCCAGGGAAGGTAGGACCTGTTCTGGTGAGACGGTTTACACCTGAACTTCAGGGGAACAAATATTCTTGCAGGTAGGTTTGCTAGAGATGCTCCAGTGGATTTAAACCAGATGTGGTGGGGGAGGGGGGAGGGGAATCAGAGTGTAGGAACAGATGTATGGGAGACGGAAGAAAAAGAAGATAGGAAAGTTGTTTGCACCATTAGAGATAAACAGAGAGTAAGAGGTGGAGAATTTCTTAAATGCATTTATTTTAATGCTAGGAGCATTGTAAGAAAAGTGGACGAGCTTAAAACATTGATTGGTATCTGGAAATATGATGTTGTAGCTATGAGTGAAACATGGTTGCATGAAGGGTGTGATTGGCAACTAAATATTCCTGGATTTCGTTGCTTCAGGTGTGATAGAATCGGAGGGACAAGAGGGGGAGGTGTTGCATTGCTTGTCTGAGAAAATATTACAGTGGTACTCTGGCAAGATAGATTAGAGGGCTTGTCTAGGGAGACTATTTGGGTGGAACTGAGGAATGGGAAAGGTGTAGCAACACTTATAGGTGGGTATTATAGACCACCCAATGGGGAGCGAGAATTGGAGGAGCAAATTTGTAAGGAGATAGCAGATATTTGTAGTAAACTCAGGGTTGTGATTGTGGGAGATTTTAATTTTCCACACATAGACTGGGAAGCCCATACTATAAAAGGGCTGGATGGTTTGGAGTTTGTAAAATGTGTGCAGGATAGTTTTTTGCAGCAATACATAGAAGTACCAACTAGAGAGGGGGCAGTTCTGGATCTCCTGTTAGGGAATGAGATAGGTCAGGTGACTGAGGTATGTGTTGGGAGCACTTCTGTTCCAGTGATCACAATGCCATATAGTTTCAATATAATTATGGAGAAGGATAGGGCTGGAGCCAGGGTTGAGATTTTCGATGGGAGAAAGGCTAACTTTGAGGATGTGAGAAAGGATTTAGAAGGAGTGGATTGGGACAATCTGTTTTATGGGAGGGATGTAATAGAGAAATTTCTTTTCTTTGGTATTCACCAAGGAGAAGGATATTGAATTGTGTAAGGTAAGGGAAACAAGTAGGGAAGTTATGGAAACTATGATGATTAAAGAGGAGGAAGTACTGGCGCTTTTAAGGAATATAAAAGTAGATAAATCTCTGGGTCCTGACAGGATATTCCCGAGGACCTTGAAGGAAGTTAGTGTAGAAATAACAGGGGTTCTGACAGAAATATTTCAAATGTCATTAGAAACAGGGATGGTGCATTGGCACATTGCTCATGTTGTTCCATGACTAGAAGGGCCGAGATGGCCTGTTTCCGTGCTGTAATTGTTATATGTTTATATGGTTCTCCCCATGGTTACATGGGTTTCATTTGTGTTTCCTCCCACATTCCAAAGACATATGGGTTAGTAGGTTAATTGGTCATCTGAGTGTAATAGAGCATCATGAGCTCATTAGGCCAGAAGGGCCAGTTACTGAGATGTATCTCTAAATCATTTTTTAAAAATCATTTTGTCAGAAGAATGAGATTCTCTTGAATTCTCCTGGACTCTCTCTCATGCAGATATGTTGTGTGAATAAAGACTTTTGTATTTCCTGTGTGTTTCAGTTTTATTCACAACACACATCCTTTTATATAACCATATAACAATTACAGCATGGAAACAGGCCATCTCGGCCCTTCTAGTCTCAACGTTTACTCTCAACTAGTCCCACTGACCCACACTCAGCCCATAACCCTCCATTCCTTTCCTGTCCATATACCTATCTAATATTACTTTAAATGACAATACTGAACCTGCCTCTACCACTTCTACTGTAAGCTCGTTCCACACAGCTACCACTCTCTGAGTAAAGAAATTCCCCCTCATGTTACCCTTAAACTTTTGCCCCCTAACTCTCAACTCATGTCCTCTTGTTTGAATCTCCCCTACTCTAAACAGAAAAAGCCTATCCACGTCAACTCTACCCCCTCATAATTTTAAATACCTCCATCAAGTCCCCCCTCAACCTTCTACACCCTAATGTGTTCAATCTTTCCCTGTAACTTAGGTGCTGAAACCCAGGTAACATTCTAGTAAATCTCCTCTGTACTCTCTCTAATTTATTGATATCTTTCCTATAATTCGGTGACCAGAACTGTACACAATACTCCAAATTCGGCCTTACCAATGCCTTGTACAATTTTAACATTACAACCCAACTCCTATTACTCAATACTCTGATTTATAAAGGCCAACATACCAAAAACTTTCTTCACCACCCTATCCACATGAGATTCTACCTTCAGGGAACTATGCACCATTATTCCTAGATCACTCTGTTCCACTGCATTCTTCAATGCCCTACCATTTACCATGTATGTCCTATTTGGATTATTCCTACCAAAATATATCACCTCACACTTATCAGCATTAAACTCCATCTGCCATTGTTCAGCCCACTCTTCTCACTGGCCTAAACCTCTCTGCAATCTTTGAAAACCTACTTCATTATCCACAATGCCATCTACCTTAGTATCATCTGCATACTTACTAATCCAATTTACCACCCCATCATCCAGATCATTAATGTATATGACAAACAACATTGGACCCAGCACAGATCCCTGAGGCACACCACTAGTCACCGACCTCCAACCTGACAAACAGTTATCCACCACTACTCTCTGGCATCTCCCATCCAGCCACTGTTGAATCCATTTTACTACTTCAGTATTAATACCTAACGTTTGAACCTTCCTAACTAACCTTCCGTGCTGAACCTTGTCAAAGGCCTTACTGAAGTCCATATAGACAACATCCACTGCTTTACCTCTGTCAACTTTCCTTGTAACCTCTTCAAAAAATTCAGTAAGATTTGTCAAACATGACCTTCCATGCACAAATCCATGTTGACTGTTCCTAATCAGACCTTGTCTATCCAGATAATTATATATACCATCTCTAAGAATACTTTCCATTAGTTTACCCACCGATATCAAACTGACAGGCCTATAATTGCTAGGTTTACTCTTAGAACCCTTTTTAAACAATGGAACCACATGAGCAATACACCAATCCTCTGAAACCATCCCCGTTTCTAATGACATTTGAAATATTTCTGTCAGAGCCCCTGCTATTTCTACACTAACTTCCCTCAAGGTCCTAGGGAATATCCTGGCAGCATCCAGAGCTTTATCCACTTTTATATTCCTTAAAAGTTCCTTAAAATTCATCTTCTTTAATCATAGTTTCCATAACTTCCCTACTTGTTTCCCTTACCTTACACAATTCAATATCCTTCTCCTTAGTGAATACCAGAAAAGGAATTGTTCAAAATCTCCCCCATCTCTTTTGGCTCCACACATAGCAGTCCACTCTAATTCTTTGAGGGACCAATTTTATCCCTCACTATCCTTTTACTATTAATATAACTGTAGAAACCCTCTGGATTTATTTTCACCTTACTTGCCAAAGCAACCTCATATCTTCTTTTAGCTTTTCTAATTTCTTTCTTACAATTCTTCTTACATTCTTTATATTCTTCGAGCACCTCATTTACTCCATGTTGCCTATATTTATTGTAGATATCTCTCTTTTTCCTAACCAAGTTTCCAATATCCCTTGAAAACCATGGCTCTCTCAAACTTTAACCTTTCCTTTCAACTTAACAGGAACATAAAGATACTGTACCCTCAAAATTTCACCTTTAAATGGCTGCCATTTTTCTATTACATCCTTCCCATAAAACAAATTGTCCCAATCCACTCCTTCTAAATCCTTTCGCATCTCCTCAAAGTTAGCCTTTCTCCAATCAAAAATTTCAACTCTGGGTCCAGTCCTATCCTTCTCCATAATTACATTGAAACTAATGGCATTGTGATCACTGGACCCGAAGTGCTCCCCAACACATACCTCCGTTACCTGGCCTATTTCATTTCCTAACAAAAGATCCAACACTGCCCCTTCTCTAGTTGGTACCTATATGTATTGCTGCAAAAAACTATACTTTAGTGCTACCATAATAGTTAAACATTGTCAAATGTTGTTCAAACACTAATGATTGCAGATAAACTGACTTGAATGAAGTTATAATGTTCATGACTTCTACTTTCACAAGTGTTTCTTTGGCCATGACCAATAGTCCAGATTGTACTCCTGGTACAAGGGTCAAGGATGTCTCAGAGCAAAACATCGGACATTCTGAAAAGGGAGAGTGAGCAGTCAGAGAACATGGTTAACACAAGGAAATCTGCAGATGATGGAAATTCAAGCAACACACACAAAATGCTGGTAGAATGCAGCAGGCCAGGCAGCATCTATAGGGAGAAGTGATGTCGACGTTTCGGGCCGAGACCCTTCATCAGGACTAACTGAAAGGAAAGATAGTAAGAGATTTGAAAATAGGAGGGGGAGGGGAAAATGCAAAATGATAGGAGAAGACCAGAGGGGGTGGGATAAAGCTGAGAGCCAGAAAGGTGATTGGCAAAAGGGATACAGAGCTAGAGAAGGGAAAGGATCATGGGACGGGAGGCTTAGTGAGAAAGAAAGGGGGAGGGGATCACCAGAGGGAGATGGAGAACAGGCAGAGTGATGGGCAGAGAGAGAAAAAAAAAGACAAAGAAAAGAAAAAAGACAGAAAAAGAGAGAGAAAAGAAAAAAGGGGTCAAGATGAAGCCACACTCAGGTTGGAGGAACAACACCTTATATACCAGCTGGATAGCCTCCAACCTGATGGCATAAACATTGACTTCTCTAACTTCCGTTAATGCCCCTCCTCCCCTTCTTACCCCATCCCTGATATAGTTAGTTTTATTTTGTTTTTCCCCCCCCTTCCTTTTTTTTCTTTCTCTCTCTGCCCATCACTCTGTCTGTTCTCCATCTCCCTCTGGTGCTCCCCCCTCCCGCTTTCTTTCTCCCTAGGCCTCCCGTCCCATTATCCTTTCCCTTCTCTAGCTCTGCATCCCTTTTGCCAATCACCTTTCTGGCTCTCAGCTTTACCCCACCCCCTCCGGTCTTCTCCTATCATTTTGCATTTTCCCTTCCCCCTCCTACTTTCAAATCTCTTACTATCTTTCCTTTCAGTTAGCCCTGACGAAGGGTCTTGGCTGGAAACGTCGACAGCTCCTCTCCCTATAGATGCTGCCTGGCCTGCTGTGTTCCACCAGCATTTTGTGTGTGTTGCAGAGATCATGGCTAATATATTGGCACCAATGACACAAGCAGCAAGAGAAGTCCTGCAAAGAAAATTTAAAGAGCTAGATAGAAAAGTTTTTAAAAGGGGACCTCTAGGATTACAATCTCCGGATTATTCACCATGCCATGTGCTAGAAAGGCAAGAAATAAGAAGAAGTGGAGTTTGATGTGTGGCTAAAAAGCTAGTCAATAATATTAAAGAGGATACCAAAAGTTTCTTTAAATAGATAAGGTGTAAAAGAGAAGTTATCATGGATATTGGACTGTTGGTAAACGAAATTGGAAAGGGAGTAATGGAGACAACAAAATGGTAGATGGACTGAATAAGTATTTTGCATCAGTCTTTACTGTGGAAGACACAAGCAAGATGGTGAAAGTTCCAGGTGTCAGGGGGCATGAAGTGTGTGTAGTTACTATAACTAGAGAGAAGTTTATTGAGAAACTGAAAGGTATGAAGGTAGATGTCACCTGGACTGAATCGTGTACATCCCAGAGTTCTGACAGAGGAGGCTGAAAAGGTTGTGGAGGCATTAGTAATCATCTTTCAAGAATCACTAGATTCTGGAATGCTTCCAGAAGACTGGAAAATCACAAATGTCACTTCATTCTTTAAGAATGGAGATAGGCAGAAGAAAGGAAACTATAGTCCAGTTAGTCTGACCTCAATGGTTGGGAAGTTGTTGGAGTTGTTTATTAAGGATGAGGTCTCAGGGTACTTGGAGGCACATGATAAAAAAGACTGTAGTCAACATGGTTTCCTCAAGGGAAAATTTTGCCTGACAAATCTGTTGGAATTCTTTGAAGAAATAACAAGCAGAGTAGACAAAGGAAAGTCAGTTGATGTTGTGTACTAGGATTTTCAGAAGGCCTTTGAAAAGGTGCCACGCATGAGGCTACTTAACAAGCTGCAAGTCCATGGTATTACAGTAACAATTCTAACATACAAAAAAGAGTAGATTGGGAGCAACCAGTATTCAGTAAGTCCACATGCTTCATGTGGGAATGGTTTAAAGACCAGCTGATCAGTGTACAGGACCTGTACGTTCCTGTAAAGAAGAAAGGCAAGGATCCCAGGATTCTGGATGACAAGCAATGTTGAAAGTAACTCAATAGTAATCAGGAGGGATAAAGAGGACATGAAATGTCTTTGGCAAGTGGGGTTATGGAAGATCCTGGGGAAAGCTAGGAAGAGGATATGACAACTCATGGACAAAGGTAGGAATTTATTACTGCAGCCTCAAGAAGGGAGCAAGGTACTAAATGATTACTTTAATTATACAATATCCTGAAACAACTGGACCTCACCAACTCTTACCAGTTATAATGCTACTCATGAAAAAAATTGCAATCACGTCATTCCTGATGTGGTTACAGTAAACAACCTGACATTTTGAATTCCTGCCTTGCAATTCTTCGTACCTTGTACTCTCTGGTTCCTTTTCAACCTGCTGAAATCTCAGTAACTAAATGCTGGAATAAAAGTTAGATTCTTCATAGACATCATAGACAGCTTCTGGCAGAGGTACCAGACAACCAGGTGAAAATTAATACTTGTATCTTCTGCAACAAGCTTTGCTGATCCCTGCATTTGTAATTTCCATTTTGTTATGTCAGGGATTAAATGCTTTATCAGTTAAAATGTATTCATCTCAACATCTGTTCCTGTTCTGTCATGCAAGTAAGTCAACAGAGAATTTAGAGTTTGGCATTGTCAAAATTGCAGTCTTAAACATGAATGCCAAAGTGTCCAAAGAACAACTCAATCTAAAGAAATAATACTTCCTCTCATAGACCAATCACTTACAGAATTTCACAATATATGCAAGCAATTTTGTAAGAAGGAGTAACTTAATTTGTTCACCACATTCCCTAGCGAAGAGGAAAAGCTACCAGTAGCATCATAAAGTATTGGTCAGGACTCCTTTAGTTGCTAATACTGTAAACAGATGAACATGGAAGACTGCTCTTCATTAGTAAAATTGCAAGGTATTGAGAGAATTGTGTGCAACTCGATCTTTCCTTCATGGAGAGGTATTAGTGTTTGCAAGGGTTACAAAGCAACATGAGCTGAAGAAATGTTGTAAATTTTCTGGATACTTTAAATCATTAACATTGCTAGCTTGAAAATAATCAGTTCCAAGATGAAGGCAGAAAGTCAACACATTACCCTAGAACAATCGGTTATGAGTAGAGGCCTTAAAAAAATGGAAATGGAGGTTTTGCAGATCAGAATTAAATCATCTTCCAAATATCTAACTTGCTGGGAAAGAACAGATATTGGAAATGTAAGGCTAGCAGTTCATCATGCAGATTTAATTTAAATCTAATTCACAGGGTATGGATGTCCTTAATAAAGCTAGTATTTATCGTTCATCTCTAAATGCCCGTGGGAAGGTTGCGACAAGGCATCGGTGACCTGCTGTAGTCCATTTGGTGAAGATCTTCTCTCAGTCCTATTGAATAGGAAGTAGTGGTATTCAGTCCCAGTGATTCTAAGGGGCCAGTGATGGATTTCCAAATCATGTTGATGCATGACTTGGAGGGGAACATGATGTTCCCATGTAATTGGTGCTCCTATCCTTCTAGCCACTGCCTAGAGAAGGTAATGGCAAACCACTTCTGTAGAAAAAATTGCCAAGGACAATCATAGTCATGAGACCATGATGGCCTACATCTTATGACACAACACATCATAATGATATTGATCCTTCTGGTAATGTGCTGAGAATAGCCATACTATTGAATGTCAAGGGAGGTGGTCCTTCCTGGGCATTTCTGCGGTACAAATGATAATTGGTACTTAAGTTATCAGGAAATTCTGAATATTGTCTAAATCTTGTGACATGTATGATACTTTTTTTGTCTAGTGTCTTAGAAAGCCAGGAGAGGACAACTTAGGAAGGTATTTTGGAACTCAACACTTGGAGTTGAAAACATTTGTTAAGATATGTTTTACTTTACTACCAAGGAGAACTCCTTGACAATAAGTACCCCTGCTTGGGTACTGTTGGAGTGGACGGCCTAGCTGAAGGAAGTGACAGTGGCTGCGCATCTTGCACAGAGTCTGGCCCTGTGCCTCAGAAAGGTAGAGAAAGGAAGAGGATGGCAGCAGTGATAGGGGATCAGACATGGACGCAGGAAAAAAACACAGATGGTAATTTGCCTCCCAGGTGCCAGGGTCTGGGATGTTTCTGATCATGTCCAAGATATCCTGAAGTGGAAAGGAGAACAGACAGAGGTTGTGGTACATATTGGTACCAATGACATAGGCAAGAAAAGGGAGGAGGTCCTGAAAGCAGACTACAGGGAGCTAGGAAGGAAGTCGAGAAGCAGGACCACAAAAGTAGTTATCTCGCAATTACTGCCTGTGCCATGTGAGAGTGAGTATAGGAATAGAGTGAGGTGGAGGATAAATACGTAGCTGAGGGATTGGAGCAGGGGGCAGGGATTCAGATTTCTGGATCATTGGGACCTCTTTTGGGGCAGGAGTGAGCTGTGCAAAAAGGACGGGTTCCGCTTGAAACCTAAGGGGAACAATATCCTGGCAGGGAGGTTTGTTAAGGTTAATGGGGAGAGTTTAAACTAGGATTGTTGGTGGGTGGGAACCAAACTGAAGAGATGGAGGAAGAGGCAGTTGGCTCACAAATAGAGAAAGCTTGAAGACAGTGCAAGAGGGAGGATAGGCAGGTGATTGAGAAGGGACGCACTCAGACCGATGGTTTGAGATGTGTCTATTTTAATGCAAGGAGTATTGTGAACAAAGCGGATGAGCTTAGAGCGTGGATCAGTACTTGGAACTACGATGTTGTGGCCATTACAGAGACTTGGATGGCTTAGGGGCAGGAATGGTTACTTCGAGTGTCAGGCTTTAAATGTTTCAGAAAAGACGGGGGGAGCCAAAAGAGGTGGGGGCATGGCATGGTTGATCAGAGTTGGTGTCATGGCCGTAAAAAAGGAAGAAGACATGGAGGGATTGTCTACGGAGTCTCTGTGGGTGGAAGTTAGGAAAAGGAAGGGGTCAATAACTCTACTGGGTGTTTTTTATAGACTACCCAATAGTAACAGGGACATCGAGGGGCTGATAAGGAGACAGATTCTAGAAAGGTGTAATAATATCAGGGTTGTCGTGATGGGAGATTTTAATTTCTCAAATATCGATTGGCATGTCCCTAGAGTGAGGGGTTTAGATGGGCTGGAGTTTGTTAGGTGTGATCAATAAGGTTTCTTGACACAATATGTAGAGAAGCCTACAAAAGGATAGGCTGTACTTGATCTGGTATTGGAAATTAACCTGGTAAGTTGTCAGATCTCACAGCAGTAGAGCATTTTGGAGATAGTGATCACATTCTATCTCTTTTACCATAGCATTGGAGAGAGATAGGAACAGACAAGTTAGGAAAGCATTTAATTTGAGTAAGAGGAAATATGAGGCTATCAGGCAGGAACTTGGAAGAAGAAATTGGAAACGGGTGTTCTCAGGGAAATGTACGGAAGAAATGTGGCAAATGTTCAGTGGATGTTTGTGTGGAGCTCTGCATAGGTAAGTTCCAATGAGACAGGGTAAGATACAGGAACTGTGGTGTACAAAGGCTGTTGTAAATCTAGTCAAGAAGAAAAGAAGGGCTTATAAAAAGTTCAAAAAGCTAGGTAATGATAGACACCTAAAAGATTATAAGGCTAGCAGGAAGGAGCTCAAGAAAGAAATTAGTAGAGCCAGAAGGGGTCATGAGAAGGCCTTGACAGACAGGATTTAGGAAAACCCCAAGGCATTCTAGAAGTATATTAAGAGCCAAAGGATAGACATGAGAGAATAGCACCAATCAAGTGTGACAGTGGAAAAGTGTGTATGGAACTGGATGAGATAGCAGATATACTTAATGAGCACTTTGCTTCAGTATTCATTATGGAAAAAGGATCTTGGTGATTGTAGCAATGATCTACAGTGGACTGAAAAGCTTGAGCATGTAGATATTAAGGAGGAGGATATGCAGGAGCTTTTGGAAAGTATCAAGTTGGATAAGTCACCAGGACTGGAAGAGATGTACCCCAGGTTACTGTGGGAGGAGAGGGAGGAGATTGCTGAGCCTCTGGCAATGATCTTTGCATCATCAATGGGGATGGGAGAGGCTCTGGAGAATTGGAGGGTTTTGGATGTTGTTCTATTATTCAAGAAAGGGAGTAGAGATAGCCCAGGAAATTATACACCAGTGAATCTTACTTCAGTGGTTGGTTAGTTGATGAAGAAGATCCTAAGAGGCAGGAGTTATGAATATTTTGAGAGGCATAATATGATTAGGAATAGTCAGCATGGCTTTGTGAAAGGCAGGTCATGCTTTATGAGCCTGATTGATTTTTTTGAGGATGTGACTAAACACGTTGATGAAGGTAGAACAGTAGATGTAGTGTAAATTGGATTTCAGAAAGGCATTTGTCAAGGTACCTCATGCACAGCTTATTGAGAAAGTAAGGAGGTATGGGATCCAAATGGAATTTGCTTTGTGGATCCAGAACTAGCTTGCCCACATAAGGCAAAGAGTGGATGTAGACAGGTCATATTCTGCAAGGAGGTCGGTCACCTGTAGTGTGCCTCAGGGATCTGTTCTGGGATACCTACTCTTTGTGATTTTTATAAATGACCTGGATGAAGAAGTAGAGGAGTAGATTAGTAAATTTGCTGATGACACAAAGGTTGGAGGTGTTGTGGATAGTGTGGAGGGCTGTCAGAGGTTACAGCGGGACATTGATATGATGCGAAACCGTGCTAAGACATGGCAGATGGATTTCAACCCAGATAAATGTGAGGTGGTTCATCTTGGAAGGTCAAATATAATGGCAGAATATAGCATTAATGGTAAGACTCTTGGCAGTGTGGAGGATCAGAGAGGTCTTCATGTCAGAGTCCATAGGACACTCAAGGCTGCTACACAGGTTGACTCTGTGGTTAAGAAGGCATACGGTGCATTGGCCTTCATCAATTGTGGGATTGAGTTTAGTAGCCGAGAAGTAATGTTGCAGCTATATAGGACCCTGGTTAGACCCCACTTGGAATACTGTGCTCAGTTCTGGTCGCCTCACTATAGGAAGGATGTGGAAGCCATAGAAAAGGTGCAGAGGAGATTCACAAGTATGTTGCCTGGATTGGGGAGCATGCGTTATGAGAATAGCTTGTGTGAACTCGGCCTTTTTTCCTTGGAGTGATGGAGGATGAGAGGTGACCTGATAGACGTGTATAAGATGATGAGAGGCATTGATCGTGTGGATAGTCAGAGGCTTTTTTCCAGGGCTGAAATGGCTATCACAAGAGAGCACAGTTTTAAGGTGCTTGGCAGTAGGTACACAGGGGTACGTTTTTTGTGCAGAGAGTGGTGAGTGCATGGAATGGGCTGACGGCGACGGTGGTAGAGATGGATACGATAGGTTCTTTTAAGAGACTCCTGGACAGGTACATGGAGCTCAGAAAAATAAAATGCTATAGGTAACTCTAGGTAATTTCTCCAGTAAGAATATGTTCAACTCAGCTTTGTGTGCCAAAGGGTTGCATTGTGCTGTAGGTTTTCTGTGTTTCGATTACCAGTCTACCAAGTTAGAGAGCAATGAATTGCTAATTGTTGATTGGGTTCACATTTATAGTTCAATGTTAAGCATAATAATGCTGAGATACATCATAGGATGCACTGGGAGACATCATCAGTGATGCTACCTGGGGTCATTAGATGTTTTAGGTCTTGAAACATTAGACACCCTCACCCAGGTGGTCCAGCCAGGGTTGATCAGGCCTTGGCTTGTGTCCCAGCAGCACTGATCCATGGGTCACACCTCTTGCTCCATAACCATCTGGAGGCTTGCTCATACAATGCTGTTACCATTTTTCAGCCAGTTCAGTAGCAGTAGTTGTCAAACATAGAATACAGATATAAGGTTAAACATTACTAAAACATTGTTCAACTTCTATGTGAATGAGTGAATTCCACCTCGGAATGTGCATTGTAATTTCCATGTTTATGTACCAATTAAACCTCTGCTGGCTTTGTTTTGGAAGTACTTACTGAAGATACATATAGTATTAGAAACTTGTAAGGCCCACCACTTCCCGATCGTTACTAACATCAGCTGAAAAAATACTGCTTATGTGGGAAATTCTACAATGGCTTGAATGTCAATTTGATTTAATTGCTATTTATTAGATGCTTATTTCCATAAAATTTAGAACAAGCAGCATCTATGGACAATGATTCCAAGTCAGACTTTTTCCATAGATGAGGTATAAAACCATGTACTTTTAACCTAGTCTGGCAAGAAAGGGATCAGGGTGTAATATCCATTTTATACTCTATCAAATAAAAGACAATTAACCTCTGTTTTATAGATTATGATGGTTTATTCTGATTTTAATATTAACTGCTCAACCTGAGCTAAAAATATTTCTGGGAATCACAACATAATTACAGAATTAGAAGCCAATAGTCCTCAGTAAAAATTTTGCCTGAAAGCAGCTTGTAAAAAATACATTTTTTTTTTAGGAGCAACTTTGGTATGTACAATCACTGCAATATATGATTGAAAAGTATATAAACCTGTAATTTTGATGGATTTACTTCTCACCATTCAAACCTAACACGTTGAATTTGAATGATTGATGTTACGGCACAAATCATGCATTGTATTATATGTAGCTGGAAGGTGTGGCACTGTTTAGCTACCTGATGTTAAAGCCTTCAGTTAAAGCCACTGCATAGTTTTATGTGAAATATCATCTTCTTTTACTAATAAAAACTTGCAAATCTTATCAAAAATGGTTCATGATTTGTATGCACCAAAGGGATTTCTTGCCTGAGGAGTTCTGTGAGGAGCTGAGTCATTCTGAGGTCACAGGACTACCTCAGAACTTGAACCAAATTGGACAGTCACATTTTAGTCAGCTCACCAAGATAAATAACTCAGTTTTCACTTTGGTAATATCTATTTCACAAATAAGCAGGAGAAAATGGTGGAGGTGGTTTTGGAGGGCAGAGCTTAGCGAAGATGGCGCTAAACGGCAACTCCTTTGCTTGCATCTGTGGAAACAGCTCTACTTCCATCTTTAATATCTCTATTTTTCCCTTTCAGGGTTCTTTTGAAGGCCCTGATACACTGTTACACACTGACTTTTGGTTCTTTGAGGGAATGGAACCTGCTCTTGGGATGTCACTACTGGCCGTTTTCCAACATGTCAAGGGCGCGGCCTAAGAGTTCAGCTCACCTTTGGAGGCCTAGGATCTCAGGGCTCTGGAGATGGGCAGATCGAAGGTCGGTGTCCCAGACTGGTGTATCAAAGGAGCTGGAAGATCTTTGGCTGTGTGCCCAGAAACTTGACATCTTTGAGCACAGAGCTTGAAAAAAGCGACGCAATGGACTTTTAAGATCATAAACAAGCAAGTTGTTTGTTATGACTCCCCTCTTGTTGTGAAACAGAGACATGTCAGAGACATCTCCCTTATTAGGGTAAGACAGAACCTGTGGTATGTCGAATACTGGGTGAATGTGTAGTCTTTGGAGTACTGCAGGTCTGTATCTTTGCTGTTGCTTTTGCTCACGCTTGAGTGTTCAGTGGCGGTTGCTGATCCACTTCTTTTTGATGGTGGGGGAGGGGGATCATTACTTGCTGCCACTTGTGCGTGAGAAGAGGGGAGCTGGGGGGACTTTGGGGTTCTAACATTTAACTGCCATTCTTTCTTTGGGGCACTTGTCTGTTTTCATGGATGGTTACAAAGAAAAAGCATTTTGAGATGTATATTGTATACATTTTGTCTGACATTAAACGTACCTTTGAATCCTTCAGAGATCAACAGGGTCTGTACTGGGCAGCACAACCTCTTTCAATCTATTTTAAGTCCAACGTCTGTGCTGTATCCCAGGGACCTTTCAGGTTTATTCCAATCTGCACTGAGCTGTTTACCAACAAACTTGTTAAATACAATCACAAGAAGGTGGGGGGGGGGGGGGGGTTGGTGAAACAAGTTGGTAAAGTGGGGATTTTACTTCCACTACTTCCACTTCTCATCTGTTAGCAAATACACAACAATTCTGGTGACCTGAGCGGTGCACCTTGAAGCATACTTCTAGAAGATGGAGCAATTCCTCCTTCATCCTTCTGCGACAGCATACCTGTATTGGTGCAACTTCCTTTTCTCGGACTGAACTAGAATGATTCCTCACTTTTGCTACCAATGTCCACCTTGAATTTAAAATAATTTGATCTCACTGAAATGTACAAGACCTTTAAGGACTTGGTCAGGTAGATGCAGAGTTGATCTTCCTTGACTGGGTAGTCTTGAACTAAGCATCACAGCCTCAACTCAAGGGATCAGCCATTAAGGGAAGCTTCAGAGGATAGTCACAAAGCCCTAGATTTATACTGCAGGAAAAAGGGCCCTTCAATCCAACTCATCAAGCTGTACAAAGTACCTTGTTGAGCTAGTCCCATTTGTCTTCACTTCACCCAAATCCCTCTAAATGCTTCCTATCTTGTACTTGTCAAAAATGTATTTGAAATGTTGTAATTGTAAGTCAAGTCAAGTTCAAGTTTATTGTCATTTCGACCATAAACTGCTGGAATAAAAACAAAACAATGTTCCTCCAGGACCCTGGTGCTACATGAAACAACACAAAACTACACTAGACTATGTGAGACAGCACAAGGCTACACTAGACTACATAAAACAACATAAAAAGTGCACTAGACTACAGACCTGCACAGGACTATATAAGTGCACAAAACAGTGCAGGGCAGTACCATAATTAATAAACAAGACAATAGGCACAGTAGAGGACAAATTACAATATAATAATAAATGATTTAGATGTCAGTCTAGACTCTGGGTATCAAAGAGTCTGATGGCTTGGGGGAGGAAACTGTTACACAGTCTGGTCGTGAGAGCCCGAATGCTTTGGTACCTTTGCCAGATGGCAGGAGGGAGAAGAGTTTGTGTGAGGGCAACGAGTACAAGAATACCTACCTCTCCCTCTGGCAGCTCGTTCCAAATACCCACCACTCTCTCTGAGAAAAATTTGCCTCTCAGGCCTACTTTAAATTGTTGCCCTCTCATCTTGATCTATATCCTCTAGTTTTAGATCCTCCTACTCTATCATCCTTTCTAAGCCTGTCTATAAGGTTAGCCCTCAGATTGCTTCACTCCAGGGAAAATAGTCACTGTCTTTCTGTCTCGTAACTCAAGCCTTCTGGTACCAGCAACATCTTTGTGAACCTTTTCCCTGCCTTTTCCAGCAGAATCACTTTCGTTCTCTAGTGCGGCGAACAAAAATGCACACAATTATAACTATAGGACATCCCAACTCTTGTACTCATTACCCTGTCCAATAAAAGCAAACATGCCACATGCCTTCTTACTGTTCTACCTTCCTACATCACCACTTACAAGGAACTGCTTACTTGTACCCCTAAGTCCCTCTGTTTCTCAAGACTCCTAGGGCCTGTCAATTCACCCAGAGGATGGAATTCTGGAATTTCCTATTCAAGAGGATCATCAATACATTTTTTTTAAGAATCAAAGGATAGGTTTAGTATTGGATTGTCTGCTCAGCTATAATCTCACTGAATGGTGGAGCAGGCACTCAGAACAAATGGACAATTTTTTTTGCATTCTTCCATTCTCAATCTGTTCTGTGGCCCCCACCTGTCAGACCAGTAATTCCAATTTTTTTCTTCTTCCCGTAACTATGGCTTTTCTTCCATGACACTTGACTGAGCCGTCAGCTCTATCTTTTTCATTTACAACACCTGTCTATCTTCCAATCCAGAATACAGACAGTGATCCCTTTGCCTTCCTCTTCCACCTTAACGGTCATCACTTACAATGGATCGTTCTCCATAACTTTTGACACAATTAGTAAGGGGCAAATCATACATCTTCCTTTTCCCTCCCACCTCAGCAATCTAGAAAACTATTTCCTCTGTGACCTCCTAGTTTAGTCTTACATTCCACCAACATCCTCACCCCTTCCCATTTACTAACAGAAGACACCATCTCTTCCCTTCTCATTATCCAGAGGCTTAAGGACTCTTTGTTGATACTCAACAATTCCAGCCTTACTTTTTCACATCTCCAGCAATCACAGTTTCCTTCTTCATCTGCACCAACTTCCCTTTAAATCTCTCATTCACTCTAACACTGTATCCCAAATCTTGTTTTACTTCTAAGTACTACCGAAGGTTTGGGTATCGAACCTTTTCCCCAAGAGGGTATCAAAATAGCAGGGACCAGGTCCAAGAGCAAGGAATGACCTGCTATTTGGCTTACTTAAGCACCAGGTCAAAGTGAAAAGTTCAGGGTGTCATGGCCAGAGGTGAGTGACGGGCCAGTGTTCAGCTTGCTGCTTGCAGGGTTTACTCTTCTCTGTGCTGAGCTGAGGCCGGGGCATATGACTAGCTCCTGGAGCGGCTGCAGTGATAAACTGGCTTCATGCCTGTGAAGTCACTTCTGTGAACTTCATTTCTGAACGTTATTTGTTTATTTTTCCCTGTTTGCATTATTTGTTTTTTTCTGCACTCCAGGTGTTTTTTTAATGGGTTCTATTGGGTTCCTTTGTTTTGTGGCTGCCTGTAAGGAGATGAATCTCAAGGTTGTATGTAGAGTACATACTTCGATAATAAATATACCTTGAACTTTGATATAGTATTGAATTCATTTCCACAAGCTAGCTCTTTGTTTATATTGAAGTGACTTATTAAATATCCTATAATCTTTAGAAAGATGCTTTTGTATATGATAAATTTTAATGCAGTAAAATATATATGAAGAAGGTACTTTTTTAGCTGAATAATTAGAGTGCAAGTTATCATCTCAATCGAAACAACCAGTACCTATTTGTTATCATGGCCCAGCATGTTAAAGGATGAAAACTTGTCTACAAATAGTTGATAGATACCACAGTAAATTCAAACCAAGGATAATGTATACATATAACATTGATGTTCACTCCATTTTGATAGCCTACTTCTAATTACAACACAGCACAATCCTTTTATATATCGAAGCCTGCGTTTCAAATTGCAGTATGTCACAGAGATGAATATATTCCACTGATGCCATCGATCAGTGCCACTTTAAACTGTCACTCCATGAGGAACTGATTGACGTAAGCTAAACCTCTTGTGAACTCTGAAAATGTCAAAGAATAGTGATAATAATATAGCAAAGATCTGCTATAAACTGTCAGCAACATGAGATAAAACAAAAGATGAGAAGTTTTGTAGGAGAACATGAAAAGCTAAAACTGTGTTGTGCTTTGTTCAAAAAAATTAAAAGTGCTGATATAATCCATAATTGACCAGACTATGCTATATAGAAATATTCCCTGCACAATCAAGTAGGTCACAAATTAAAACTGTAGTTGGAAACACTAGATAGGAAAATGGGAATTAACAGTCGGAACAACAACACACACAAAATGCTGGTGGAACACTGCAGGCCAAGCAGCATCTATAAGGAATATATACCCGCTAATAACAGTTGGAATATAGTCTGGAGTACCAGCTTTTTACTACAATAACTTAAATGCTTTGAATCGAATCATTACTCTGGCGCTCCATGCCCGAAACAAAAGATTTGATGTAATTCAAGCATCAAAATGCAGTGAAAATAATCACAAGGTGGTGCAAAGGCGGAACATTAAATAATATGTGTAAGGGATTAGTAACCTGTGACTTACATTGAGCTCCAGATCCTGACTAGGCCAAATATGATGCCGTCTGAACAGAAAGTAACAAGGTAAACAATTGAAGATGTATCAGGAATCTGCTAAGGGACTTGTGATGTCTGGTTTATGCTGATACAAAACCTTTCAGGCAAAAATAAATGCAGGAACACAGACAGGTAAATAAATGGAAACTTATTTAGCTGCCTCTCTTCTTTAAGTCTAAAGACCGGTGCTGAATAACTGGCTGAAGTGTTCACTGAGCTCTTTAACCTATTGCTTCAGCAGTCTGCGGTACCCATCTGCATCAATACCCACATCTAAGAAGAACGTAGTAACCTGCCTCAATGACTATCGTCCAGGAATGCTGACGCTCTAGTGATGCAGTCATTGAGTCATAGAGAAGTACAGCACAGAAACAGGCCCTTCAGCCCATCTAGTCCATGCCAAAACAATTTAAACTGCCTACTCCCATTGACCTGCGCTGTGACAATAGCCATCCATACCCCTACCATCCATGTACCTATCCAAACTTCTCTTAAACATTGAAATTGAGCTTGCATGCACCACTTGTGCTGGCAGTTCGTTCCACACTCTCATGACCTTCTGCGTGAGGAAGTTTCCCCTCATGTTCCTTAAAATTCTCACCTTTCACCCTTAACCCATGACCTCTGGTTGTTGTCCCACCCAACCTCAGTGGAAAAAGCCTGCTTTTATTTACCCATCTATGGAGTGGTTAGTGATGAAACATATCAACCTCTGCCTGAGAAGCAACTTCAATCCACTCCAATTTGCTGAACAGAGCAACAGGTCCACAGCAGATGCCATCTCAATGGTTCTTTGCTCAACACTGGAACAATTGGACAACAAAGAGGCATATATCAGGATGCTCTTTATCAACTACAGCTTTGCATTCAATACTATCATCCTCTCAAAACTTATCAATAAGCTTCAGGATCCTGGCCACAATACCTCCTTGTGCAATTGCATCCTCAGTTTCCTCACTTGCAGACCTCAGTTAGTTCAGATTGGCAACAACAATTCCTCCACAATCTCCATCTGCTTAGCCCCATGCGCTACTTGCTTTACATTTGTGACTATGTGGCTAAGCACAGCTCCAATGGCACATTCAAGTTTGCTGACACCACCACTGTTCTAGGTCAAATCAACATATAAGTGGGAGATTCAAAACCTGGCTGAGTAACACCACAATAACAACCTCTTACTCATTGTCTGCAGGACCAAGGAGCTGATTATTGTCTTTAGCAGGAGGAAACAAGAAGTGCCTGAGCCAATCCTCATCAGTGGAACCGAGGGTCAGCAACTTTAAATTCCTCAGTATTATCATTTCAGAGAAGCTGTCCAGGGCCCAGCACATGAATGCAATTAAGAAGAAAGCATGACAGTGCCTCTATTTCCTTAGGAGTTTGTGATTCAGCATGACAGCTAAAACTGACAAACTTCTATAGATGTGTGGTGGAGAATATAATGACCGGCTATATCACAGCCTAAGATGGAAACACCAATGCCTTTGAATGGAAAATCCTACAAAAAGTAGTGGATATAGCCAATATAGCCAATCGTAAAGTCCTCACATCATTAAGCACAACTACATGGAGTGTTTTCGCAGGAAAACAGCAACCATCATCAGGGAACCCCACCATCTAAGTCATGCTCCCTTCTCACTGCAGCCATCAGGAAGAAAGCACAGGAGCTCCAAATTCACACCACCAGGTTCAGGAACAGCTATTACCCCTCAACCATCAGGCCCTTGAACCACTGGGGACAACTTCACTTATACCATCATTGAAATGCTCCCAAAACCTATGGATTCACTTTCAAGAGTCTTAAGAGCCATGCTGAATCAGAAAGGTCAGTTACAGGCCGAATCGAGGCAGCAGTGTCCAGGACCCAGAGTGTATTGGAGCAATTGAACCCAATGTTTGGATGTCGATTTAGGCTCCAGGCCAGATTGTAAAGGTCAGCGTGTCAAGGCCTGAGATAAGGGACATACCAGTTCAGATCGCTGTTCCACAAAGTTTATTTGACTCTGCGCTGAATTATGGGACTTGAGAATTTCAGTTCAGAATGCTATTTGATCGCAGGTTTTTTTTTTCTCTGCACATTGGGTGTCTGATGGTCCTTTATTATATAGGTTCTTTTTTTATGGGCATGATGTGCATTTTTTTCTCTACACATTGGATGTTGGATGGTCTTTTTTTAATGAGTTCTTTTGGGTGTCTTTGTTTCATGGCTGCCTGTTAGGAGACAAATCTCAAGGTTGTATAATGTACATTGAACCTTGATGGACTTCTCATTTCAAGACTGCATTTATTACTATTATTACTTCTTTCTTTTCGTATTTGCACAGTTTTCTGTCTTTTGCACATTGGTTGTACACCCAGCTGGAATGGTGTTTCATTGATTCTATTATGGTTATTGGACTTATTGAGTATGCTCGCAAGAAAATGGATCTCAGGGTTGTATATGGTGACATGTCTAATTTGATATTAAATTTACAGTGAACTTTGAAAATTATTTATCCAATAATCAGAATCAGAAATAGGTTTATTATCACTGTTTTATACAGTATGAGATGAAATTTTAAACAAAAATGAGTCTGCAGATGCTGGAAATCCAGAATAACACACACAAAATGCTAGAGAAACTGAGAAAACAGTGGATGTTTTAGGCCAAGACCATTTATTAGGACAGGAAAGAAATGGGGAAGAAGCCAGAATAAGAAGGTGTGGGGAGAGGAAGTACAAACTACTAATCCATGAACCTTTGCATCCTGCACATCATTCTCTGCAGCTTCTGCTACCTTCAACAAGACCCTACCACCAAACTCATCTTTAATTTCCCCACCACGCTTTCTGCATCTCTCCCTCTGTGATTCCCTTGTCCACTCGTCCCCTCGTCCCTCCCCACTAATCTCACTCCTGACACTTATACTTGCAAAGGGAAGAAGTGCCCATTCACCTCCTCTCTAACCTCCATTCAGGGCCATAAATAGTCCTTCAAGGTGAGGCAACACTTCACCTGTGAATCTGTTGGGGTCATCTACTGTATCCGGTGCTCCCAATGTGACTCCTCTACACTGGTGAGACCCAATGTCAATTGGGGGACCTCTTTGTTGAGCACCTTTGCTTCATCTACAATAAGCAGGATTTCCTGGTGGCCAATTATTTTAATTCTAATCCTCATTCCCATTCTGACATGTCGGTCCACAGCCTCCTCTACTGCCGTGATGAGACCACTCTCAGGTTGGAGGACTAACATCTCATACTAGGTAGCCTCTAACTTGATGGCGTGAACATCAATTTTTCCAATTCTGGTACTTCTCTCCCTCCCCCTTCCTTCACCTTTAATTTCTCACTCTGGCCCCCTCTTAGCTCTTCTCGCCATCTGCCTATCACCTCCCTTTGGTACCCCTCCTCTTTCCCTTTCTCATGTGGTCCAGCCTTATCTCCTATCAGATTACTAGTTCTCCAGCCATTTCCCTTTTCCACATCACCACCCAGCTTCTTACTTTATTTCCTCCTACTCCAACCACCTAGCTTCACCTATAACCTCTAACTTGTACTCCTCCTGCTCCCCCCACTTTCTTATTCTGGCTTCCCCTTCCTTTCCAGCTCTGACGAAAGGCCTCTAAAATGCCTGAAATGTTTATTCATTTCCTCAGATGCTGGTTGACCTGCTGAGCTCCTCCAGCATTTGTACATGACATGAAATTTATTATTTTGCAGCTCCAGTACTGTGCAAAGAAACCAATAGTTGTCTTCAATCAACTTCTTTTGCTCCAGTAGCTTTGCTATGTGGCTACAGTGGCTGGAAAACATACAGGACTCAGAAGGCAGATAACTAGTGCCTATCCTTATCCTTGGATATCGATCCATCAGAACAGTGAAAGACATTAGGCACTCTCTTAAGAGTGGTTAACTCACAAGTTCCCAGAATACTTTCTGTTGACCATGAGGAAATTTCTCTGATGACTAATGACAGCCTCAATACTAAAGGTGCAGAAACCTTGTGATTCTCCAGAGGCTCTGAATGTGAATTGCAGGTTAAACTGCACATGACCTAATAATTTTGGAAGTCAGCAATGCTGATGCGTTCCAACACCTATGCTACCTCAGTCTTCGGTCTGAAGAAAAGGGAACTAAACTCATGTCCAGATCAGGTCTGCTATTCTGAAGAGACGATTGCATTTATCAGCTCCAGCTACACTTAATAATTATAAAGCTGGAAAGCTGAATGTGGCAGTGACTTTGACCTCATCTATCAGGTTGTAAGGGTGTAAGGGTGCTATGGTAACACAGCAGTTAGTGTAATCTTATTACAGCATCTGCGGCCCAGGTCCCATTCTGTGATTGCCTGTAAGGAGGATGGCTGTAAGGAGGATGCCTGTAAGGAGGACGACTGTAAGGCTGTTCTCCCTGTGACTGTGTGGGTTTCCTTCAGGTATTCCAGTTCTCTCCCTCATTCCAAAACCAGACCAGATAGCAGGCTAATTGGCCACATGGTCACTGGGCTGAAAAGAGTGTTCCAATGATGTATCTCGCAACAGAATAAAATAGCTCAGATACTTAAATGAACCTGTAGTTAAAGTTCAGATTTTATTTTTGATTGCCTTGGAAACACTTATAGGGGTGTATTATAGACTACCTAATGGGGAGCAAGAATTGGAGGAGCAAATTGATAAGGAGATAGCAGATATTTGTAGTAAGCACAGGGTTGTGATTGTGGGAGATTTTAATTTTCCACACGTAGACTGGAAAGCCCATATTGTAAAAGGGCTGGATGGTTCGGAGTTTGTAAAATGTGTGCAGGATAGCTTATTGCAGCAATACATAGAGATACCAACTAGAGAAGGGGCAGTGTTGGATCTCCTGTTAGGGAATGAGATAGGTCAGGTGATGGAGGTATGTGCTGGGGAGCACTTCGGGTCCAGTGATCACAATGCCATTAGTTTCAATATAATTATGGAGAAGGATAGGACTGGACCCAGAGTTGAGATTTTTGATTGGAGAAAGGTTAACTTTGAGGAGATGCAAAAGGATTTAGAAGGAGTGGATTGGGACAATTCATTTTGTGGGAAGGATGTAATAGAGAAATGGAGAATTTCATTTAAAGGTGAAATTTTGAGGGTATAGAATCTTTATGTTTATGTTCCTGTTAGGTTGAAAGGAACAGTTAAAAGTTTGACAGAGCCATGGTTTTCACGGGAATTTGGAAACTTGGTTCAGAAAAAAAGAGATATCTACAATAAATATAGGATGCATGGAGTAAATGAGATGCTGAAAGAATATTAAGAATGTAAGAAGAATCTTAAGAAAGAAATTAGAAAAGCTAAAAGCAGATAAGAGGATGCTTTAGCAAGTAAGGTGAAAATAAATCCAAAGGGTTTCTACAGTTATATTAATAGTAAAAGGATAGTGAGGGATAAAATTGGTTCCTTAGAGAATCAGAGTGGACAGCTACGTGTGGAGCCAAAAGAGATGGGGGATTTTGAACAATTTCTTTTCTTCAGTATTCACTAAGGAGAAGGATATTGAATTGTGTAAGGTAAGGGAAACAAGTAGGGAAGTTATGGAAACTTTGAAGATTAAAGAGGAGGAAGTACTGGCGCTTTTAAGGATTATAAAAGTGGATAAATCTCCAGGTCCTGACAAGATATTCCCTAGGACCTTGAGGGAAGTTAGTGTAGAAAAAGCAGGGGATCTGACAGAAATATTTCAAATGTTATTAGTAATGGAGATGGTGCCAGAGGATTGGTGTATTGCTCACGTTGTTCCATTGTTTAAAAAGTGTTCTAAGAGTAAACCTAGCAATTATAGGCCTGTCAGTTTGATGTCAGTGGTTGATAAATTAATGGAAAGTATTCTTAGAGATGGTATATACAATTATCTGGATAGACAGGGTCTGATTAGGAACAGTTAACATGGATTTATGCGTGGAAGGTTATGTTTGACAAACCTTTTTTGAATTTTTTGAAGAGGTTACTAGGAAAGTTGACGAGGGTAAAGCTGTGGATGTTGTCTATATGGACTTCAGTAAGGTCGGTGATTAGTGGTGTGTCTCAGGGTGTACTGGGACCAATGTTGTTTGTCATTTTCATTAATGATCTGGATGATGGGGTGGTAAATTGGATTAGTAAGTATGCAGATGATACTAAAATAGATGGCATTGTGGATAATGAAGTAGGTTTTCAAAGCTTGCAGAGAGATTTAAGCCAGTTAGAAGAGTGGGCTGAAAGATGGCAGATGGAGTTTAATGCTGATAAGTGTAAGGTGCTACATTTTGGTAGGAATAATCAAAATAGGACATACATGGTCAATGGTAGGGCATTGAGGAATGCAGTAGAACAGAGTGTTCTAGGAATAATGGTACATAGTTCCCTGAAGGTGGAATCTCATGTGGATAGGGTGGTGAAGAAAGCTTTTGGTATGCTGGCCGTTATAAATCAGAGCACTGAGTACAGGATTGGGATGTAATTTTAAACTTGTACAAGGCATTGTTGAGGTCAAATATGGAGTACTGGGTACAGTTCTGGTCACCAAATTATAGGAAAGATGTTAACAAAATAGAGAGAGTACAGAGGAGATTTACCTGGGTTTCAGCACCTAAGTTACAAAGAAAGGTTGAACGAGTTAGGTCTTTATTCTTTGGAGCATAGAAGGTTAAGGGGGGACTTGATAGAGGTATTTAAAATTATGAGGGGGATAGATAGAGTTGAGGTGGATAGGCTTTTTCCATTGAGAGTAGGGGAGATACTAACAAGAGGACATGAGTTGAGAGTTAGGGGGCAAAATTTTAAGGGTAACACGAGGGGGAACTTCTTTACTCAGAGAGTGGTAGCTGTGTGAAATGAGCTTCCAGTAGATGTGGTACAGGCAGGTTCGATATTGTCAGTTGAAGTAAAATTGGATAGGTATACGGACAGGAAAGGAATGGAGGGTTATGGGCTGAGTGCGGGTCAGTGGGACTAGGTGAGAGTAAGCGTTTGGCACGGACTAGAAGGGCCGAGATGGCCTGTTTCCGTGCTGTAATTGTTATATGGTTATATGGTAAATATATGCTCACTTACTGAGACAGGCAGGAATTAGGAGATGGTCTACAGTAGATGTTTGATGTTTTGAGGAACTATGCATATACAAATACTGAAATGATGGAGGTGAGGAGTGGATGCCTCACTGGTAGTTAATATGACCAGGCTTCAGACAGTCCAGGAGCAGAATGCACAATGTGCAATTAATGGCATCCATAAGGGAGAAGTAAAGCCTCAGAGGTTGTGCTCTTGCAGTAGAGGCAGTACATCTATGTTAGGAGTTAAGGTTTCATATTCAGATGTCTTGCGAGCACCATGTTTCAGGGTATGATACTCCTCAAAGTGAAGTCTGCAGCAACAAAGTTGGACATTGTCCTTAATCTCTGGTGAATAAAAATGGCCTGTAGACCCCATTCAGCTAGTGGGATGGTCCATTGGGTGCACCTACACAGCACACATGCTGGCTGCATACTCCTGTGAAATTCCTTCTGTTCCATCTGACCATTTATCTATGTTGCCCTGGAAAACTATGCTTTTGACCTGTGAAGTTGACTACTTACCTGCATTCCACAAGGTCCTAGTGTCTCTGACATTAATGCTTCAATCTTAAATTGCTGAAGTATGTTCTAATTTAATTGTACAATCAGGAAATGACTCCAGTAATATAAAATTGTGATGATCACACATGCCCGCACAAGTGAAAACTTCTGCTCCTTAATATTTAAAGTTGAGCCTCACAATCTTTTAAATACAGATTGGATTATGATAATTATAATAATAGTTAGACTCATGTTTAATATCACTGGCATATTTGTGGCAGCAATACATTGCAATACAAGAAGAATCTATAAATTAGAGTAAGAAGTATGTACATAAAATGTAACTTAAATTTAATAAGTAGTGCAAAGAGAGAGCAAAACAATCCTGAGGTAGTGTTCATGGTTCATTGTCCATTCAGAAATCTGATGGTGGAAGGGAAGAATCTGTTCTTGAAATGTTGAGCTTGTGTCTTCAGGCTCCTGTACCTTCTTCTTGATGGTAGCAATGAGAAGAGGACATGTCCTGGGAGACGGAGGTTCTTAATGATGGATGTGCCTTTTGACAGTGTCCTGGATGTTGGGGAGACAAGTGCTCATGACGGAGATGGCTGAGTTTACAACTTTCTACAGCTTATTTTAATCCTATCAGGTGCCCCCACCCCATACCGGACATTGGTGCAGTTAGAATGCTCTCCACAGTACTTCTGTAGAAATTTGCGAATGTTGTTGGTGACCTATGATTTCTCCGCAAACTCCTAATTCTTTGTAATTGCATTAGTAAGTTGGGCCAGGATAGATTCTCAGAGATGTTGACACACAGCAATTTGAAACCATTCACACTTTCCACTTCTGATCCCTCGATGAGTACTGGCGTGTGTTGCCTTGACTTCCCCTTACTAAAATCCATAATGAATTCCTTGGTCTTACTGATGTTGAGTGCAAGGTCGTTACTGTGATGCCACTCAACCAACTGATCTATCTTGGTCCTGTACCCCTCCTGTGGTGACATCAGCAAATTTGTACATGGTGATTGGGCTGTGCTTAGCCACATAATTGTGGGTGCAGAGAGTAGAACAGTGGGCCTAGTATGCATCCTTGAGGTCCATTAGTGTTGATTGTCAGCATGAGGAAGATGTTGTTTCTGATTTGCACTGCCTGTGGTCTCCAGGTGAAGAAGTCAAGGATCCAGATGCAAAAGGAGGTACAGAGGCCCAGGTTATAGAGCTTGTTGATGTTATGGTTATTGATAAGATGTAAAAGAACACAGGGGATATGATGAATGGTGCAATTAAGGGTCCAATGTGGGGGGGGGGGGAAGTTAGTAAGTGAAGCAGCAAAAACAATAGCATTAATATTGGTATCTGATAATATAGAGTCAAAGTAAAATATGTCTCTCATGAGTTAATCTCAAAAGTAGATTGGATTTGAAACATGGATCTCTCTTCTTAAAGGTTATACCTCTACCCTAGACCAGAGGTTTCCAGCCTTTTTTATGCCATAGACTCTTACCATTAACCAAGGGGTCAGTGGACCACAGGTCAGGAACCCCTGAGGAATATCCCTATTCATCATCCTGGAACTCTGCTCCCTTCCTCTTTTAATCTCCATGTTTTGGCATGTCCATTGGCAAAGTGCTTACATGTGCATGTGTGTGTGTAACTGTAGTGATGGCCAAAGGCCAAATAAAGTTAAGCTTCATTTGAATGTCTTCACTGCTGCAAGACTATAAGCATTGAAGACTGAGATCCACTGATAACTCAACAAACTATCATACAAAGAACAAAGGACAATACAGTGCAGTACAGGCCATTCGGCCCACAATGTTGTGCTGACCCTTAAGCCCTGCCCCTGTGGTGAACTACATATACCTATCTGGACACGCCCCCTTCTGACTGCTCCTGTGGCTCCTCCCACAGACCCCTGTATAAAGCCTGAGCCCGGCCTCTCAGTCTCCAGGATGTAATATGGTGGTCACTCACTGCTTGTTCCTTCTTCCAGTCAATAAAAGCCGATATCTCGCCTTCACATCTCAGAGTGTTATTGATGGTGCATCAGCCCCCCCCCGCCCCCCCTCCACCTTAAGTTACTCCATCTACTTGTCTAGTAGTCTCTTAAATTTCACTAGTGTATCTGCCTCCACTACTGACTCAGGCAGTGCATTCCACACACCAACCACTATTCACACTATTTTCTTTTAACTATTTCATTTTTCATCAAATTAATTTGTAGGCCACAATTTCCAATGTGTGATTGCATTAACAGACCCAGCTCATAATGGTTGTGCTCAAAACAGCTCCTGGAGAATCTCACATTTGGTCCACACATATTAAATGGAAGACAATGTGGTTGAACTATGTCTGAAAGATCTCATGGCTGGCAGAATTTCCTGATTTTGTCCGAAAACTGCTCTCTGTGGTATAAGGTCCCACCTTTGAGGCCTTTTTTTGGGAATATGTTTTGCTCAATAAGACTAAGGAATTGATTGTGGACTTCACAACGGCGAAGTTGAGGGGGACCACCAGTCCTCATTGAGGGGTCAGCAGCAGTGGAAAGGGTGAACAGCTTTAAGTTCCTGGGTGTTAACATCTTTAAAGATCTGTTGTGGACCCAGCAATATTGATGCGGTTATGAAGAAGGCATGCCAATGGCTATATTTCTTTATGAGTTTGAGGAGATGTGGTATGTCACTAGCAAATTTCTACAGATGTACTTTGGAGAATATTCTAACTGGCTTCATCACTGTCTGACATGGAAGTGCCACTGCACAGGATTAGAAAAGGTGCAGAGGGTTATGAATGCAGCCAGCTCAACTGCGGCTGCTAGCCTCACCAGCTTTAAGGACCTCTTCAATGGGCGATGCCTCAAGAAAGCGGCATCTATCATTAAGAACCTTCACCATCCAGGACGAGCTCTCTTCTCATTGTTATCATCATGGAGGAGACTGAAGACACACACAATGTTTTAGAAACAGCTTCTTCTCCTCTACCATCTGATTTCTGAATAGTTCATGAACCCATGAACACTACCTCTCTTCTTGATCTTTTTGCGCTACTTTTTAAAATATTCCTTACTGTAACTTGCAGCATTTTTTGAATGTATTACACTGCACTGCTACCACAGAACAACTAATTTCATGACATACACTCAGTAGGCACTTAATTATATACTTCCTGTACCTAATAAAGTGGCCGATGAGTGTGTGTGATCTTCTGCTACGGTAGCCCATTCACTTCAAGGTTCAATGTATTGTGTGTTCAGAGATGCTCTTCTGCACACCGCTGTTGTAACACATTGTTATATGAGTAACTGTTGCCATCCTGTCAGCTAGATCCAGTCTGCCCATTCTCCTCTGACCTCTCTCATTAACAAGGCATTATTGCCCATAGAACTGTTGCTCACTGGATGTTTTCTTTGTTTTTGCTCCATTCTCTATAAACTCCAGATACTGTTGTGCATGAAAATCCCAAGAGATCAAGCAGTTTCTGAGATACTCACACCACCCCGTCTGGCACCAACAATTATTCTACAGTCAAAGTCACTCAGTTCACATTTCTTCCCCAGTCTGATGTTTTGTCTGACCAACAATTGAACCTTTTGACCATGTCTTCATGTTTTTATGCAAGTCATGTGGACTTGCAGCCACATGATTACTGATTAAATATTTGTATAAATGAACAAGTGTACAGTTGTGCCTAATAAAATGGCTACTGTCAGTGATAATAAACCTGATTCTGATTCTTATTCTGTTAAGCTGCTTGGGACTGTTTGCTTATTTCCTGTTTGATGATACTGAGGCATAATAGTGCAAATAAAGGCTCTAAATTCTAAGATCACAGAGAGCTATTGTTTTAAAGAAGGGAAGGCATGTCAGCTCAATACTCTTGGAAACAGAGTTTCCATAAAAGATAGAATGAGGCATAAAAAGGAGCAATGTTGGTTGAGGAAGTAATTACAACCCTGAGGAGGGATGATATGTGTCTGCAAAGCAGTAATTGAGGCATGGGGTGATATGCTAGAGAGATCAAAATAAGTTCTTTGCATCGGACTAGGAACATAAAGGATCACACAGCAGGGAGTGGACTATAGACTCTCAAACAGTCAGCAGCAGACAGAAAAGCACTCTTCTGAAAAGTACAGAAAAAATACGAGCAGTAAATTAAGAGATTTTGACTACTGAAACATTAAGTGAATCGGAAATACTGTAAAAGAAAACGTGCTGAGTTCTTAAAATGTGTTAAAGTCTGTATTAATTAGAAATTAGCAAGCCCAAAACCTCTAGGGCAATTCTAGAATGAAGCTTGGTAGGCAGAATAGGGAGTGTAGTGTTTGTGAAGAAAGTGAAAAATTTACTTCAGATAAAAAGAGGGAGGAAATATCAAGGACTTTAATATCTCTAACAATAGTTAAATTGCCAAGCTTGGGCAAAATTTATACCAGGGTATTAAGAGAGTGACAGAGAAAATAATGGGGCTTCGATCATCTTGCATCACTTCCTTTTCGATCAGGGATTGATGTGTACTTCCACATAGCTGTGCTGGACTGACTGCAGCTCTTAGCATTGATACAGATAGATAAAAACTAAATTCCTTCACTTTATTAATATAGTAATTATCTATAATAACATCTGAATAAAGCACTAATATATTTAACAGATATTTAGCAAGTATTTGCATCTGAAGTAGAGCTAAATCTGAAATTATCTGTATTTCTGAGCTTTAAGCTACAAAAATTCTGCAACTCTGATACAAAAAGAAAAAACATAGTAGTCAGCGAGACAGTGATTACAAACTCATGCAGCAGATTCCCTATAAAATGAAAATCAATATTTCCACAAGTTGCTGTTACATAAAAGATAACCTCCATTGATTTTTTTTAGACTTAGGCCTCTCTGATAAAATCTAATATAAATTTTCGGCCATGTGGATTTGGATCAGGGTAGAGTGTGATAAATCCTGTGCATCTTTAGACCCAGATGATTTTTTTTTGAAGCACGTGGCTGCACTATTATGCCCTGTGCAAGCAAAAAGCCCTGCCATCATCGCTATCAGAAATCTGTTCTAATTTTTATTACTGAGAGGATAAACCCTGTTCCAGATAATTTGGAAATTTCAGGGGAATTGTGATAGAGCTGATGGTGCAGGCAGCCTAAGTTGAGAAAAGAGCCAACCTGTAATAGCCTCCGTGCCTGTCCTGATTAAATGTTGCCGTAGATGAAAGGCTTGCCATCACCGCAATAAATTAACCAATCACACAAATCCCAAGTTGGTACTAATCCTTCCTTGATACTCTGATCCTCTGATCAGCTCAAGGAGGTAAAGAAACTGACTGGTGACATACAGAGTTCCAACCTTGGGTTTCACAGAAACTAGAAGCTAATGATTTCTCTCTGACTGTTTTACAGCAGAAGTCTGGTGTAAGCAAAAGTAAAAAAAAACTTGAAGAATGAAAGAGAGATTGTCATTTCTTTGCTGCTTCTGTTATCAGTCAACTGAATATTTAACTAAATGGGAAATACATTTGGACAATTTATTATTTTGTAGATTATGTATACTTATCATGAACTGCAGGCTTCTGATGATGCAAAATTAAACCAATTGCTCTAATCACTCCCGCATTTCCAAATAGTCCAAGAAAGGAAAAGAAAGTGCAAGCTGAGCAGCAAAAAGTGAGATACCTGTCACTGTGAGAATCCACAAAAAAAATTTCTATAGTCCCTGTGCAGCTTGCTTCTCCATTATCACTTTTTAATTACCCAGCTTTTCAAAGACATTCATATGTTGGCAGAAAACATACCACACACATTTTGGCAAGTCTTATCATCCTCTCCTCCCTCTTAGCCACCAGCACCATCCACAAACCCCCACCCCAAACAAGATACAAGCCACCTCACAAGATACAAGATATGAAGAAAAAGATTGAGGAGATTGATTTTTAATTTTTTATCTAAACCTCATGTTGAAATTTATGTGTAGTACTGTTTTGTGAAATAAGTCAAAATATTTAAATACGTACATTACATTACATTTTCAAAGTTGCTACCTCTATTTTGCAGTTTCAAAGTTCCATTGGTATAAAGAATTAGGAATATAGATTTAATTAACTTTCTAATCTATTTATTGAGATACAATGTCAAACAGGCCCTTTTGGTCTTTTGAGCTGTGCCACCGGGCAATCCCCCGATTTAACCCTAGCCTAATCGCAGGACAATTTACAACGACCAATTTACCTACCAACCAGTACATCTTTAGACTGTGGGAGGAAACCAGAACATCTGGAGGAAATCCTCACGGACACATGGAGAACGTACAAACTCCCTATAGATAGTGGCAGGAATTAAAGGCATCAATTGAGCTATGGATTTTCAAGAACAAACTAAGAAAATGTTGGAAACACTTTGCAGCTCAGACAATTTCTATGGAAGGATAAATAATTAACTTTCTTGGTCTGGGGCCCTTCTTCAGAACTGGAAAAGATGGTTATTCAGCAAGATTGGAGGAATGCATAAAACAAACTGGATGCTTCTGACATCATGACACCCTGTTACGCTTTAGTCCAGAAGTTCTCAATATGAATCATGCACATGTACTTGATTAAATTTACATGTTAGTGGTGCAAACAGTGATACTATTCCAAGGAACAAATGTTATTGTTCATTTATTGAAATAACATGCTTTCAGTGCAATGCTCTGGACTGGGACCCTACTGAGATGTGTTTCTACTTTATATTTTGGAGTTCCCATAGCTAGTGTGCCAAACCTCCTCTGACATATTAATTTCACTCATGATTGACCAAATCCTTCAGCCCCACAATCTCTGACTTCAAACTGCCCAAATTCCTTTCAGACCTAAATACCAAACTCAGACCTTATTTTATATATCAATTTATTTATTTACATATTCTTGGCTTCATCCTCCCATTAGATTTTTGCATTAACAATCAGATGTACAGGCATACCTAATAAAATGGCCACTGATTGGACAACTCAATCTAGCTGGGATAGAAGATTCGCTGACTGGCAGGAGGCAAAGAGTATAATATTATTCTGTAAGCATTAAAGCATATCTGCAATATAAAGACTTGCAGTTCCATTAACTCCAATATTCGAAAAGTAGCAGATAATGGTTTTCAGATATTTAGCACCAGCAACAGGAGACAAACTTTCCCCATTGTCATTATGGCATTATATATTCAAGATAATTCTGAGATTTTCATCCCCAGCATGCTTCGAACCATAAGAAAAATGCTTTGTTGTGCAAAATATTGGATATCATGTTGTAATTAATTTAAAGTATGTTTATTTCATTTTGGTTACATTTTTAGTTGGCAGGCAAACCTTGCCTCCCACACTGTTAAATTGGGACTGGTAGAATGTTGATCCAGTTCAGGCAGAAACCTTTGTAATTAGAACTTCACAGTGGCAGAATTGGTAATGTTGGTGTGTCTCAGCTCCAGTGACCTGTGTTCCAACCTGACATCCAGTGCAGTCTGTGTGGAGTTCACAAATCCTCTCTGTAACCACATCTTTCCCCACAGAGCTCTCATTCCTTTCCACACCCAAAGGTAGATAGGTTGGTAGGTTAATTGGCTACTGGAAGCTACTCTTAGCAACAGTGGGTGAACCAGGGAAGTTAATGATCATGTGAAACGGAACTCAGACAGGCATCTTCAATGGCTTCTTTAAACATCATTCCCTTTTTCATGAAGTCAGATGTAGGGATATTTTCTGATGGTTGTGTAATGTTCAGTCAGTTCCATTACATCCCCTCAGTAAATGAACCAGTTCATCCTAACCTGCAGATAGATCTGGCCAATGAGGCCAAGGGGGACAGGCAGTAAGTTCCACTAACACCATTAAAGTGCCAGTTCATAGTCTCCGTCAACAAATACAGTAGAACCACTGATCCTTTATATCCGATGACATGGATTTTCTGAGGATCACTATTAATCAAGCTTAACTGCATCAGTGACATAAATACCGTGCCTAAGATACTAGGATCTGCATATGTACTGTAGAAGTGATTCATCTCTTGATACCCTAAAGCTTTTCTACAAACACAAGTTAGGAGTGAGATGGAATATTTGCCTTGATTAACAAAGCTCATGCAACTGGATGCCATCCAGGACAACGAAGCATATTTGACTACTACCTCATCCACAAGTCAATATGTTTATCTTCTACATCACTGGAGCACTGTGGCTTCAGTGTGTACATTTGCAAAATGCACTGAGGTAACATGCCTAAGCTATCTAGCAGCAACTCCCAAACTTGCAACCTCTTAGTCCAAGAAATAGAAGTGTAGCAGGCAGCTATGAACATGACCATCTGTAACTTACTCTCCATGTTATTTGTCATCCTGACTTGGAAGAACACTGAGTGGCCACTTTATTAGGTTCAAGAGTGGCACCCAATGTTGTCTTCTGCTGCTGTAGCCCATTCACTTCAAGTTTTGTCACATTGCAATTCAAAGATGCTCTTCTGCACTCCACTGTTGTAATGCATGGTTATTTTGAGTTACTGTCAGACAAAAAGCTGCTTCCTGTCAGCTTGAACCAGTCTGACCATTCTTCTCTGATCTCTCCCATTAACAAAGCATTTTCACCCACAAAACTGCTGCTCACTGAATTTTTGTTCCTTTTTGAACCATTCTTTGTAAACCATGGAGACTGTTGTGCATGAAAATACAAGGTGATCTGCCATCCTCATTTAGCACTGACATTCATTCCAAGGTCAAAGTCACTTAGATCATGTTTCCTCCCCATGCTGATCTATATGCTTCTGTACACTGAGTTGCTGCTACATTAACAAGCAAGTGTACAGGAGTAGCTAATAAAGTGGCCACTGTATGTATATTACCTTTCTTCCAGTGTCCCTAGGTCTAAATCCTAGAGGAGGAGTTAAGGCCTGGGGTAGATCAGAAATGATCATATCGAAAGACAGGGCAGTCCTGAGGTACCAATTAGCCTAGTGTGTTCCTTGAGTTCTTCTTTCCTCTGTAACAAAATTATATGAGCACCTTCACCATCACCAGAAGCCCTGCAGTGATTCACAATGGTTCACCAACAACTGCTGAGGGCCTATTAGTTAGTGAAGGGAAACAGATACTGGCTCTATTAGTGATGCTGAAATTCCAAAATATGAAGAAGTAAAAGAAAAATTAGTAACATTCTGGTATAGTGGCATCTGGCTAGTTAATGTTTTCCTTAATCTCATTTACAAGACATAAATATATTTTTTAAGTAAATGAAAACATTTTAACTATACGGATGTGTCTTGGCTTGAAGCACATGTTTAATTAATGGGTTGTTATCAGCCATTCCTACATCAGGCAACTATTTCTTGATATTATATCAAGAACTGTATTTGCTTTAGATTGATATTTGTGATAGCCGGGTTTTGAAACTCCAAAGCTTAAAAACTAATCAAAAGCAAAAATACGGAGTTGGGTTGCAAGTCTAACTTCATTTTTACTTTAAGCAAGACATGTACTTATGATGTGGTAGCGTCACGATATACCCAATTTACTTACTTTTACACGTAACCTGTAATGAATTATATAATACAACTACTATATAGGTGTCCGGAGCATAGTAAATTTTAAATTGTCCCATTCAGGCCAGAAGTTTTAAAAGTTGTGGCATAATTCTTTCTTTTCTGGCAGGTGAGACAATCTCTACTCTACTCTAATCTCAATCTCTACTCTACTTGGCAAGTAAGACAATCTCAAGTTCTGGGGACTCTTCTGTGGTGGTTGTAGGAGTTACTCTGAGACTGCAGGAAAGGTTCTGACAACTCTGGTCACCTTTCTTTCCTAACAATTGACTCTGCTCTCCTCAAGCAAGGAGGATATTGATGAGCTTCTGATTCAGTGTCAGTGTAGTGTGTTTTGCTGACATTGCTCACAGTGCACTCTTTAAACTCTGGACAAACCTTCTCACCAAGCCATTTATACCATGCTGGAATGGTGCATAAATAATGTCTTATTTAATTCATTTTCAGGCATGACTGAAACTGTTCCGCAACAAACTGTCACTGACTAAGTGTTATGGAACACTAGTCTTTGAGAAGAGGCTTTTCAATACATCAACAGTGTGCGAGGCTGTAGTGGAGGCCATTGGGAACACTTCTGGCCACTTTGTGGCTGATTCACTAGTGATCCACCAAGAAATTTGTCACCCAGAAAATGAATCTTCTGCCAAGGCAATACAGGCAACTTCCAGGAATGAAGAGGCGCTGCTCTTGGTATTTCTGGATGTGTTGGCATCTTGAAAAGCACATGCAAGTTGCTTGATCTGCTTATCTATCCCAGGACACCATACAAATCTTTGAGCTGACTCTTTTTGACCATGCCTAGATGACTAGTATATAGCTCCTCCAATACTATAACTTTCAGCTTGGATGGTACAATAACTCTCAATCCCTTCATTAGGTAACCTCCGCCAGGGGCAAGTTCATACTGGTGCTGGTAAAAATGTGGGAAATGGAAATGGAGTTTCTGCTGCACATTTCAGCCATTTTGGGTGACCATGTAAGACCAGAGACAATGTGGGGTCTTTTCTGGTTTCCCTTTGGTCATCTCGGCCATAAAGTGGAAATTTTGATTTGCGTAAGGGAGAACATGTCAAGAGGAGGGTCCTATTTTGTAAAATTTTCAGGTATTTCCTTTATCAAGGGTAAACAGTACATTCCATCGGCATTTCCATCATTTGTTGTTCTCATGAATTCAATCTTGTAATTGTGTCCTCCAAGAAGCAGAGCCCATCTCTGCATTTGTGCTGCTGCTGTTAGTGGAACACCCTTCAGTGGATTGAAAATGGACACCAGTGGTTGATGATCAATAATGAGGGCAAACTCTCTCCCGCTCTCCCACACAAGTGCTGGTTAAAAAATTTTACACCCTAAATCAGATTCAAGGCCTCTCTGTCAATCTGTATGTAATTTTTCTCTGCAGTGGCAAGAGAACGTGATGCAAAGGGTATGGGAAGTTCATTTCCATCACTCATAACATGTGACATAACTGCACCTATACCATAAGGCAAGCTTCACAGGACAATGTGGATCATAATGTGTGAGTACAGTGTCTCGTGTCACCACTTCCTTCACCTTTTGGAAAGCCACTTCACACTACTTTGTCCATTGCCATTTCTTCCCAATCTGTTGTAATGAGTTCAAGGGGTGGAGCACAATAACCAACTTGGACTCAATCTGTTATTGGAATTGACAAATCATAGAAACATAGAAAACCCCAGCACAATACAGGCTCTTCGTTGTGCCAAACATGTCCCTACCTTAGAAATTACTAGACTTCCCCATAGCCCTCTGTTTTTCTAAGTTCCATGTACCTATCCAAAAGTCTCTTAAAAGACCCTATCGTATTCGCCTCCACCACTGTTGCCAGCAGCCCATCCCATGCACTCAGCTCTCTGAGTAAAAAACCTACCCCTGACAAATCCTAAAAAGGATCACAACTGTAACAGAACATTTGGCCTTGGGACATCCACCACTGCCTGAATTTTCTTTGCATACTTGTTTATTCCTTGTGTGCCAATCATGTGACCACAGTAAGTGATGTTTGGTTTAAAGAACTCACACTTGTCACATTGTGTTCTGAGCCCATAACCTTCTAATCTTTTTAACAATGCCTTGAGATTTTGGAGATGTTTCTTGTCATTTTTACCAGTAAAAATAATGTCGTCCAGGTAATGCTGAGTGTGTGGACAGCATTGCAGAAACTGGTCCATAGTTTTCCCCAGAATGCAGGTGGAGATGCTACCTCAATACTGATCCTATTAGAGTGATAGAGTACTCTGTGAGTGTTTATGGTGAGAAAAAACTTTGGACTCTTCTTCCATCTCCATCTGCAGGTAGGTCTCAGCTATGTCTACTTTGCTAAAATGTTTTCCTCCAGAAAGATTTGCAAAGATATCCTCTATCCCTGGCTGAAGGTATTGATCTATTTTCAGTACAGGGTTGATGGTGACCTTAAAATCACTGCAGACCCTGATAGACCCATTCTTCTTGGCTACTGGGACCATTTGTGTTGCCCAATGGCTCCACTCAAACTTGGAAAGAATTCCTTCAGGCTCCATGCAATTGAGCTCACTGTCACTTTATCACGGAATGTATAAAGAACTTGATGGCCTTCGTAAAACTTGGGGGAGGTATTTTCATTTACCATTATTTTAACCTTGATATGCCATCCTTGAAAACTGTTACAGCATCCAGTACTTCTCTTAATTTGCTTTCATTTGACTCTATTATAGGGGATGTGGGATGCAAATGGTTGATTGATCTCCACAAGTTGTTGTCTCAGCCAATCAAATCCCCACAATGTTGGCCTTTCTGTTTTACCATATATCAGCCCAATGTGGCTTTTTGGTTATTGTATTTCACTGTTAAGAATGTCATTCCCACAGGAATTATCTTTTCTCCAATGTAAGTTCTTAGCTGGATACCTGCAGGCTTCCCTTTAGTATCTTTTAAGTGTTATTTATCTCATTTTGTGGAATGACTGAAATAGCTTTAATTAATTCACCATTCACTTCTGGTGTAAGCCACTTTGCTTGTCTGTTGTTAGTTTTCACATTGTAAATCTCATGGCTACCTAGTTCTGAGTCACTCTCATCATTAGCCGAGTTTTCATTAACAGCATGCAGATTAGTGATCATTTTGAAACTGCCACTTGACTTTTCAGCATTTTCTCTTCTCTTTGCAGTCTATTTATTTCTGTCTGCCTGAAATGCTCTTTTTATGTGTCCTACTTAGTTGAATTTTCTACAAGTTTTACATTTAAATCTGCATTGGCTGGGTGTACATGATCCCCTGCCACAATGGTAACAAATTTATTTGGACAGGCCAGTTTCTGTTTAGACACTGCAATTTGGCTCACGCTCAAACTCATGATCATGACTACAGCTCAACTGTGCCTCTGGCTGCTGTTTCCATTGATACAGCAATCTCAAATGTGCTTGTAAATGTAAGTAGTGCTTCATTTAGGAGCAGTATTTGAATGCTTTCTTGTAACATTCCACAAACTAAATAATGCTTTAGTGCTTCATTAAGTCCATTACCAAAATGATAATGCTCAGGCAACCTCTTTAATTCAGTTACATATGCTGAAATTTTGCTTATGAAACCTAAAGAATTTTGTAATCACAATGATTTTGGTTCTAAGTTTTCCTGTATAACTTCAACAATTTCAGCAAAGCTCATTTCAGCTGGTTTGGTTGGAGGAATTAAACTTCAAAGCAAATGATATGCCAATGCACTCAGCAAAACTGGTTCTTGGTTCTCATTGGCTATTCCATTTGTTTCAAAATACCATGCAGTATACATCAGCCAGTTTCAAACACTTCTATTTTTTTCTCATGTAGCTAGACACTTCCGCACTTTTTTATTTATGATTAGTATCACACAGTATTCCCTGTTTATGCAGCTGTAAATTTGTTCATTGTCTGCCTTTTTTAAAACTCGGTTGTCTTTCCTTTTCCGTAATCCTTTTACTCAGTCCTTTTACTCGACCAATTGTCACTGCACTTTTTAAAAACTCAAAAATCTCAATGTGCTTCAACAGATAGGTAGCCATCTCCGGTTTGTTTAAAAACCACTCATTGCCATTGTTCTGTTTTGTAACTCCAAAACATAAAAACTAATCAAAAGGAAAAATAAGGAGCCGGAATGCAAGTCTAACTTCGTTTTTACTTTAACCGAGGCAAGCACTTATGACATGGTAGCATCATGGTGTTTGCAATTCACTCATTTTTACATATAATCCATAATGAATTATTTAAACAAACAAAGAATGCTTAATCAAACAATATATTTACAATAATACTCAAATATTATTGAATTATTAAATACACAATGGTCAGCTCTTCAGAAAATAACACTCAGTAGACCATACACTCAATCTTTCTGAATAAAGATGGAACAGTTAAGATTCACAAATTTTCATAAATATCTGCAATATTTATAAGTTATTTACATTCTGTGAAAATATTGCAGTAAGCAGTTCAGCATCCTTTTAATGTGGTTGCACAACAGTCTAATTGTCAAACATTTTCTCTTAACAGCACACCTTCTTGAATATTACCCAAAACTACAACTGAACAGATGGCAACTGATTCAATTTTTAACCAAAAGAGACAGTATTTAGAACTTCTCTCTAATGACTGAAAATAAAACAAATTTTGTGTAACAGAAACAGTTGAGTTAAGCTGCCACAGACCACAACTTACTTGGAACACTACAACTTGTATAACTCCTCAAAGCTAGCCAGATTTACACACGTGATTTAGCAGTGCTCTGTAGAAACTGAAAATGTGAAAATATCCGAACAGGCTAAGTTGGTCACTTTTCAGTACAGAATCCAAATTGCCGCAGGCTGACAAAAGGTTACTGCCACTTTTAATCAATCATATCTTATCAGCCTTTTCCTGGTTGAAAATGGCAAGGAATGAAGCAGAATAAATGGTTTTTGATCCCAATTAGTTTAGAAGAAGAGGTCTGATACTTTTGGTACAATGACGTTCGCACTCATTTACTTCACAAACTATAAAGGACCACCGGGATTGATTTACTTCTGCTTGACATATTCCAGACTACTTTCTCCTCATACCTTATCTGCGATTTTTATCATCTTTAGACCTGATATGAGACACGAACACTTGCCAAATCTGTATTTTTTCTAAATATTTTAATATTCTGTTGTTCATCCATCAAAGTGGTAATCAGATATGATCTGACAGAATTTTGTCTTATGTGGTACAGAAAAGGGGATTCTGGGAAAAAGTCTTTTCAGTCTTGATAGTTTATCAACTTGCAGATAGTGTGAGATCGCTTTCCCAATGACTTCATTTTCATTATCTTGCCAATATTCTGTTTTCTTCCTAAACTCAGGATTTGACTTCCAGACTGTCTCTCTCCCTCTTTCTGTCTGTCTCTCTGTCTGTCTGTCTCTCTCTCTCTGCAGCCATTTTGAATCTTCTCTTTCTTATCTGGCTAACACAGGCCTGCATCATCTTTTCCTTCTCCTGACAGGGGCTACAACAATGGGTTCTGATACCGCTGCTCAACATTTGCTTCAGAAAACCCTGCCACAGGCTCAGATTAACAAGAAAATAGATAGCTGCATGCAAAACAAAACATTTTTCAGAATGTCTCCATTTGATTAATGGAGTAATGACAAGGGCCACTTTAATTTTAGTGCAGGATTTTCTACTCCACATATCATGTAGGACTATCAATGAATAATTTGGATTATTTACTACAAGCTGCCACAATTTATAGTTTTCACTGTCTGCTATCAAATTTAAACTACTCAAATTCTTTACTTACTTTACAAAAAAAAGGCATTACAGTTTTCTTAGTGTGTTACATCCCGAGTCTTAAAGGAATTTTAGTCTAGCTCTTACTTATTCTGTTTTTTACCCCTTTTTCTTTTTAAAATTTTATCCTCATGAAAACACAGGCCAATACATTTCATCAGTGAGTTGAAAATAGAACCTGTACCTCAAACTTTCCAGTATATCTGTGGAATGACGTTGTCTCACTGTCCTTTACCTTTGGGGTTGACGACTGCAAGATGCACTCACAGAAATAATACAGTTGCCTTAATTTTAAAATTCAAGCATGAGAATTTCTGTAACTTCCAAAGTTATTTTTACTTCCCCATTAGCTGGTATTCTGTAAGACTCAGGCCATTCACCCAGTTTTCTAAATAATAACGGAAAACGTTCATTTATATAGTATCATCCACTTCCATTGGAGAAAGGGAGAAAAAGATTTCCAAATTTAACCTTTTTCATCTTGTCAAGGGAAAACAATATTTGCAATTTCAACCCTACATAATATCACTCTGACGTATTGTTATTGAATGACAATAATTGTTTTCTAAAAGATAATCATCTTATTTCATTCTTACAAGCACAAAATGATAATTCTCATAATGTCATATTGTCACTGATGTTATTTTTCATATCTTCATTGAAATTTTTTTTCATTTTAAGGGAACAGTAAATTGGAAAGCTATCCTTTCATGTATTTATATTCTGTTTATTCATAGATGTTAGTTTATTAGTTTATAATTGCTTTTGTTTAAATCTATATATATTTGCAGGTTTCAGCTTTGAACTTTCCCACCTTGCATGATCAGATGGAATGTATTTTGGATCCTGGGGCATTTTAGATAGTCCCACATGAAAACTGAGTTACAGAAGCACACACAATCATTACACGTCATCATCCAAAAAGTAAACAGGTTTATCTGAAGGCTATATTTTAATGTGTGCCTGCTGCTCCTAGTTAAAACAGTTACAAACAATTCAAATCAGATATTCCAAACCATTTCAGAAGTACCTGGTGATAGCTGGAATGAAATGCCCATGGGTAAATAACCCACAGGTAGGAATCAGATGCACCATACTTCTATGCCATGAAATATCAACCCAGCTGAAGTTAGCCCAAAAAATCTGGAGACTTGTTTTGGGTGTTATGGTGAATTTGTGGGTCTTTATTAAACTCATACTTGACTTTAAATATAGAGCAATTATGCGCAGATCAGAAACAAAATCAACATTTGCAGTCTTCGTTTCTGCATCATTCCTAAGGAGCCAAGGTACAACCTAAATTTTCAAATGTGGAAACACACAAAATGCCAGAGGAGTTCAGCGGGTCAGGCACATCTACATAAGGGATGAACAGTTGATGTTTTGGGCCAAGAACCTCATCAGGACTGGAACGGAATGGGGAAGATGTCAGAATGAGAAGCTGGAGGTAGGGGAAGGAGTAAAAACTAGAAGGTGAAGGTGAAAGGTGCCAATAGCAAAGAGCATGAGGATGGACCTACTTGGTGGGGGAAGAGCAAACAAATGTGAAAAGGTCCAAGCCCTGTCAATCCAACACTGCCATGGAATAATTTATTGGAATTAATGCCCTAGATAGGGAAAAAAACAAGCCTATCCACTGGGTATTATTTCTCCTTCAAATAATAGTGGAATCAATGATCAAGCATAATAAAACACTATGGTTACTTCCTGGATAATAGTGGATTATGTACAAACAATGTATCTTTGGTCAGCAGCAGCTGACTATTAATTCTTCCCACAAAGGCCATGGTATAGGTGTAAATAGCCCCGCTGCATGATATGGAAAGACGTCCTGCTACCTCTTATTCAGCCATTATTTTTTTGAAGATGTTGACCCTTGTATTCGCTTCAGTCATCATTTTCTTGACAGATAAATGCAGGTTGCTTGGTGTCTCTTGGGGTGGCTCGAAAAGGTGTGGTGATATGAAAGATTTGTATTTAAATTATTCACTAGCAAAAAATATAACCATCAAGCCTAAGCAAGACAAGTTAATCTACAAATTAATTTTAAAAATACTAAGCACACACTTCCTCACCACAGACTTTGCTTCCTGTACTTAAGAATTTTGTTTCTTTTTGATGGAAACATAATTTATAATATAAAGGAGATATTCAGCCATTATGTCCATACTAGATCTTGGAACATACTCCTCAATTAGCCTTAATTCCCTCTTCTTTTCCTATTGCTGTATAACATTATACGTTATTCAATTTTGCTATCGTTTTCGTTACTACATCAGGTGATTAATTTGTAGAGTGAGTTTCATAGATTTCTTAATCCAATTTTAAGCCTATCACACACAGTTTTGTTATGAAGGATATCAATATACTTATTTTAAAAATCAATTGAGAGCAATCCCACTAAGTATACCATATTTTCAAAAGCATGCAGCGAGCCGATGTATTCTGCGGTTGTATACCATTTATATATTAATTCAAGGAGCATCATACTGTGTTCTGCATTATTTAAAACTGAGTCATTATTTTCCTGTACTGTTCGGGCATTTCTTGCTGTAAAATGATTTGTAGCAAGAATCCTTGTTTGTGAAACTGTTGCCTCTGCATTGACCACACTCAGTATTCAGCACAATCATCCCCTCAAAATTCACCACCATACTACAAGACCTGAGCCACAGTAACTCCCTGTGTAAGTGGATCCTTGATTTCCTCACTGGCAGACACTCACCATCAGCACAAGCGCACCACAGGTCTGTGAGCTTAACTCCTTGCTCTGCTCACTTTATATGTATGATTGTGTGGCTAAGTACAGCTCCAACACGGTATTTATGTTTGCTGATGAGTGTTTAAGTTTGCACTGTTGTTGGTTGTTTGGAGAATGGAGGTGGAGAGGGTCAGGGGCTTTAAATTTCATTAACATATCAGTGGATCTGTCCTGAAAACAGACTGTAAGTGCCTTTGATATTTCCTTTGTTCCAGCATTTTCTGTTTGCATTACACTTTACTCTGTTAGTTTGAATTGTCCTGTATCCTAGCTGAGACTGGAGAAACGCAGAAGTGTAAAAACTCCTTACAAACAGGTAGGGATCGATTTTCCAGCTGGACTAACACTGTTGTGTGGCCAAACTGCACTGTGCCAAGACCAGTTGTATTAAGTGCTGCCCGAAGACATGATAACCAACAATGAATGTTGAATGAATATGTGAATACATTGTGAATGAATATGTGAATATGTGAATACATTGTGTACTGTTGGACATTATGACTGTTGAAACTCTGTATCTTGTCTGATCTTGTGAATGTCAGCTCTTGGTCTTGTCCTGTCTAAGTATTATGCTGTCCAAACCTGCAGTGGTCAGAAAATTTAGTTACCCGGCAATAACTTATTTAGTGTTATACAATTGTAGATTGCTCTTGCTCTCTTCTGAGGTGTAAAGCATTCTGACCATTTCTGGATGATTTTACTACACTTGGGAATTTCAATTGGATATCTTGCAATCAACCTAGATCCCACAAATCATCTGTCTGCATGACTTCTTTCACAAACTCGACTTGGCCGCTTAGAACGTAGAACATTACAGCACAGTACAGGCACTTTGGCCCAAGATACTGTGCTGACCTTTTAACCTACTTTAAGATCAATCTAACCCTTCCCTTCTACATAGCCCTCTATTTTTCTCTCATTCATGTGCCTATCTAAAAGTTTCTTAAGTGCCTGTAAAAATCTGCCTCTAACACCAGCCCTGGCAGGGCATTCCATGTCCTCACCACACTGTGTAAAAACTTACCTTTGCCACCCCCTATATGTTCTTCCAATCATCTTAAAATTAGGCCCCCTCATATTAGACATTTCCACCATGAGAAATCGATTCTGGCTATCCACTTCAACCATGCCTCTTATCATCTTGTACACCTCTATTAAGTCACCATTCATCTTTCTTCGCTCCAAAGAGAAAAACCTTAGCTCACTTATTCCCAAAGACTTTTTAAAAAATCAAAATAACTAAACAAATAAAACAGAAGTGTGGGCTCCAAACAAATGATCGCTATTGCCAGTCCAAAACAATCCACCATACTCACTATTTCCTACAACTCCCCCCAGCACTCAGGAAATGTATGTACCCCTACAGTGCTAAGAAATTTGACAGTCAATGCACCTTCTGGATTCACAGCAAGCTTTCAAAGGTCCAGGTTATTGTCATTTTGTTGTTGTTTCTCTCCACGCTTTGTGGCTCATTGGATGGCAACCTCGCCATTTCTTGCCTATTTATTATGAGGCTGAGATGCTAGCTTGACGCTCAGCTCAGCACAGGTGGAGAGCATGCAAGGAGCTGGCTGGATTCGAACCTGGGACACCTCACTTCGAAGTTTGTTGTGGATGCCACTACACCACATGCCAGCGATTGTCATATAGATAAGTACATGTATGCACAGGAGAAATGAAAAGCTTACTTTTCAGCAGCATCACAGGTACATAGCAGTAGAGACAAAACCTTATGATGAAGTGCAAGATCTAAAGAGCAAGCGGGGCCTGTCGGAACTTTCTGCGGAACTTGAGATCATTTGGGTTAGTATTAGGTACTAGGCATGGACAAGTAAAAATAAATTAGATTTAAGCTGAATGGCCATTGTGGAATGGGCTAGTGTTACCATGGGGAGTTGAGGCTCTGGCTCAAGATGCTTCAGCGAGGAGAGGTAGAGACTACGGTAAAGATTAAGGTTAAGTTTCTGGTACAATTCTCTTTTTTTTCTTATTGAACAGTTAGAGCTGTGGCAATGGTAGCCAGGATGGTGAATTGCTCTTCTTGTAGGATGTGAGAAGAAAGGGAGACCTCCAATATCCCTGACAACTACACCTGTAAGAAGAACATCCAGCTGCTGCTTCTTACAGACCACATTAAGGAACTGGAGCTGGATGACCTGTGGACCATTGTGAAGAAGGAGTGTTTGTCTGACAGGAGTTATATGTAGGTAGTTACACCAAAGGTGCAGGTCACAGGTATCCAGGTGACCATCAGGAGAGGAAAAGGGGGTAGGCAGTCAGTGCAAGGTACTGCTGTGGTCCTTCCCCTCAATAACAAGCATATTGTTTTAGATACTACTGTGGGAGGTGACCTAGCAGAGGAAAGCTACAGCAGTCGGGTCTCTGGCACTGAATCTGGCTCTGTGACTCAGAAGGGAATAGAGCAAAAGAGGCAAGCAGTAATGCTAGGGGATTCATTGGTCAGAGGATCAGACATGAGCTTTTGTGGGTGAACCCGAGATTTGCAGAAGGTATGTTGCCTCCTAGGTGCCAGGGTCAGGACCAATCTCAAATCAAGTCCACGGCAGTATTAAGGGAGAGGGTGAGCGGCCAGAAGTCATGGTCCATGTTGATACCAATGACAAAGGCAGGAAAGGTGAATAGGTCCTGCAAAGTGTGTTTAGGAATTTAGATGCTAAGTTAAATGACAGTACCACCAAGGTTATGAGCTCTGGATTCCTATCTGTGCGACATGCAAGTGAGGCTACAAATAGGAAGATAATGCAATTTAACATGTGGATAAGGAGAGGATACAGGAGGGAGGGCTTCAGATTTTTGGATTTTATTCCAGGGAAGATGGGACTTGCACATACAGAATGTTTTGCATGTACCTGAACTGAAAGGGGGCCAATATTCTTGCAGAAAGGTTTGCTAGTGCTGCTCTGGGGATGGGGGTGTTAAATTGGAGTTTCAGGGCAATTAGTGGAGTGATTGTGGAGAAAGTAGATGTTAAGTCTACAAACAAAGATAGGAAATGGAAGATTTAACATGAGTTGTGTCTATTTTAATGCATGGAGCTTAGAGCATGGAGCAACATGTGGAATTTTGATATTGTGGCCATTAATGAGACAGTAGCAGGAGGGGCAGAACTGGCAGCTCAACATTCTGGGGTTCTGTTGTTCTAGACATAAAAATCACGAAAAGAAGAGATTTAAAAAAAACACAAAAAGAAGGGGTCCCAGAACAGATCCCTGAGGAACACCACTGGTCACTGACTTCCATGCAGCATATGACCCATCTACAACCACTCTTTGTCTTCTGTGGGCAAGCCAATTCTTGATCCACAAAGCAAGGTCCCCTTGGATCCCATGCTTCCTCACTCTCTCAATAAGCCTTGCATGAGGTACCTTGTCAAATGCCTTGCTGAACTCTATATACACTACATCTAGTGCTCTACCTTCATCAATGTGTTTAGTCACATCCTCAAAAAATTCAGTCAGGCTCGTAAGGCATGACCTGCCTTTCAGAAAGCCATGCTGACTATCCCTAATCATATTATGCCCCCCAAACATTCATAAATCCTGCCTCTCAGGATCTTTTCCATCAACTACCAACCACCGAAGTAAGACTCACTGGTCTATAATTTCCTGGGCTACTCCCTTTCTTGAATAAGGGAACAACATCTGCAACCCTCCAATCCTCTGGAACCTCTTTGCATTGATGATGCAAAGATCATTGCCAGAGGCTCAGCAATCTCCTCCCTCACTTCCCACAGTAGCCTGGGGTACATCTCATCTGGTCCCAGAGACTTATCCAACTTCATGCTTTCCAAAAGCTCCAGTACATCCTCTTTCTTAATATCTATATGCTCAAGTTTTTCAATCCGCTGTAAGTCATCCCTACGATCACCATGATCGTTTTTCGTAGTGAATACTGAAGCAAAGTATTCATTAAGTACCTCTGCTATCTCATCCAGTTGCATACACATTTTTTCACTGTCACACTTGATTGGTCCTATTCTTTCATGTCTTATCCTTTTGCTCTTCACATACTTGTAGAATGCCTTGGGGGTTTTCTTTAATCCTGCTCGCCAATGACGTCTCATGGCCCCTCTGATTCTCCTAATTTCTTTCTTAAGCTCCTTCCTGCTAGCCTTATAATCTTCTAGATCTTAATCATTACCTAGTTTTTTGAACCTTTTGTAAGCTTTTCTTTTCTCCTTGACTAGATTTTCAACAGCCTTTGTACACCACAGTTCCTGTACCATCCTTTCCTTGTTTCATTGGACCGTACCTATACAGAATGCCACGCAATATTTGCCACATTTCTGCCGTACATTTCCCTGAGAACATCTTTTCTCAATTTATACTTCCAAGTTCCTGCCTGACAGCTTCATATTTCCCCTTACTCCAATTAAACGCTTTCCTAACTTGTGTGTTCCAATCCCTCTCCAATGCTATGGTAAAAAAGCCATGCTGATTGTGATCACTATCGCCAAAATGCTCTCCCACTGAGAGACCTGACACCAGACCAGGTTCATTTCCTAATACCAGATCAAGTACAGCCTCTCCTCTTGTAGGCTTATCTACATATTATGTCAGGAAGCCTTCCTGAACACACCTAACAAACTCCACCCCACCTAAACCCCTTGTTCTAGATGCCAATCAATATCTGGGAAATTAAAATCTTCCACTATGACGACACTGATATTATTACACCTTTCAAGAATCTGTCTCCCTATCTGCTCCTTGATTTTCCTATTATTATTGGGTGGCCTATAAAAAAGCACCCAGTAGAGCTATTGACCCCTTCCTGCTCCTTACTTCCACCCACAGAGAGTCCGTAGACAATCCCTCCATAACTTCCTCCTTTTCTGCAGCCGTGACACTATCTCTGATCAATAGTGCCATGCCCCCACCTCTTTTGCCTCCCTCCATATCTTTTCTGAAATATCTAAAGCCTGGCACTCTAAGTAACCATCCCTGCCCCTGAGCCATCCAAGTCTCCATAATGGACACAATCTCATAGCTCCAAGAACTGATACACGCTCTAAGCTCTTCTGCTTTGTTCATGATGCTTCTTACATTAGACACATCTCAAACCATTGGTCTGAGCATAACCCTTCTCTATCACCCGCCTATCCTCCCTCTCACACTGTCTCCACGCTTTCTCTATTTGTAAGCCAACAGCCCATGACTCTGTAGTTAAGTAGGCATACAGTGCATTGGCCTTCATCAACTGCGGGATTGAGTTTATGAGCCAAGAGGTAATGTTACAGCTATATAGGACCGTGGTCAGACTCCACTTGGAGTACTGTGCTCAGTTCTGGCCACCTCACTACAGGAAGGATGTGGAAACCATAGAAAGGGTGCAGAGGAGACTTACAATGATGTTGCCTGGAATGGGGAGCATGCCTTATGAGAATAGTTTGAGTGAACTCGGCCTTTTCTCCTTGGAGCAACGGAGGATGAGAGGTGACCTGATAGAGGTGTATAAGATGATGAGAGGCATTGATCATGTGGATAGTCAGAGGCTTTTTCCCAGGGTTGAAATGGTTGCCACGAGAGGGCACAGTAGGGACAGAGGGGATGTCAGAGGTAAGTTTTTTATGCAGAGAGTGGCGAGTGCATGGAATGGGCTGCCAGTTATGGTGGGGGAGGGAGACACAATAGGACCTTTTAAGAGACTCCTGGATAGGTACATGGAGCTTAGAAAAATAGAGGGCTATGGGTAACCCTAGGTAATTTTTAAATTAAGTACATGTTCAGCATATCATTGTGGGCTGAAGGGCCTGAATTGTACTGTAGGTTTTCTATGTTTCTAGACATGAGTGAGTGGGAAGGATTAAAGGGGGTGGGATGGTATTACTGATCAGGAAAACTTCCATGGCATTGCTAAGACAGGACAGACTGAAGGCTCATCTACTGAGGCTATATGGGTGGAACTGAGGGATAAGAAGGGGATTAATGGGATTGTATTATTGACCTTCCAATAGTCAGTAGGATTTAGAGGAGATTAGTAGACAGTTACATAAAAAATAAGAAAGTGATAGCATGTGATTTTAACTTTCCACATATTGACTGCTCCCTCAATCAATATCTATAGGTCTCAACTAGAGTATGATACTAGATCACTCTAATATGCTTCAAGATAGCAAGTACCTCCTTTAAGTACCCAGGGCCTGACAAGGGGTTCCCTTGGACACTGTGGTATGTTTGTGCAAAAATTGCAGGGGCTCTGGCAGGCCTTTGGAGAGTGGTGAGGTGCTGAAGAACCAGAGGATATCTCATGTTGTTCAACTGTTTAAGCAAGGCTCTAAGAATAAACCAGGAAACTCTTTTAAGAGACTCTTAGTTAGGTACCTAGAGCTTAGAAACACAGAGGGCTTTGCGGTAGTGACATTCTAGGCAGCTTCTAGAGTAGGTTACATGGTCAACACAATGTTGTGGGCCGAAGGGCCCGTAATGTGCTGTAGGTTTTCTATTACAGGCTGGTTAGCCTAACATCAGTAGTGGGTAAACTATGGCAAGGTATTTAAGGGACAAAATATGTAGGTACTTGGATAGATAGGGCCCAATTAAGGATAGTCAACATGGCTTTGGGCTGGTCATGAAGGTTCAGTCACCTGGCACTCAGGATGAAGTAACAAATTGGATTCAACTTTGGCTAAGTGGGGAAAAACTAGAGAGTGGAAGTAGATGGTAGCCTCTAAAACTGGAGGCAAGTGACTAGTGCTGTGCCACAGGGATCGGTATGGGGTCCATTATTCTTTGTCATCCATAGTAATGATTTGGATGATAATAAGGTAAACTGGATAAGTAAATTTGTCAATGACACCAAGATTGTAGATGCATGGGACAAATAGGAAGGCTATCCAAGTTTGCAGTGGGATCTGGAGTAGTTGGATATGTGGGCTGAAAATGGCAGATGGAATTTAATGCAGTTAAGTGCGAGGTGTTGCCCTTCAGTAGGACCAAGCAGGGCAGGTCTTACATGGTGAATGGTAGGGCATTGAGGAGTATGGTAGAACAAATGAATCCAGATACAGATTTGTCAATTTTTGGAAGTGGATTTAGAAATAGAAGTGTTGTAAAGAGTGCTTCAGCACATAGGCCTTCATAAATCAGAGTACTGCGTACTGGAGTTCTTTCACCATTCATGCTGCCCTCACCTGCATCTCCTCCATGTTCCAGACATCCGCTTTCAGCCCATCTTCTCACTGCTTTGACAGGGAGAGAGTTGCTCTACCACCCCCTGAGCCTCTGAATCTAGCAAATCATTCTCCGCAGCCTTTGCCATCTTCAGCAAGATCCTACCACCAAAAACATCTTTACCTCCTCCCAACACTCCACTTTCTGCAGAGATCATTCCCTCTGTGATTCCCTTGTCCCTTCCCTTCAGGCCTGAAATGGCTAGCACAAGAGGGCACAGTTTTAAGGTGCTTGGAAGTAGGTACAGAGGAAATGTCAGGGTTAAGTTTTTATGCAGAGAGTGGTGAGTGTGTGGAATGGGCTGCCTGCAATGGTGGTGGAGGCGGATACGATAGGGTCTTTTAAGAGACTCCTGGACAGGTACATGCAGCTCAGAAAAATAGAGGGCTATGGGTAACCCTGGGTAACTTCTAAGATAAAGACATGTTTGGCACAGCTTTGTGGGCCGAAGAGCCTGTATTGTGCTGTAAGTTTTCTATGTTTCTATGTGAAAATTAGAGGGGAAACCTGCAGGTATTGCCATCCCCATGCATCTGAAGCCTTTGTTATGATAGTAAAGGTCACCTGAACAATTGAGAGCTGCAATGGAAAACGCCAAGATGAGTGCAATTTGTAGATGGTACATACTTAATCCAGCATTTTAAATATTCATTCCCTTCAGTGTGCCAGTACTGGAAGCAATCAATGTTTAAGATGGTGGATGAAAAGCCAGGTAAATGACCAGGGTTGCCTTGGATGGTGTCAGGTTTCTTGAGTGTTGTTACAGTTGTACTCATCCAAGCAACTGGAGAGAATTGCATCATATTCCTCAACTGCACCTTGTAGAAATGTGAAAGGCTTAGTGGACTCAGATCACTGACCTATCATCAGGTCACAAAGCTGAAACACTAGTTCCATTCCACCGATAACAATATTGCCTGCCCTTCTAAATACTTAGGAAACTTCTGTGTTTACATATTGATATAGTATACCAAGAGATTGGTTTGAAGTCCTAAACTAAATACTTCACTTCAAACACATTATTAAATTTTTGCAATAAAAATATTTATCAGATTCACTAAATAATCAAGAATTTTTATCCTACCATCTTAGCCACAATCAGAAAACTCAGTACATTTAGGGAATGAACCTGGAATGTTCTTCGTCTCTGCTAATCATCAAGATACTTTAGTAGTTCACCTCTGGCCCACTGAAGAGTGGAACTCAGATACTTATTTAAAAAAATGATTAAAAGTAGGAAGTTTAAGGCATGTTGCTGGCAAACCTTAAAATCTTAACAAGTTTTCTTGTTATCAGTTGAGGAGAAAATCAATGATCAGTTCTGGAAAAATCCTCTGATTGAGAACTTTGCATAAAATATCTAATTTATAATAGTTATATACATACACAGTTCCATGCAATAACCAGTAACTGTTGTACTTTAACATAAATCTCAATAAAATAACATAGTTTTTTTTTATTTTTAATAAACCCTAGTCAAAAAAAGATGTATTCAACTCTCTAACCAGAGTAAACAGTAACATACCGGAGAATTGCTGTCTGTCACTCCTATACTGCCATCAAAAGGTCCCCAGGTTGTTCCACCAGGAATTTGTTGCCGGCTGCGAATCTTTCGCATTCCATTTTTCTGGAATATTTCAAGCTCGTCTAAGACAAAAGGAGTAGATAACTATTAAAGTGACCATAGGGTATGCTACACTGTCATTGTCTGGTAACTGTTCATATTTGGAGTTATAGGATTGTTATTTGTTGCTATTCACTCCAATTTGTATATATTAACAACACAGAATATTAAAAATGCCTTCACATTTAATAGTTCAAAATACTAACCAAAAACTTCAATTCTCAATCTGACTGGTGACACATCTTACTAAGATTTTAAGTCTCATTGAGTCTTTACTGGGCTTATAATTTGCCCTTTGGAACTTTACCAAACCTTTGAAAACAAATTGAAACTTCACATAAGTGAATCCAAGCAGATTTCATTTGGCTTCACATTTTACCAAAGCCTAATTATGTAGCGACACTCCTTTTTAAAGTCGATAATGAGGGATAAATTGGGAAGTAGAGTCAAGTGGAACTTGAAGAACAACTACAATACTGGAGAAGAATCCAGCTACACCAGAAATGAAAATATAATTTAAAATATAAAATGTTAGAAATGTTAAACTAACTTGTTGCTTCATTTTCAATTCTGCTAAAGGATCCATAACAATAAACCTTACCACAGTTCCTTCTTCTAAATGCTGAGACTTTACAGCAACTCCAGCTTTGACTATCTAACAATGTTTCAACTCTGTATGTTGGTGAAGAAGCACTTGGAGCTGAATCTCCTGGTCTCCACATCAGTGTAGGGAATGGGGAAGGGTGGGACGTGTGTGCCCTTTTCTTCTTATGTTCAAGGTCCATTGAGATTTTCTGCACATGTGAACTGGTAAGTGGCAAGAAGCCTAATATAGAGGAGAGACTAGAACAGAGGTTCCCAACCTTTGCTATGGACCAATACCATTAAGCAAGGGGTCTGTGGACCCTTGGACTACAGGGATCACAAGCACATTTTGGGAAATGGGGGTTGGAAAGTGGAGTTTGGGAATTTTAAAATAGTTCTGTAAGGCTGAATATAATCCCTGCCAATTAAACTCATGAGCAATCTGCAATACAAATTGGATTTATTTCTGTAGGGCTCTCAGTACCAGTAACCGTGGTGTTAACTGTTCAGGCTAACAAAATGGCTTTTCTGTATTGTTATAATGAAATGGCTTCTCTGTAATGCTATAATGGGATTCTGTGTCTGGTATATTTGGGTTATGGCTACTGATAAGGGTGAAAATAAACAATGGAGAAATGTTATGCTATCTTGTCTGTGTAAGCTGAGCAGGAGTTCGCGGTCTTTTTGGGGAGGACAGCGAGGAGGACGGACGTGTGTGGAGTGGGCAGCGGTTCCAGAGCGACGGATACTGGACGTCGGCGGTTCGGACGGTGGCCGAAGGCTCGGAAGGTTGTTGTGGAAGGAACCGGAGGTGTGAGCTCCAACGTATTAAAATATGTGCACAAACTGACAAACTTATTATTACTTTGGCGCCTTAAGGTTATCTGTTTCTACTAACCCATCACTAAGAAATAACTATACAGTTGAAATTATTCACTTCGCTTTTGGGTATTGTCTGGTATTTGTATTGTGAGAGGGTACTGGGGGGGCATTACACCATATTTACATCGAAGTATTGCACTACTGGCAGGGTGACGGCGGTTCACCCTAGGCGAATGGGTGTCAACTGGGGGTACGGAGGCTACACTTCTATTTAGCACAGTGGTTCCCAACCTTTTCTATGGCCCACTCCCCTAGGAAATGTTTGATTAATGTTCTCACCCCCCACAAAAGTAATATCACATTTGAAGATGAATAAGTCTAATTTCTAATTTTTGAACCTCAAATTGAACTACATACAATATTGCGGGTGAACAAATTGAACTTAAAAAAACAAGCTTTTAACTCAGTGCATAAAATGCAAATATAAATTGAGCAATTAGATTCTAATTTATTCAGAAAAAATTGTAAACAGTAAAATCAATCCCAATTGTGAACATAAAATTCAATGACTTCTTTGCTCCTGCTTCTCATTCATGATTTTGTCAAAACGTGGAACTTCCTTGCTGACTGTGATCCGCAGGTCTGCCTGGGGATTCAGGTGATTCCTAGATTTTGTCTTGATTGACAAAAGAGAACTGAATCCAGATTCACACAAGTATGTTGTTGCAAATGGAATGAGGACACGGAGTGCTTTTCCACCAAACCTTGGGAACATATGCAGTACTGCACACCAAAACTCCTCCAAAGTTTTGCTTTCAAATTGCATTTCAAGAGCTCGATTTGTCCGCAAATCAATAAGATCTTCCTTCAGCTCTTCATCATCTGACATTTTCTCCAAATTGTAGGAATATGGATTCATGATCCATTCTTCTGAAATCTTCAGGTCTCCAGCAGCAAAATATCCATCAAACGATTCTGACAGCATTTCCAAATGAGCCACAGTTTCTTCACGCACAGTAGGAGTTATGGATCCAGCATCATCAACCATCTCTTCTAGTGAAGGAAAATTTGAGAGACTGCCTCTTTCCATCCTTTAACACCAAAGACGTAACTTTTCTTTGAAGGCATTCAACCTTTCACAAGCCTTCAATATGTTAGTCCCTTTTCCTTGAAGAAAAACACTCAGGTCATTCATACGAGTGAAAATGTCAACTAAGTAAGCCAGCATTTTGGTGAATTCCTGTGATTCCATTGCCCCAACCAGATCACATTCACGTTCCTCTAGAAAAATGTTGATTTCTTCCCGCAGTTCAAAGAAGCAGGTTAAAGCTTGTCCTTGTGACAACCAACTGACTTCTGTGTAGAAAAGTAAAACTGAATGCTCACTTCCCAGATCCTCACAAAATGATTTGAAGATGCGATGGTTCAAAGCATGCCCCCGATCCAGTTGACGATCTTCACACAAGTGTCAAGGACTTTCTTCAAATTTGGAGGCAATGTTTTTGATGCCAAAGCATGCTGATGAAGAAAACAATGGGTAACTTGTAAGTCTGGAATCTCCTTTGTCATCAATGAAGAAAAGCCAGATTTATTTACAAGCATTGCAGATGCCCCATCAGTGCACACAGAACCAATGATTTTGATATCTTCTTTTGGCAAAGAAGTCTTTCACCAGCTGCATCACATCCTTTGCAGTTGTGTTTGTTTTCAGATCTTTACAAAACAGGAAATCTTCCTTCACAGCACCATCATTGACATACCTCACCAATGTGATGAGTTGACTACAACTGGAGACATCAGTTGACCCATCCAACTGAATAGAGATTTTAAGAGGACTAGCTCTGACATCTGAGATGACTTGGTCCAAAATATCTTCACTCAAATCACTGATTCGGTTGTGAATGACATTATTTGATAGGGGCCCCTGTTCAAATTTTTTTCTTGCTTCTTTGCCCAGGATAATTGTTGCCATTTCCAGTGCACATGGCTTGATGAGATCTTCTGCAATTGATTTGGCCACTTTATATGCCACTTGGTACGAAGCAAGAAGTAGTGGTCTTTCAACAGAAATGAAACCTAATTTTGGAAGAGTTCCATGTGAGCTCTTTTGATTTTCAATGACCCAACATCATGTCCTTCAACATCAGCTCTGCCATGCTTGTTCTTGAGGTGCTCTTGAAGCTTGGGTGGCTTCAGATTTGAGTTGGAAAACACAAGGCTACAAAGAATGCACTGTGGTTTTTGCAAGCCATCATTTCCTGTTGTGCAAGTGAAACCAAAGCACACATAGTCATCATTCCATTTCTTTCTTTTTGACTTGATGAAGGGTTAATGAAGGGTTAAGGGTAAAGAGAAAAATATGAGCTAATATGAGAAAAACTATCTGACTAAGTCAGGAATGACCGCTTTACTCAACCAGACATGCCTATAGCAAAGTATCGCGAGAAATACGCTTTCAAATATTATATTACGACAATATCTGCGGTTACACCAAGATAAATCATCAAGTGGAAATGCTACGGAGACGCGACATGACTTATTAGGCTACTCTCTACTGAATTTACACACTTATTTCTGATGATTACCAGAGACATGAACTCCCATCACACAATTCAAAGTCCTCAGTGCTAACCATGATACCTCCTCAACTAACATAATTCAAGATTATTAACGATACAAGAAAAAAACCTTTTAAGAGAAAAAAACCCTTTGAAATTCAAAAACTTCTTTAATGCATTGAAACAAATACGAATGAATGAATTCATTTGCTTTTTATCAAAATGCCGCTTTTTAAAATTTTATAATTGAATAACTTTCCTACTGCGGGTTTGGTTTTAACGCAAAGTCATTATTCAATGGTTGATTCGGGACGTATAAAGACTTTGGCATTATGAGATGATTTTTAACTCTGAGATGTAACCTTCTAGCTAACATTGATGAGACTCCTCAACTCTGAGGTGTAACTCCCAGGTAACACTGATGAGAATCCTCAATGCTGACTTGGGCAGTGGGAGACTGGAGTGAGTTTACGTCTCTCTCGACTCAGGCAGCAGGAGAGTGGAGTGTGCTTGGGACAAACATTACTACCACTTCTCAAGGCACAGTGGCAGCTGGCTGAGTGATGACTCGTGACTCGTCACTCAAGGGCACAAGCCACTCTTTGTCACACCCCCTGAAATTCCATCTCGCACCCCAGGTTGGGAAACCCTGCTATGAGGGGTTTGTACATAACCACATTGGTTTCCTCCAACCGTCCTAAGTTGTATGGGCTAGTGAGCTGTGGGCATGCTGTGTTGGTACCAGCTGCGTGGCAAAACTAGGGCTGCACAGCACAAACTTTGCTGATTCAATTTGATGGAAATGGTGCATTTCACTATATGTTTTGATGAGCACGTGACAAATAAAGCTAATCTTTAATAAATGGTAATTACAGCCTAACAACTTTTATTGGAATAATGTTAAAACAACAATTAATAAAGTAATAATAGGGCATTTGGAAAATGATAATCTAATTAAGCAGTCAGAGCAGCTTCATAAAGTGGAAAATGTGTTTAACAAACCTACTCGGGTTTTATTGAGTAAATCTCAATCAGAGTAGATGGACCTTTCTATTTGGACTTCCAGAAAGCATTTGAAAAGGTGCCTCAAAAATGTTGTCACACGATAAAAGCTACTGCAGCTGGGTGAAATACATTATGGTGGATGGAGGATTGAATAACAGGAAGAAAACAGCTGGTAAGTATAAGGGACTCATTTTCAGGTTGGCAACATATACACAAGAATACATAAACACCAGAAACTAGCAGCAGGAATAAGCCAATCACAAACAAGAAAAAATCTGAGATGCTGGGAATCTGAGCAATGCACACAAAATGCTGGAGGAACTCTGCAGGCCAGGCAGCATCATGTACTTTTTTTCATAGATGCTGCCTGGCCTGCTGAGTTGCTCCAGCATTTTGTGTGCGTAGCAGGAATAAGCCACCTGGCTGCTCAAATCTGCCCAGCCATTCAGTAATATTATGGCAGTTCTACCCCTGGCCTCAAATCCTTCTCTGTGCCATTTTCCCATAACCTTCAGTCCCCTAATCTTTCAAAGCTTTGACAAACCCCAGTTCAAATATATCCTAATGGTCTAACCTCAAGGATCAGTGTGGGAATCAGCCATTGTTTACAATATATCTAGTTACATTTGTATGAAAATGAGCTATAAGAGGCTACAAGCACTTTTTCTGTATTTTGGCCCATTTCATATGGTTTAAACTTAGCACAATCAATTTTTCATTACCATAGGTAGGTGGTACTTTAAACCTACAGGTCTGCAGGTCTGACACATGCTTTTTAATAACTTTATCAATCTATTCTGCCACTCAAAATGCTTGTACATATGGCTGCATGGTGGCGTACTGGTTAACTCCATCGCCTTATAGCGTCGGTGATCACCGATCAGGGTTTGTTCACGGCTAGTCTGAAAGGAATATATACATTCTCCCCGTGCCATGTAGGTTTCCTCCCACCTTCCAAAGATGTATAGTTAGGGTTAGTGAGTTGTGAGTATACCGTGTTGGGGCTATAAGTAATGTGGCAATTGCAGGCTGCCCCAGACTGTGTTTATCGTTGACGCAAAAGGCCGAACTTCACTTTATGTTTTGATGAACATGTGACAAATAAAGCTAATCTGACCTAATATGTGACATGCCAGACAGCTTTAATAATGTATTCAATTTAAAATATATATCACTTCTCCTCATTCATCTTCTCAAAATACAGAATACATGATTTTTTTTATCTGTTAAGATTAAAGACTAAATATCTGAGCAGTTTCTTATATTGTCTTTGTTTCTGTTCACCATAACTTCCTACAAACTGGAGCAGGATGAGAAATAGGGTATGTTCTCCATACTGTGTCCATATCACATGTGTACATCCCACAATGTATCATTACTGCTGCGCTTTCCCATGAAGGCATCTCACAGCACTTGCCAGCAGCATGGGTGTCTGTGGAATGTGTTAAAAACTGTAATGAATTTTACAAGGTTCATGATTGCAGATTGTTTAATGTCATTTCCAGGACACAAATGTAAATTTGCCTGACATATCTGTTAGAATTTTTGAGGAAATAACAGGCAGGACAGACAAAGGAGAATCAGTGGACGTTGTGTACTTGGATTTTCAGAACTTATTTGACAAGGTGCTGCACATGAGGCTGCTTAACAAGACAAGAGCCCATGGTATTACAGGAAAGATACCACCATGGATATAGCATTGGCCGATTGGCAGGAAGTAAAGAGTGGGAATAACGGGAGCCCTTTCTGATTGGCTGCTGGTTACTAGTGGTGTTCCAGAGGTCAGTGTTGTAACCACTTCCTTTTATGTTGTATGTTAATGATTTAGATGACGGAATTGATGGCTTTGTGGCCGTTTGCAGATGATATTAAGATAGGTGGAGGCACAGAGAGAGAGAGAGAGGAGGAGAGGGGGAGATGAAGAGGTAGAAGAAGGGGGAGAGGGAGATAGAGAAAGAAAGAAAGAAAGAAGTGGTCTAAACAGGTTTTGGATTTATTGAGCTTAATATTCAGGGTGCTCCATGCAGTACTTCACCTATCATAGTATAACTAACTTTACATTGTATGAAGTGGTGAAAATTGTGCTCTGCCTAACACTATCAGAAAGCAGGTGTCTTGGAATGGATAAATGACCATCTTTATCTCGAAGCATAGAGCAAATTGATATCCACAATAGAAAAAGTCACCACAAGACTGTAAATATCAGCACATCCTCAACTATGTAAGTAGAACCAGAATCAGGTTTTATATCACCGGCAAATGCTGTGAAATTTGTTGTCTCTGTGGCAGCAGTACAATGCAATACATTATAATACAGAAAAATACTGTGAATTACAATAAGTAAATAAATATTAAAAAGTTAAATTAATAAAAAAGAAATAAAAAATATTGTGTTCATGGGTTCAATGTCTATTCAGAAATCAGATGGCAGAGGGTAAGAATCTGTTCCTGAACTGTTGAGTGTGTGCTTTCAGGCTTCTGTACCTCCTTCCTGATGGTAGCAATGAGAAGCGGGTATGTCCTGGGTGATGAGGTTCCTTAATAATGGATGCCGCCTTTTGAGGCTTTGCTTCTTGAAGATGTCCTGGATACTTTGGAGGCTAATACCCATGATGGAGCTAATTAAGTCTACAACTCTCTACAGTTTATTTCAATCCCATGCAATAGCCATACCCACCCCCCCCCCCCCATACCAGATGGTGATGCAGCCTGTCAGAATGCTCTCCACGATATAATTTGTGAGTGACGTTGGTGACATATCAAATCTCTTGAAACTCCTAATGAAATATAGTCATGCCTTCTTTGTAGATGCATCAATATGTTGGGCCAGATAAATCCTCACAGATGTTGACACCCAGAAATTTGAAACTGCTCACTCTTGCCAATTTTGATCCCACTATGAGGACTAGTGTGTGATCCCTAGTCTTACCTTTTCTGAAGCCCACAATCAATCAGTAAAGTACATACCTAACTGCACACATACTGTATATATGTTGCAATTCTGATTACAAGTTTATATTTGTATTTACAGTGGGAATCAAGGTCATGTGTAGCAAGTCTACTTATATGCACTCAGAGTCTTGGAGTTGTGCTTTATAACTGCCAAATTATACTGTCCCAATGGAAATTGTAAAATAATAAATTGCTGTTACTTTTATATACTTTACCATAGGAAATGTCATTCTTGAGTTGCTGAGTCGATGTATAAAGAGAAAATTTGGAATGGTTTGGAGTGGTTGTATCACGAGTAAACCCTACTTGCACATACAATGGTATTTCAAGGATCCTTGCAGCAAATTGTATTATAACAAACAAAAGCAAGGTGGCCTCATGTTGTGGGTTGGTACATATTTAGCCTTTCAGCTTCTGGCATCAGTAACATTTGAAGTACAAGAAATATATATACCTTCATAGTGCTATTAAAAGAAACAAATGTCATCATGTCTTCATTGCACTGAAAACTGCCTGCAATCTGTCCTTCTGACAACAGTGTAAGATGCAGTGCCATTATCTTAAAGGTACAGGCTGCATTGACGACAAATATTGCCAGCATCAAAGTTCATTCTGATCTTTATCTGTTCACTTTGAAATGGAGTATGAAACAGAATTACACAGGGGAATAATTTCACTAACCCTCAAAAATTGGTATTGGTATCACAATGAGCAATTAACCTGAGCCTGTTCAATGAATTCTATGCAGAAACCAGGCCATGACCAGGAAAACAGGCACTCCAATCACAATCCGAGCTGCTTGCTATCACATACCAGATGCATTTTGAGGGAGAGCAACCATTTTAGTTTTTGGTTTTCTACAGTCTTCCTGATGACCATATTTGCAGGAAGTGCATCCAACTTCCTCAAGTTGATGGAAAGGCGCCATGGTAGAGTAGCAATTAGCCAATTAGCACAGTGCTATGACAGCACGGGGCATTTCAGAGTTCAGTGACAGTGCTGTTCTGTAAGGGGTCTTGGTGTACCCTTCCTGTGGAATGCGTGGCTTTGCCCAGTTTCCTCTGACAGATGTACAGGGTAGGTTAATTGGTTATTGTAAATTGTCCCATGATTTGGTTAGGGTTAATTGGGTTTGATGGGATTTGCTGTGGTGGTGTGGCTCAAGGGGCAAGGGCCTATTTCATGTTGTATCGATAAATAAAATAAAATAAGATAAACTTCAGCTCCGAGATCAAGGAAGATGGAACAGGATGTATACAGGGCCATCAACTCTTACTGAGTTGATTACAGCCAGAATGCAGATACAACATGGGTGACCACCAGGAGAAATAATGGGAGTAAGCAGTTAGTGTAAGGTTCTCCTGTGGCCATTCTCCTCAGCAACAAGTATACCCCTTTGGATACTGCTAGGGGGATGACGTCAGAGTACAGCAAAAGTAGCCGGGCCAGTGGCATTGTGGTCCAGGCTGAGGCTCAGCACAGAAGGGAAAGTCAGGAGACACCATAGCTAGGGGGATGGACGGGGGTTCTCTGGTGGACAAAGAGACCCAGGTTGGTGTGTTGCCTTCCAGGGGCTGGAGTCAAGGATGTCTCAGAGCAGCTGCAGAATATTCTCAAGGAGGAGGGTGAGCAGCCAAAATACATGGTGCATAGTGGCACCCATGACATTGGTAAAAAGGAGGAAGAAATACTGCAGTGAGTATAGAGAGATAGAAAAGAGGCTGATAAGCAGGACCTCCAATGTAGTAATTGCTGAATTACTCCCAGTCCCACATGCTAGTCAGGACAGGAATAGCATGATAATACAGATGAATGATTGGCTGATAAACTGGTGCAAGGTACAGGGTTTCAGATTCTTTGATCATTGGAATATTTTCTGAGACTGAAGTGACCTGTACAAGAGGTATGGGTTGCATCTAATCTGGAGGGGTACAAATTTCTGGGCTGGAAGGGTGCTGCAAAGGGAGTGTTGGGACTGGTTTGGTGGGGGATGGGAGCCAGAGTACCAGGTGAGAAAGTGGAGAAATGGAGAGGATCCAGAGGAGTTTCACAAGGATGATACCAGGAATGAAAGGGTTATCACATGAGGAATGCTTGATGGCTCTGGGTCTGTACTCGTTGGAATTCAGAAGGAGGAGGGGGATCTCATTGAAACCTTTCAAATGCTGAAGGGCCTAGACAGAGTAGATATAGAAATGATGTTTCACATGGTGGGAGAGTCCAGGACAAGAGGGCACAGCCTCAGGATAGAGGGGTGCCCTTTCAAAACAGAGATGCGGAGAAATTTCTTCAGCCAAGGGGTGGTAAATTTGTGGAAGTTGTTGCCACATGCAGCTGTGGAGGCCAGGTTGTTGGGTGTATTTAAGGCAGAGATTGATAGGTTCTTGATTGGACATGGCATCAAAATTTATGGGGAGAAGACCGGGAACTAGGGTTGAGGAGGAGATTTAAAAAAAGGATCAGCCATGATTGAATGGCAGAGCAGAGTCAATGGGCCAGCTGGCCTAATTCTGCTCCTATGTCTTATGGTCTTAAGTTAGGGCCAGTAACAACAGGCACTGTGTGTGTATAGGTAGATTAAGGAAAGGTAAATAGGTTTGTTGTCAACTTTCCTAATATAAACTATGATCTTCTTAGTTCAAGAGGTTCAGGTGAGGTTTAGATTGGTAAGGTACATCCAGGAAGAATTCTTAAATCAATACAATCAGAATCAGCTTTAACATCACCAGCATTTGTTTGAAAAATTGATGTTTTGCAGGAGCAGTACATTGCAATAGATAGTAGTCAAAATGATAAATTACAATAATGTTTATTCAAAATAAATTAAATAAGTAGTGCAAAAAAAGAGGAAAACATAAAATACTGAGGAAGTGTTCATGGGTTCATTGACCATTCATAAATCATATTGTGGAGGGGAAGAAGCTGTCCCTGAAACATTGAGTGTGTGTCATCAGGCTCCTGTATCTCCTCCTCGATGGTAGCAAAGAGAAGAGAGCATGTCCTGGGTAATAGGTAATGATGGATGCCATCTTTTTGAGGCATTGCCTTTTGAAGGTGTTCTTGATGCTGGGGGTGCTAGTTACAATAATAGAGCTGGCTGAGTTTACAACTTCCTGCAGCTTTTTCCAATTCTGTGCAGTGGCCCTTCCATACCAGACTGTGATGCAATCAGTAACAATGCTCTCCATGGTACCTCTTAAGAAATTTACGTGTCTTTGGTGACATACAAATTAGAACATAGAAACATAGAAAACTTACAGCACAATACAGGCCCTTTGGCCCACAAAGCTGCGCTGAACAGGTCCTTACCCTAGAACTATCTAGGCTTATCCATAGCCCTCTATTTTTCTAAGTTCCTGGTACCTGTCAGGAGTCTCTTAAAAGACCCTATCACACAATCAATGCCTCTCATCATCTTACACACCTCCATCAGGTCACCTCTCATCTCCCACTGCTCCAAGAAGAAAAGGCCAAGTTCACTCAACCTATTCTCATAAGGCATGCTCCCCAATCCAGGCAACATCCTTGTAAATCTCCTCTGCATCCTTTCTATGGTTTCCACTTCTTTCCTGTAGTGAGGCGACCAGAACTGAGCACAGTATTCCAAGTGGGGTCTGAACAGGGTCCCATATGACTGCAACATTACCTCCCTGCTCTTAAACTCAATCCCACGGTTGATGAAGGCCAATGCTGTCTTAACCACACAATTAACTTGCGTAGCAGCTTTGAATGTCCTATGGACTCAGACCCCAAGATCCCTCTGATCCTCCAAGAGTCTTACCATTAATACTATATTCTGCCATCATATTTGAGCTACCAAAATGAACCACCTCACATTTATCTGGGTTGAACTCCATCTGTCACTTCTCAGCCCATTTTTGCATCCTATCAATATCCTGCTGTAACCTCTGACAGCCCTCCACACTATCCACAACACCCCCAACATTCGTGTCATCAGCAAATTTACCAACCCATCCTTCCACTTCCTCATCCAGGTCATTTATAAAAATCACAGAGTAAGGGTCCCAGAACAGATCCCTGAGGCACACCTCTGGTCACCGACCTCCATGCAGAATATGACCCATCTACAACCACTCTTTGCCTTCTGTGGGAAAGCCAGTTCTGGATCCACAAAACAATGTCTCCTTAGATCCCATGCCTCCTTACTTTCTCAATAAGTCTTGCATGCAGTACCTTATCAAATGCCTTGCTGAAATCCACATACACTACATCTACGGCTCTACCTTCATCAATGTGCTTAGTCACATTCTCAAAAAATTCAATCAGGCTTGTAAGGCACCGCCTGCCTTTGACAAAGCCATGCTGACTATTCCTAATCATATTATGCCTTTCCAAATGTTCATAAATTCTTTCTCTCAGAATCTTCTCCATCAGCTTACCAACCACTGAAGTAAGCCTATAATTTCCTGGGCTATCTCTACTCCCTTTGTTGAAAGAAATTTTGCTCAAATTCCTAATGAAACACAGCTGCTGTCATGACTTCTTTGTAGTTGCATCAATACATTCAGCCCAGGATGGACCCCCAGAGATTTTGACAACCAGGAACTTGAAACTGCTCACTCTTTCCACTTCTGATCCCTTCATGAGTCTGGTAGTTCCCTCGACTTACCCTTCAGAATCAAGTCCTTGGTCTTATTGATGTTCAGTGCAAGGTTGTTGCTGTGACACCACTCAACTAGCCCCTGTGTGCCTCCTCATCACTATCTGAAATTCTGCCAACAATAGTTGTGTTATTGGCAAATTTATAGAAGATGTTTGAGCCATGCCTAGCCATACAGCAGTGGGTGTAGAGACAGCAGAGCAGTGTGCTAAGCACACATCCTTGATGTGCACCAATGTTGATAGTCAGTGAAGTGGAATTGCTATGCTTGCTTCACACAAAGTGTGGTCTCCTGGTGAGGAAGTCAAGGATCCAGTTGCAGAGGGAGGTACAGAAGCCCAGGTTTTGGAGCTTTTTGATTGGAACTGGGGGTATGATTATGTTGAACGCTAAGTAGTAGTCAATAAAAACTATTGTCCAGGTGAATAGAGAGCCAGTGAGACTGCATCCTCTGTAGACCTATTGTGCTGATAGACAGACTGCAGCAGATCAAGGTCCTAGCTTAGGTAAAAGTTGGTTCTAGCCATGACCAACCTCTGTGAGTTCTTATATCACAGTAGACATGAGTGATGCTTCTTTTAATGACTATCATCTGATAGCCATTGAGGCAGCTTACCCTGTTCTTCTTGGGCACTAGTATGATTGTCACTGTTTTGAAGCAGGTGGGAACCTCGACCACAGCAGTATAAAACTGAAGACGTCCTCGAGCACTCCTGCCTGTTGGTTGTAGCTAGTCCAACACGAGAGGGACTGTACTGGACTTAGTGTTGGGTAATGAGCCTGATCGGGTGACTGACCTTTCAGTGGATGAACAGTTAGGAAGCAGTGATTTCAACTCCTTAAGTTTTAAGGTAAGGATAAGTATGGGCCTTGTGGAAGAGTATTAAATTGCAGCTGTGAAAATTATGAGAGCATGAGGCAGTAACTAGGAATTGGGAACAGCTGTTTTGGTGCAAGTCTACATCTGACTCATGTAGAGTATTTAAAGACCAACTGCAGAGTACAGGACAGGTATGTGACAGTCAGAAGGAAGGTCAAGAATGTCCTTGGATGTCAAGAGAGGTGACCAATTCAGTCAAAAAGGCAAAGGTATAGTAGGAAGCTAGAATCAGAGTCCTTGAGGATTATAAAGAAGCTTGGAAAGAACTTAAGAAAGGAATTAGGAAAGCCAGGAGGGGCTGTTAAAAGTCTTTGCTGAGTAGGATTAAAGAGAATCCCAGGACATTCTATACGTACATCAAGAGCAAGAGCAAGGGGATAACTAGGACCACTCAGGGGTGGGGGGGGGAATATTTTCCTGGATGAAGAGGATGTGGATGAGGTCCATAATGAATACTTATCATCAGTATTTACTAAGGAGAAGGAAGTGGAGGATGTGGAGATCAGTGTTGACATGCTAGGAAATTTCAAGATGAAAAAGGAAATAGTGTTGCTTCTCATTTAGAAGTGGCTGTCACATGGGCCTGATGGAATATACCCGAGATTATTGAGACAGGCAAGAAAAGAGAAAGAAAAGAGATTGCTGGGGCCTTGACCAATATCTTTGTGTCCTCTCTAGCCAAAAGTGAGGTCCCAAAGGACTGGTGAGTAGCTAATCTTCTTCCATTGTTCAAGGAAAGAACCAGGGATAATCTTGGAAACTATAGATTAGTGAGTTACCTGAGAGTGTTCTTAGGGATAGGATTTATCAGCATTTAGAAAACCATATCCTAATTAATGATAGACAGCATGGCTTTGTGCAGGGCAAGTCATGTCTTACTAATGTAATTGTGATTTTTGATGAGATGATGTTGGTGATTGATGTATGCTGTCTAGATGGATTTTCGTAAGGTGCCTGACAAGATCCCTCATGGGAGGCTCAAACAGAAGATTAAGTTTCATGGGATCCATGGTGAATTTGCTGTTTGGGTTGCCCAAAGGAAACAGAGAGCTGTGATCAAAGGGACTTATTCTAGCTGGAAATCTGTGATATTGTGGCGACCCAGCGCAACAAAGGGAGAAAGCCTGAGGGGGTGTCAGTACGTGCCTCTCGAAGCATCCGCACGGGGGAGGGCAGATTGAGGGAGGCTTTAAAAGCAAGGTTGTGAAGTTCGAATAAACTTAACTTTGACTGCAGTTTACCGACTCCGTGTTGTTATTTTAGCGCTGCGTGTAGCACACCGCTACAATTGGTGACCCCGACGGTCCAAATGATTTTGGACTGGAGATGAACGACACCGCATCTGACAACCTCAACTGTGGTTCCTGCAAGCAGAAGCCCAATTCCACGTTCGGCAGATAACCTCAGAGGACACCCGTTACTACTACGTGGTGAGCTCCCTCGACCAGGACACAGCAGCCCAGGTCACGGAGTTCATACAGTCTCCCCCGGCGGCTGGCAAGTACACGGAATTCAAAGCCCTGCTCATAAGGACTTTCGGGCTCTCACGCCACGAGCGGGCTGCCCGTTTACTGCACCTGGATGGCTTGGGAGACAGGCCTCCATCAGCTTTAATGAATGAGATGTTGTCTCTGGCCGACGGACACACACCCTGCCTCATGTTTGAGCAGGCATTCCTAGAGCAGCTGCCCGAGGACATACGCCTGCTGCTGTCTGACGCGGATTTCAGCGACCCCCGGAAGGTGGCAGCCCGGGCGGACTTGCTGTGGAACGCCAAGGTGAGTGGGGCGTCCATCTCACTGATCACCCGGCCAAGCTCCCAGCAGCAAACCAGTCCAGGCCTGGCCGCAGAACCCGCTAACCCCAGAGGCAAGGGTGTGGACTCCAACGAGCAATGGTGTTTCTACCACCAGCGGTGAGGCGCAGAAGCCCACCGTTGTCGCCCGCCCTGCCAGTTCCCGGGAAACGCCAGGGCCAGCCGCTGCTGATGGCTACGGCGGCTGGCCAATGGGATAGCCTCCTGTATGTGTGGGACAGAAGGTCGGGATGCTGGTTTTTGGTCAACACTGGTGCCGAGATCAGCGTCTTACCTCCGATGAGTTACGACACCCGCAGCAGGGCACCGGGTCCCCCACTGAGGGTCGCGAATGGCAGCATAGTACGGACCCTATGGCACCCGTCCGGTGCAGCTATGGTTCGGCTCCAGTCAGTTCACGTGGGACTTCACACTGGCCGCCGTAGCCCAACCGCTTCTGGGTGCAGATTTTTTGCAGGCTCACAGCCTACTGGTCGACCTGCCCAGGAAGAGACTGGTCCACGCCGAGACCTTTCAGACGTTCTCCCTGGGTGCGGCCCAGTTGCCAGCCCCTCACCTCGGCTCCATCACGCTTCACCAGGGTCCTGGCGGATTTCCCATCGGTTATGGCACCGCAGTTCACAGCGGCCATGCCCCGACAAGGCGTACAGCACCACATCCCGACCCAGGGACCACCCCTCCACGTCCGTGCTCGGCGGCTTCCCCCGGACAAGCTCCGACTGGCGAAGGAGGAGTTCCAGAGGATGGAGGAATTGGGGATCATCCGGCGTTCCGACAGCCCATGGGCCTCCCCCTGCACATGGTGCCCAAACCGACAGGGGGCTGGAGACTGTGCGGCGACTACTGCAGGCTGAACGAGGCTACCACACCGGACCATTACTCTGTGCCGCACATTCAGGACTTTGCAGCAAACCTGCACGGCGCACGGATCTTCTCCAAGGTAGACCTCATCCACGGATACCATCAAATCCCGATGCATCCGGACGATGTCCCCAAAACGGCTCTCATCACCCCGTTCGGCCTTTTTGAGTTCCTCCGCATGCCATTCGGCCTGAAGAATGCCGCACAGATGCTCCAGTGGTTGATGGACGCGGTGGGACGCGACCTGGACATCGCATTCATCTATTTGGACGACATCCTCATAGACAGCAGCAGTCGTCAGGAGCATCTGTCCCACCTCCGTCAACTCTATGCCCGGCTGAGTGACTACGGTCTAACAATCAACCCGGCCAAATGCCAGTTCGGGCTCGACACCATTGACTTCCTGGGCCACAGGATTACCACAGACGGGGCAACCTCTCTGCCCGCTATGGTAGATGCGGTCTGCTATTTCCCCCGACCCACCATGATCAAAGACCTTCAGGAATTTGTAGGTATGGTCAATTTCTACCACCGCTTCCTCCCTTCAGCTGCCTGGATCATGCGCCCCCTGTTCGCCTTGCTGTCCGGTCCGGGCAAGGACATGACCTGGGACGAGGAGTCCGCCACCGCTTTCACTCAAACGAAGGAAGCCTTGGCGAACACCGCGATGCTAGTGCATCCCAGAATGGACGTCCCTACCGCCCTCACAGTGGACGCATCTAACTCGGCAGTCGGTGGAGTGCTGGAGCAACTCATCGCAGGTCGCTGGCAACCCCTGGTGTTTTTCAGCAAACACCTGTGGCCACCCGAGCTCAAATACAGTGCTTTCGACCGGGAACTGTTGGCGCTATACCTGGCAATCCGGCATTTCAGGTACTTCTTAGAAGGTAGGCCCTTTACCGCGTTCACGGACCACAAACCGCTTACCTTTACATTCACAAAGGTGCCCGATCCCTGGTCGTCCTGCCAGCAGTGCCATCTGTCCTACATCTCTAAACACACGACTGACGTCCGGCACGTCTCGGGTAAGGACAATGTCGTGGCAGATGCGCTCTCTCGCCCTAACATTCACGCCCTTTCCCAAGGGGTAGACTTTGAGGAGCTGGCAGAGGCACAGCAGGCAGATGAGGAGATCCCGAGTTACAGGACCGCAGTCTCCAGTTTGCAGCTCCAGGACCTCCCTGTAGGCCCAGGTGAGAGGACCCTACTCTGTGATGTCGCCACCGGCCAGCCCCATCCCATCCCGGCACCTTGGCGGCGACGTGTTTTCGACTCCATTCATAACTTGGCGCACCCCTCCATCCGGACAACTGTCCGGATGGTCTCCAGCAGGTTTGTTCGGCACGGACTCTACAAGCAGGTCAGTGAATGAGCCAGAACGTGCATGCACTGCTGAACAACCAAGGTGCAGCGGCACATCAAAGCTCTGCCGCAGCAGTTCCACCCCACCCACCGGCGTTTTGACCACATTCATGTGGATATCGTGGGCCCCCTGCCAGTGTCGCGCGGAGTGCGGCACCTCCTGACTATTGTGGACCGGTTCACAAGATGGCCAGAGGCGGTCCCGCTCACCGACACCACCTCCGAATCTTGCGCCCGGGCACTGCTTGCCACCTGGGTGTCCCGCTTTGGTGTACCAGCCCACATTACCTCTGACAGAGGCGCCCAGTTCACCTCCAGCCTGTGGTCAGCTATGGCCAGCCTTTTGGGGACTCAACTGCACCACACCACTGCCTACCACCCACAGTCGAACGGACTGGTGGAGAGTTTCCACCGTCACCTGAAGTCGGCTCTCATGGCCCTCCTGCGAGGAGCTAACTGGGCGGACGAGCTTCCCTGGGTCCTACTCGGCATCCGCACAGTGCCCAAACACGATCTGCACACCTCGTCGGCCGAGTTGGTGTACGGCGCACCCCTGGTCGTCCCCGGGGAGTTCATACCAGCCCCAAGGGGGCGAGAGGAAGAACCCGCAGCAGTCCTGGACAGACTACGCGAGAGGCTCGGTGCCCTGGCCCCCATACCCACTTCGCAGCATGGGCAGAACCCAACCTGCGTACCCAAAGACCTGCAGAACTGTAAGTTTGTGTTTATATGAAAGGGCGGGCATCGGCCACCGCTGCAACGGCCCTACAAGGGGCCGTTCACGGTGCTCAGGAACAACGGGTCCACGTTCGTGCTGGACGTTGGGGGGAGAGAGGAGGTTTTCACAGTGGACCGCCTCAAACCGACCCATGTGGACCTGGCACAACCGGCCGAGTTTCCGACACCGCGGCGCAGAGGCCGACCTCCCAATCAGGGTCTGGCCCAGACTGTGGACATGGGGGGGGGGGGTGTATCACCGGTTCTGGGGGGGGGTTTATGTGGCGACCCACTTACTAGCATACACGAACCGGCTCACAATTAGCCATCGTGCAGGCACAAAGGCTAGGTCCGCAACAAAGGGAGAAAGCCTGAGGGGGTGTCAGTACGTGCCTCTCGAAGCATCCGCGTGGGGGAGGGCAGATTGAGGGAGGCTTTACAAGCAAAGTTGTGAAGTTCGAATAAACTTAACTTTGACTGTAGTTTACCGACTCCATGTTGTTATTTTAGCGCTGTGTGTAGCACACCGCTACAATATGTGGTGTTATGCAGGGATCTGTACTGGGACCTCTGCTGTTTGTGATCTATATAAATGACTTGGTTAAAAATGTAGATGGGTGGGTTAATAAAACAACTTGGACCTAAAAGCAACACTGTCAAGATCAAATGGAAAATATAGAGGCCAAATTGACACAAAGGAAAAAAATATTAGCAAAAGGAATTATTTAAAGAATGAGTTAAGGAAGATAAAGGAAAACTGAAAGTTGATTAGAATAGGTCAAATTTCAAATTTAAAAAAGCAGTTATTTAGCACTTACAGTAATGATTGGGAAAAATGTAGAAATGGTAGATAACCTAAGGGTGAGGAACTTCAATTGGCTAATGGAGAATAAATAAAATGAAGCATGAATGAGAAAGACTGAACTTGCATTGTTAGCAATAAGAGACAAGTGAAACATGGGATAGGGCCAATAATGGAACCATTGAATCACGATTCATACAGCATAGAAACATGTCTTTCATTCTAGTAGGTCCACACTGGCCATCATCTTCCCATTTCTATTAGTCCTATGATAATCCCATTTTATTCTCCCTGATGTTTGAAGAAGACAAGGACATCATGTAAAATGAGGTAACTACCGTATATTGTATGTGAAGTATCCTTTATAGAGTAAGTGATATTGGGAATATACACTCATCAGGTGTGTGTACAGAACTATCAGTGTAAGTTTATCCTCAGAAAGGTGATACCAAAGGCTTGCTTATTTAAACTTAAGGCACAAAGCATGACTTCAGTTTATCAGATGAATATGCAGAATTCAGCTAAAGGGAACATTTTTCACGAACAGAAGTGATTTCCCTTTTCAAAAAGTGTATCAGAATAATACTAAGCAATTAATCTTAAAGTAGGTGTTGATATGTTATTCTGAGAAACACTTGCAAACACTTGAGTGTAGCAATGAATTTCTCTAAGGTTGGACAAACTTGATCAACCTGAAAGAAGCAGATCATGGAAATAAAATGGTTGATAGGTTTTTAAAAATATAGGCAATACATGGTGAATTGTGGCACAACAGGATTTGAGAAATTTAATATCTGGTATAGAGATTTTAAATATTTGTAAGCAAAACGCAATGAATGCCATACAGATATTCTCATGTATAGTATGTGGAGAGGGCGATGCATGACAACTGATACTGAGGGCACGTTACTTTACAATATATAAAATTAATTAGAAACTGAGAGAACAAAATTGAAATGATTGCATACTTCTATGCATTGAGTTGCTGCCACATGATTGGCTGATAAGAGATTTGCATTAACAAGCAGGTATATAGGTGTACCTAATAAAGTGGGCACTGAGTGCAGATGCTATGAGGCATTGGTATGCAAATGAATAGAATAAAAAGTTGGAAAAGCATCTAAATCAAAATAAAGTGGTAAAGCATCCACAAGTTAGAAAATAAAGTTACTAGGGTTGTTGTAATCATTAACCACTTTATCAACTACTTCCCTCCATCAAAGTTTATATAAGTAACCACACAGATAAAGAAATATCTCACAGCAAAGTAACACCTACTATGCCAAAGATGATATCCCCATCCATCACAAACACACCATGGCTATAGTATGTGTATCCTACTGCACATTTGCAATGCCCCAAGTCTTAACTTCCAAATTGTTACCTTCCACGAACAAGGACAAGGTCACTTGTTAACAACGTCACCTAAAATTGCTCTCCAAATTGTACACAATCCTGACATGGAAATATCTCACCACTCTTTCATCACTGTTGGATTAAGATTCCGGGTCTGGGTATCCAATAGGCCTGTCAAAATTTCTTCTCTAGGAAGAGTACATTGCTTTGGAAACGTCATCCCTGGAAGGACTACTCTGGTTCAGAAGTCCAGCCATTGTTGAGTGCTATTAGGAATGGGTAATTAATGACATTTTTGCCATTGTTAAGATGGTAAATAGTTATTTGAAAAATGGAGATACAGATAGGTTGCTGGACAAGCAGAAGAGTGGGACTAAATTAGAGGAAAGAAATAGTATGAACCTGATGGGCTAGCTTCAGTAACATGAATATCCAAGTACCAATCCCATTTAAAAGAAGTGGAAAATCTCTGGGAATTTATTCATGAAAGAACTTGCAGAGAGCAAAGGCAGCATTTCTAGAATGTACTTATTTCATGTGGACAAAGAGATATCTGGCATTCTAACTGGTTGGATCAGCGTCTGGTATGGATGGGAAAGGCCAATGCAGAGGATCAGAAAAAGCTGCAGAAAGTTGCAAACTCAACCAGCTCCATCATGGGCACCAGCCTCCCCAGCATTGAGGACACCTTTAAAAGGTGATGACCAGAGCCGGATTAACCTAGTAGCAAAAGTAGCATATGCTACAGGCCCCGCATTTTCTAGGGCCCCGCACTAAATGCTTACAAGCTGCAGTCTGGTGAAATCGGCATCTCACCGTATTCTCACGACGATCTGGCAACGCTGTTGTTTTCATGTCGGGGGGAGCTGCATAGTATGTGTGTGCAGGTGTGTGTTGGCTCTTTGCTGTGTCGTGGTGACCTTTGTGCTATCTCCCATACTCCCAAGCCACTACTGCGTGCGCTATTACACTGCTGGAGGGTTTGCCGCTGTAGTGAGCCTGCAACAAGGGATGTGCAACTCAACAGTTTATGTGACCCAGTTTATGATTCCTCAACAGAAACATACAAGATCAGATTAGACTGTGAGTTTCAGCCTGTATTTCCCAACTGAAATGAGTTTCAATAAGCAACTAAACAGATAATTTTCAGAACACTGTTCCTAATTGATTGTTGAGTGCATGTGATCACATAAAATTGTTATTGTCCACTAGTCTTTGTTGATACCACTACTTAGCTTTTGTAACATAAACTTTATGTTTTTAGATGCATATTTCATTAATTTTTTTTCGTGGTAGTGATGAAACTGTTGACTCTCCTCATAATGGAAATTACTTGGGGTTGTTCGATTTACTGGCCAAGTTTGACACTTTTCTGGCAGAGCATATAAATGCTCATGCAAACAAAAGAAGGGGACATAAATCATACCTGTCTAAAACAACATGTGAGGAATTCATCAATCTAATTGGATCCAGCATACTGGATCACATTATCGGTGAAGTGAAGAAATACAAGTATTGTTCTGTTTCATTGGATTCTACTCCAGATATACCTAATGTGGACCAGCTGACTTTGAGTATGTGCTATGTTTAGTTGTCTGGACTAGTTGAAAGATTTGTGAAGTTTTTGGATATGGAAGGTAATAGTGCTGAAAAGCTCGCTCAAAGTTTACTTGACTTTTTAAAGGAAAATTACAATAGACAATAGACAATAGGTGCAGAAGTAGACCATTCGGCCCCTCAAGTCTGCACCGCCATTCTGAGATCATGGCTGATCATTCACTATCAATACCTAGTCCCTGCCTTGTCCCCATATCCCTTGATTCCCCTATCCATCAGGTATCTATCTAGCTCCTTCTTGAAAGCATCCAGAGAATTGGCCTCCACCGTCTTCCGAGGCAGTGCATTCCACACCTCCACAACTCTCTGGGAGAAGAAGTTCTTCCTCAACTCTGTTTTAAATAACTGACCTCTTATTCTCAATCCATGCCCTCTGGTACTGGACTCTCCCAACATCTGGAACATATTTCCTGCCTCAATCCTATCAAATCCTTTAATTATCTTAAACGTTTCAATCAGATCCTCTCTCAATCTCCTCAATTCCAGTGTGTACAAGCCCAATCTCTCCAATCTCTCTGCGTAAGACAGCCCAGGAATCAACCTAGTGAATCTACGCTGCACTTCCTCAATTGCCAGAATGTCCTTCCTCAAACCTGGAGACCAAAACTGTACACAATATTCCAGGTGTGGTCTCACCAGGGCCCTGTACAAATGCAAAAGGACATCCTTGCTCTTGTACAATTCCCCTTGTAACAAAGGCCAACATTCCACTTGCCCTCTTCACTGCCTGTTGCACTTGCTCATTCACCTTCATTGACTGGTGAACTAGGACTCCTAGGTCTCTTTGCATTTCTCCCTTACCTAACTCTACACCGTTCAGACAATACTCTGCCCTCTTGTTCCTGCTTCCAAAGTGGATAACTTCACATTTATTCACATTGAATGACATCTGCCAAGTATCTGCCCACTCACCCAGCCTATCCAAGTCTCCCTGTATTCTCCTAACGTCCTCTTCGCATGTCACACTACCACCCAGTTTAGTATCGTCAGCAAACTTGCTGATATAGTTTTCAATGCCCTCATCTAAATCATTGACATAAATCGTAAAGAGCTGTGGTCCCAATACAGAGCCCTGTGGTACCCCACTAGTCACCTCCAGCCAGTCTGAGAAACACCCATTCACTGCTACCCTTTGCTTTCTATCTGCCAACCAGTTTTCTATCCAAGTTGAAACCCTGCCCCCAATGCCATGAGCTCTGATTTTACTCACCAATCTCTTATGTGGCACCTTATCGAATGCCTTCTGAAAATCTAGGTACACAACATCCACTGGCTTACTCTCGTCTAACATCCTTGTTACACCCTCAAAAAACTCCAACAGATTAGTCAAGCATGATTTGCCCTTGGTAAATCCATGCTGGCTCGGCCTAATTCTATTACTGCCATCAAGATGTGCCACTATTTCTTCCTTAATAATGGACTCAAGCATCTTCCCCACGACTGACGTTAGGCTAACAGGGCGATAGTTCTCCGTTTTCTCCTTCCCTCCTTTCTTGAAAAGTGGGATAACATTAGCCACTCTCCAATCTTCAGGAACTGATCCTGAATCTAAGGAACATTGGAAAATGATTACCAATGCATCCACAATTTCCTGAGCCACCTCTTTTAGAACCCTCGGATGCAGACCATCTGGACCCGGGGATTTATTAGCCTTCAGTCCTACCAGTCTACTCATCACAGTTTCTTTCCTAATGTCAATCTGTCTCAATTCCTCTGATATCTTATGACCCTGGCCCATGCATACATCTGGGAGATTGCTTGTGTCCTCCCTGGTGAAGACAGATCTAAAGTACAATTACATTGATTATAAAAGACTGCCGTGGTCAAAGTTATGACAATGTCAGCAACATGAGTGGTAAGTATAGTGGCTTACAACCATGAATTAAAGAACTGAATGAGTTTGAGGATTACATTCCACATACACTAAATTTGGTTGGAAAATGTGCTGCTGAATGTTGTCAAGAAGCATTAGTTTTCTTTCAATTTGTAGAAAGCATGTACATATTTTTTTCTGCTTCTACTTATCAGTGGGATCTCTTTTCTGCTGCATTATCTGATGGGGGTGCTCATTTGCCCATTGTGAAAAGAATGTCAGATACCAGGTGGTCAGCTCATGCAGATGCAACAAAAGCACTTTTACACAGCTTTTCTGCAGTAAAACAAGTCTTGGATGACATTTCAAATAACAATGATCAGAAGGCAGAGTGTCAACAACAAGCTCGTGGACTACTTTCAACCATAATGAAGTTGGAAATGGGAATAATGGTCAATATTGTGGGATAAAGTATTACAGCGTTTTCAAATGACCAATGCTTCTTTGCAATCTTCTGGCCAAGACTTGAACACAGCTTGTGCACTCTATGAATCTTTGCATGGATATATTCAAGCTATGCAGTCTACTTTTTCAGACATTGTGCAAAAAGCCAAGGATCTGACTAAGTGTGAAGATTATCAACAGCAAACTTGAAGAAACACAAGCAAAATAATGCATATGGTTCCAGCACTTTTGATCCACTTGTTGAATCTCAAACACCTCCTCAGAAGTTTAAAAGCCAAACATTTTTTGCCATTATTGACTGCTTGCTTTCTGCTCTGTCAAAAGGCAGAAAGCTTATCTAAAGGTGTTTTTGGATTCCTTCATCAGTTATAATCATTTACACCTGAAGTGATCGTAAAGAGGTCATCAAATCTTATTAAATCATATCCAGAAGATCTGGAAAAAAGTCTTGATGAAGAATTTGTGCAGTTTACTGAACTGTTGAAAACTGATCTTGCTTCTCATATTGGTGCCAAACAAGACCTTGCAGAGTTACAGTTGTACCGTTTGATAACTGACAATTCTTTGAAGTCATGTTTTCCAAATGAAGAAAATGCCTTGCACATCTATTTGTCACTCATGGTTACCAACTGCAGTGGAGAACGCTCATTTTCAAAACTGAAAAGGATTAAAAATGAATTAAGGAGCACCATGGGTCAAAATAGATTGAACAATCTCACTCTAATGAGCATTGAACACAAACTTCTGCGTGAAATAGATATTTCCAGTATCATCAACAAACTTGCTCATGCTAAATCTAGAAAATGTAACTTCTAAATTGTAGTTTTGTTACTTTTGACTTTTGAAATTGATACCTACACTGAAATGTCAGACATTTGTCGTATCATCTGGTTGTATAGCAAATGAAAAAATTGAATTACTTTATTATGCAAGTAAATAATTTATGTTTTAATTCTTGTGTGCATTTTTAAATTTAGGGCCCCTTTATAACATATGCTACAGGCCCTGCACTAGCTTAATCCAGCCCTGGCGATGCCTCAAAAAGCCAGCATGCAGGATTAAGGACCCCCATCATCCAGGAATGCCCTCTTCTCATTGCTACCATCAAGGAGATGGTACAGTGCCTGAAGACACACACTTAATGTTTTAGAAACAGCTTCTTCACAATTGCCATCAGATTTCTGAATTGACAATGAGCTCATGTACACTACCTCACTACATACAGTATATATATTTTGCTTGCTTTTAGCACTACTTTCCAAATTTAAATATATATATATATTTCTTATTGTAACTTACAGTTTTTATTATGTATTGCAATATAATTTAGTCGCAAAACAGTATTTTTCATGACATATTAAACCCGATTCTAATTCTGGAAGTTTCTACACAAAACAATGCATGAATAACAAAGAGCAGTTGGTCACTCCTTATAGTGACCAAATTGCAACTGTTGCATAGGTCACTATTAACTTAGTCAAGGAAGAAGACATGATAGAAAAGATGGAATCCCACATTACTGACAAGGAATGAGTTAGAAAGAACTTTTTTTAAATCGGAGCAAAAAGGCTGTGAGTGAACTGCTGATTTTTCGGAGCAAAGGGAGTATTTTACTACTTGGGTTAAAGAGAGGCGAGACTGCGCAGGCATGTGATGTCAGTCAGTAGAGCGCAAAAGGTTTAAAAAGGCAAGGAGTCTTAAACAGGTTTTAATTTGGAACAAGAAGGTTGCGAGTGAACTGTTGATTTTTTGGAGCAAAGGGAGTTTTTTACTACTCGGATTAAAGAGAGGCGAGACTGCGCAGTTGCATGACATCAGCCAGTAGATCGTGAAAGGTTTAAAAAGAAGACCACTGTATCCAATGGGCAGCGGAGTGAGAGGCAGCAGAGTGATAGGGTTTTGGCACAACAGGCCTAGGCGGTAACGGGTCGAGACGAGGTAGGAGGCCAGTTTTCTGTGCTCAGTGTCAGATGTGGGGGGTCCTGGAGGCTCCCAGCCTCCCAGACGGCCATATCTGCACCCGGTTTGTCGAGCTGCAGCTCCTAAGAGACCGAGTTAGGGAACTGGAGATGCAGCTCGATGACCTTCACTTAGTCAGGGAGAGTGAAGAGGTAATAGAAAGGAGTTTTAGGCAGGTGGTCACATCGGGGCCATGGGAGACAGACAGGTGGGTCACAGTCAGGAAGGAGAAGTGGAAGAGTCAGGTACTAGAGAGTACCCCTGTGGCTCTACCCCTTGACAATAAGAACTCCTGCTTGAGTACTGTTGGGGGAACAGCCTACCTGGGGGAAGTAGTAGTGGCCGTATCTCTGGCACAGAGTCTTGCCCTGTGGCTCAGAAGGGTCGGGAAGGGAAGAGGAAGGTAGTAGGGGACTCTATAATTAGGGGGTCAGACAGGCAATTCTGTGGATTCAGAAAGAAACTTGGATGGTAATTTGCCTCCCAGGTGCCAGGGTCCGGGAAGTTTCAGATCACGTCCAAGATATCCTGCATTGGTACCAATGACATAGGTAGGAAAAGGGAAGAAGTCCTGAAAAAGACCACAGGGAGTTAGGAAGGAAGTTGACAAGCAGGACTGCAAAGGAAGTACAGTAATCTCAGGATTACTGGCTGTGTCACGCGACAGTGAGAACAGGAACAGAATGAGGTGCAGAATAAATGCATGGCTCAGGGATTGGAACAGGGAGCAGGGATTCAGATTTCGGAATCATTGGGACCTCTTTTTGGGCAGGTGTGACCTGTACTAAAAGGAAGGGTTGCACTTGAATCTCAGGGGGACCAATATCCTGGCAGAGAGGTTTGTGAATGCTACTGGGGAGAGTTTAAACTGGAATTGTTGGGGGGTGGGAACCGAACTGAAGAGACTAGGGAAAAGGAGGTTAGCTCACAAATAGAGAAAGCTTGTAGACAGTGCAAGAGGGAGGATAGCCAGGTGATAGAGAAGGGACGCGCTCAGACCGAAGGCTTGAGATGTGTCTATTTTAATGCAAGGAGTGTTCTGAACAAAGTGGATGAGCTTAGAGTGTGGATCAGTATTTGGAGATATGATGTGGTGGACATTACAGAGACTTGGATGGCTCAGGGGCAGGAATGGTTACTTCGAGTGCCAGGCTTTAGATGTTTCAGAAAGGACAGGAAGGGAGGCAAAAGAGGTGGGGGTGTGGCACTGTTTATCAGAGATAGTGACACGGCTGCAGAAATGGTGAATGCCATGGAGGGATTATCTAGAGAGTCTCTGTGGGTGGAGGTTAGGAACTGGAAGGGGTCAATAACTTTATTGGGTGTTTTTTATAGGCCGCCCATTAGTAACAGGGACAACGAGGAGCAGATAGGGAAACAGATCCTGAGATCTGTTTCAGAGTTCTAAAACAGAGTTGTCAGGATGGGAGACTAATTTCCCAAATATCGATCGGCATCTCCCTAGAGCAAGTGGTTTAGATGGGGTGGGGTTTGTTAGGTGTGCTCAGGAAGGTTTCTTGACACAGTATGTAGATCAGTGGAAATGAACCTGGTCAGGTATCAGATCTTTCAGTGGGGGAGCATTTTGGAGATAGTGATCGTAATTCTACGTCCTTTACAATAATAGCACTAGAGAGAGATAGGAACAGACAAGTTAGAAAAGCATTTAATTGGAGTAAGGGGAATTATGAGGCTATCAGGCAGGAAATTGGAGACTTAAATTGGAAACAGATGTTCTCAGGGAAAAGTACAGAAGAAATGTTGCAAATATTCAGGGATATTTGTGTAGAGTTCTGTATAGGTACATTCCAATGAGACAGGGAAGTTATGGAAGGGTACAGGAACTGTGGTGTAGAAAGGCTGTAATAAATCTAGTCAAGAAGAAAAGCTTAATAAAGGTTCAGAGAGCTAGGTAATGTTAGAGATCTAGAAGATTATAAGGCTACTAGGAAGGAGCTTAAGAAGGAAATTAGGAGAGCCAGAAGGGGCCAAGAGAAGGCCTTGACAAGCAGAATAGGAAAACCCCAGGGCATTCTACAAGTATGTGAAGAGCAAGAGGATAAGACGTGAAAGAATAGAACCTATCAAGTGTGACAGTGGGTAAGTGTGTATGGAGCTGGAGGAAATAGCAGAAGTACTTAATGAATACTTTACTTCAGTAAGGAAAAGGATCTTGGTAATTGTAATGATGACTTGCAGCAGACTGAAAAGCCTGAGCATGTAGATATTAAGCAAGAGGACATTAAACATCAAGTTGGATAAGTCACGGGGACTGGACAAAGTGTACCCCAGGCTACTGTGGGAGGCAAGGGAGGAGATTGCTGAACCTCTGGTGATGATCTTTGCATCATCAACGGTGACGGGAGAGGTTCCGGAGAATTGGAGGGTTGCGGATGTTGTTCCTTTATTCAAGAAAGGGAGTAGAGATAGTCCAGAAATTTATAGACCAGTGAGTCTTACTTCAGTGCTTGGTAAGTTGATGGAGAGGATCCTGAGAGGCAGGATTTATGAACATTTGGAGAGGTATAATATGATTATGAATAGTCAGCATGGCTTTGTCAAGGGCAGGTCGTGCCTTATGAGCCTGACTGAATTTTTTGAGGATGTGACTAAACACATTGATGAAGGAAGAGCAGTAGATGTAGTGTATATGGATTTCAGCAAGGCATTTGATAAGGTACCCTATACCCTTATTGAGAAAGTAAGGAGGCATGGGATCCAAGAGGACATTGCTTTGTGGATTCAGAACTGGCTTTCCGACAAAAGGCAAAGAGTGTTGTAGACAGGTCATATTTTGCAAGGAGGTCAGTCACCAGTGGAATGCCTCAGGGGTATGTTGTTTTTGAATGTTACAGCACAGAAACAGGCCCTTCAGCCCTTCTTGGCTGTACTGAACCATTGACCTGCACCTGGACCATATCCCTCCATACCCCTCTCATCCATGTACCTGTCCAAGTTTTTCTTAGATGTTAAAAGTGAGCCTGCATTTATCACTTTATCTGGCAGCTCATTCCACACTCCCACCACTCTCTGTGTGTAGCAACCCCCGCTAATGTTCCCTTTAAACTTTTCCCCTTTCACCCTTAACCCATGTCTTCTGGTTTTTTTCTCCCCTAGCCTCAGTGGAAAAAGCTTGCTTGCATTCACTCTATCTATACCCATCATAACTTTATATACCTCTATCAAATCTCCCTTCATTCTTCTACGCTCCAGGGAATAAAGTCCTAACCTATTCAACCTTTCTCTGTAACTCAGTTTCTCAAGTCCTGGCAACATCCTTGTAAACCTTCTCTGCAATCTTTCAGCCTTATTAATATCCTTCCTGTAATTCGGTGACCAAAACTGCACACAATACTCCAAATTCGGGCTCACCAATATCTTATACAACCTCACCATAACATTCCAACTCTTATATTCAATACTTTGATTTATAAAGGCCAATGTACCAAAAGCTCTCTTTACGACCCTATCTACCTGTGATGCCACTTTGAGGGAATTATGTATCTGTATTCTCAGATCTCTCTGTTCTACTGCACTCCTCAGTGCCCTACCATTTACCTTGTATGTTCTAACTTGGTTTGTCCTTCCAAAGTGCAATACCTCACACTCATCTGCATTAAACTCGATCTGCCATTTTCCAGCCCATTTTCCCAGCTGATCCAAATCCCTCTGCAAGCTTTGAAAAACCTTCTTCACTATCCACCAGACCTCTAATCTTTGTATCATCAGCAAATTTGATGATCCAATTTACCACAGTATCAACCAGATCATTGATACAGATGACAAATAACAATAGACCCAGCACTGATCCCTGTGGCATACCATTGGTCACAGGCCTCCACTCAGAGAAGCATTCCTCCATTACCTCTCTCTGGTTTCTCCCATTGAGCCAATGTCTAATCTAATTTACTACCTCACCTGTTCTGGGACCCTTACTCTTCGTGATTTTATTAAACGACCTGGATGAGGAAGTGGAGGGACGGGTTAGTAAGTTTGCTGATAACACCAAGGTTGGAGGTGTTGTGGATGGTGTGGAGGGCAGTCAGGGGTTACAGCAGGACTTGATAGGATGCAAAAGTGGGCTGAGAAGTGGTAGATGGAGTTCAACTCAGATAAGTGCTAAGTGGTTCATTTTGGTAGGTCAAATATGATGGCAGAATGTAGTATTAATATAACCATATAACAATCACAGCACGGAAACAGGCCATCTCGGCCCTCCTAGTCCGCGCCAAACTCTTAATCTCACCTAGTCCCACCTACCTGCACTCAGCCCATAACCCTCCACTCCTTTCCTGTCCATATACCTATCCAATTTTACCTTAAATGACACAACTGAACTGGCCTCTACTACTTCTACAGGAAGCCCATTCCACACAGCTAACACTCTCTGAGTAAAGAAATACCCCCCCCCCATGTTTCCCTTAAACTTCTGCCCCCTAACTCTCAAATCATGTCCTCTTGTTTGAATCTCCCCTACTCTCAATGGAAACAGCCTATTCACGTCAACTCTATCTATCCCTCTCAAAATTTTAAATACCTCGATCAAATCCCCCCTCAACCTTCTACACTCCAATGAATAGAGACCTAACTTGTTCAACCTTTCTCTGTAACTTAAGTGCTGAAACCCAGGTAACATCCTAGTAAATCGTCTCTGCACTCTCTCTAATTTATTGATATCTTTCCTATAATTCGGTGACCAGAACTGTACACAATAAATAATAATGATAAGACAGTGTGGAGGATCAGAGGGATCTTCAGTCCGAGTCCATAGAATACACAAAGCAGCTGCACAGGTTGACTCTGTGGTTAAGAAGGCATATGGTGTATTGGCCTTCATCAATCGTGGAATTGAATTTAGGAGCTGAGAGATAATGTTGCAGCTATATAGGATCCTGGTCAAATCTCACTTGGGAGTACTATGCTCAGTTCTGGTCGCCTCACTAAAGGAAGGATGTGGAAGCCATAGAAAGAGTGCAGAGGAGATTTACAAGGATGTTGCCGGGATTGGGGAGCATGCCTTATGAAAATAGATTGTGTGAACTTGGCCTTGTCTCCTTGGAGCGACGGAGGAAGAGAGGTGACCTGATAGAGGTGTACAAGATGATGAGAGGCATTGATCAAGTGGATCGGCAGTGGCTTTTTCCCAGGGCTAAAATGTTTGCCACAAGAGGACACAGGTTTAAGGTGCTGGGAGTAGGTACAGAGGAGATGTCAGGGGTAAGTTTTTTACTCAGAGAGTGGTGAGTGCGTGGAATGGGCTGCCGGCAACGGTGGTGGAGGGAGATACGATGGGGTCTTTTAAAAGGCTTTTAGATAGGTACATGGAGCTTAGTAAATAGAGGGCTATAGGTAAGCTTAGTAACTTCTGAGGTGGGGACATTTTCAGCACAACTTTTTGGGCCGAAGGGCCTGTATTGTGCTGTAGTTTTTTTCTATGTTTCTCAAGGAAAGATTATGTGTTTCCAGTAGAGGGGACTCAAGCTGTAGGTTAGCTAAGTATTTTTATCAGGTAAGATATATGCAGTTATACTGTATATGTACTGAAGAATGCAAGAGTATACATTTCATGTGACTGGAAATTTACACCACACACCAACCTAACAACAATGTAATTGGCTTAAATCAGTGTTGAAAGGCAAGCTTTGTATTTTAGAATTTGCTGACAAAATAATTCTCAGATTTTACGATTTCCAAATAGTTTTAATAACATTTATTGTAAATGAATTTTCTTCACCATCAGAATAAAATGAAAGAATTACAGTATGTTTTGATACAATTTACTCTACGTTAGTTATGAACCCTGATTTGATGGCTTATGTCAATTTGTAAGACTAACCAGTGGCTACAGAGACATTTTAAAATCGAACATCCAGTTCAGAACCTGTCAAAAACATTTTTAACAAAAGAAAACATTACAGTCTGTTGGCAAAGTCCAGGTACTACAACTGGAACTGACAACCACAACAGATCTTCATCATGTTCAGAATCAGTGCATTGCAGTTTCAAATGTAATGCTTATATACTTTATAAACTGTTTTTGCCAACAGACTAGATATTTTTTCTGTATACATTAACTTTATAATCCCAAAGACCCCATGGACTAATGTTTTAATTGAAAATTATGACTTTGCCTCAAACCATCTGGTAAGTAAATAAGTAACTTACATAATGTTCAGTTTGTTGGATATTGATGCATTGTTTTCCTATTTCTCTGCAGTTTAGAAATACAGATAAATTTGTGAGTGTTGACAATGTGGTGCCTCACTAAGATTTTACCACAGACTGACAGATTTTACTGCGATATGAGAACGTTATAATCAGAAGCTAAACTTGAAAGGGGAATGTCACATTCAAGGGGTTGTGAGCCACCTGAAAATGCCACTGGGCTCGCAATGCAGAGGAAATTAAAATGACCAATTGCAATGTAGGCAGTGTAATAGTTTGAATGATTTCCAGGTCTTGCTTTAAAGAACTTTGCCTTCCTTTGGGTGGTTACTCCAGCTAATGCTCTATCAAGCTAAGCTGCACTGCCTGTTATAGAAGAAAAGAAACCTGCAGATACTGGAAATAACAAAATAAATAACAAAATGTTGTAAATACTCAGCACATGTGGCAGTATCCCTCCTGAACTGTGGAGAAGGCAGAGACAGACTATCCCTCATCAACTCTCACCCCACCCCAGCATTGATGATCCTTACTCACATCTTCAGCACTCCTCTTACAATGGAACAGTTTTTGGCCTCTTACCTACTTGTGACCTTTTAATCTCTAATTGCCAAAATATCTTTGACCATCTTGACTTCTCATTCCAACCTAACCCACTCTGAAGGTGGAGTAGTGCCCCACCTCCAGAAGAAGTAGGGCTCCATTCAGTATGGTCCTGGTTGATCTGTGCTGGATCAGCTCGGCTTCTGTCCCAGCTCCTCATAGCCCACAATTCTTCAATCTTTCAAAAAGTTCTCTATCTCTTAAATACATCTAATGCTCTGATCTCCAAAACTACTGATGCAGTGAATTTCAGAGATTCACTGCCTTCTGAGAGATGGGATTTCTACGCATTCAGAGTAACACAAACAAAATGCTGGAGGGACTCAGCAGATCAAGCAGCATCTAGAAAGATGAGAAAACAGTTGGCATTTTTGGCCAAGACCCTTCATCAGGATCATAAGTTTCAGTCTAAAACATTGACTGTTTGTTTCTCTCCACAGAGGCTACCTAACATGCTGAGTTTCTCCAGAAGTTTTTAAGTGTTGCTCTTAGATTTCCAGCATCTATAAAATCTCTTGAGTTTATAATTCTACACATTGAATTTTAAATAAGCATCATTATCTTGTTACATTGTTTGTGATCATCTGACTGGAGAAAACATCCCAACAACTACCCTAAGGATCTTACATGTTTGAATAGGAATATACCTCGTTCTTTAAAACTCCAAGCAATGCAAACAGGAATGACTAAATGACTAGCTTCTCTTGATTGGGCAATCCTCTCATCTCAGGAATTAGCCTGGTAAATCTCCTTTGGACTGCCTAAAACATTATTATTTTTAGGTGAAAGTACTGAAACTGTGAGTGGTATTACAGGTGTGACTTCATCGATACCCAAAACAACTGTAGCAAACATCCTTATTCTTAAACACCAACTCCTTTGCAATAAAACTCAATATGTCCTTTGCCTAATTAACTACATTTTGGGCCTGCCTCATAATTTTTTCATGATTCATGCACTAGAATACCTCGATCCTTCTAACAAGTCTAACTTATTTGCAAGTCTTCCAGTAGATTATCTTTTGCTCCATATTCCAGCATCTGCAGTCTCTTGAGTCTTCACTCATTTATAGTGTTTGGCAGAGTAGACTTGATGGACTGAATGGCCTAATTCTGCTCCTATGTTTTATGGTCTTTATCCATTTTAACAATGATCAAACTTTGGATTACTCTTACTGGAGTGCATGACTTCATATTTCCCCATATTAAACTCCATGTTTGTCAGGTTTTTGTCCAGTTCCTCATTCTATAAATCCTATTGCAGAATCACTATGTCCTCAACATAAAATACCCTCTTTTCATATCATTGGCAAAATTGGAAAAATTATATTTCTTTCTCTCCTCCAGGTAATTAATGTTAATAGTGAATAGCTGAGGGCCAAGACAGATCACTGGTCTTATCCACTAGTTACATCTCTCCAGCTTCTAAAGGACTGATTTAATCCAAATCAATAAACCCAGAATGCTGGAAGAACTCAACAGGTCAGGCAGCATCTGTGGAGAGGAATAAACAGTCGACTTTTCAGGTCAAGTCACTTCATCAAGATTGGAAAGGAAAGGGGAAGAATCCAGAATAAGAAGGTAGAGAAAAGGGAAGGGGTAGGAGTACAAGATGGCAGGTGATAGTTGAAAACAGGTGAAGGGAAAGGTGGGGGAGGGGGATAAAATGAGAAGCTGGGATGTAAAAGGTAGAAAAGGTGAAGGGGTGAAGAAAAAGGAACTTGATAAGAAAGGACTGGACCATGGGAGAAAGGGAATGAGGAGGGGCACCAGAGAGAGGTGATAGGCAGGTGAGGATAAGAGAAGGAATAATGTTTTCAATTTTGTTAGCACATTTCTTCCATTATATATTGTGTGACTCCTTGTCAAATGCCTTTCAGAAATTTAAATACACTACATCCTCAAAGAATAAATTTGTCAAATATGATTTATCTTTCATAAAATCTTATTGAGTAGGTTTGCTTACCTTTAACTTTGTTGAATGTTTAATTATTTCACATAAAGATAAAGGTGTGTGGTATAAGGGTAATTAGTATGTAATATGATGCACTTTCATTTGTAAATTACTTTTCAAACATGTTTTGTATTAGATGTCATTTTTGAAATATGCCCAAGTGATAGAGAGAAGATACGGTGTAGAATTTGGTTTAAATGGAATTTGAGTGTTAGTGACACCCTATTTGGAAGAATTGGTTGCAGATGCATAGGTGCTTCTCTTTTTCTTTCCTTTCCTTTCCTTTCCTTTGTTTTGTTTTGTGTTCCACTTCTCCCCACCTCCCCCACCCACCTCACACTCCTGATTCTTAGCTGCTTTCCAAGCGGTCAAGTCTATCCCCTCATGCTGGCATCAGCACCGGCACCAATCATGACACACATGCATCCTGCCAAGCACTACACAGTTTCTCCAAGTAGTGAAAATGTTACCTTAGATGTCAATAATTGATCCACATTTTGTGAAACTGCATGTCTTTCATTGGAACAAGTTATGTTCACCTTTGAATAAGTTGGGCACCAAAATCATTGAAGTTCAAAGTAAACTTATTATCAAAGTGCACATATGTCACCATATACATCCCTGAGACTCATCTTCTCGTGGGCATACTCAATAAATCTATAGAATAACTATAACAGAATCATTGAAAGACTGCCCAATGTAAGAGCTCAACTAGAGTGCAGAAGACAACTGTGCAAATAAAAAAAGAAAGAGATAATAATAATAATATTGAGACCATGAGATGAAGAGTCCTTGAAAGTGAGAACATTTCAAAGATGAGGAAAGTGAAATTATCCCCTTTGGTTACAGTCAGCCACTGGTGGTAACCTGCAGTCAGGATTATGGTGTACTGTAGAACTGCCTTGGTAAATAGAACGAGTGGCATTTGACCATTAGGTGTTCAAGTCCAGGGGAATACCAGCTCAACAAAACCACCAAATTGGAGCACCGCTGAGAAATGATCAGGGAATTCACGCCTCCACCTTTTCAAGTTGTCTCATCCTGAAGCCAGCCTTTGCTTTGCCATTGTACGGTAAATAAATGACATACTAAAAGGAAGGCAGCATGAGGACTGACAGAATATCATGCACAGAGCAATATATGATTCACTGCCTAAGGTCACTCACCAGTTGAACAGTGAGGGACTGAATTCCCTTTTTGCTTCGTCATTTTTAGTTGACATGTGAAGCAGTGTGCGTGTTTGTCTACAGCATCCTGAACCTATATGAAAACCTACAATGTCAGTTAACACCAATTGGATATTCAATTTGCTTGTCCCTCAAAAGCTAGTTCTTTGAAAAATCCTTATGCAATAACAGAGAATAAACTGCAAGTTCTTGCAAATTTTGCAAAGTTTATTGATGATTTTCTAATTGTGCGGTGTAGTTCTGGCCTGGAACTATACCATACTAATTAGAAATCCATCACTAAATTTTGCCTTGACTAGTGGCATTGATCTTGCCATGTTCTGAAATTATATGTGACCGATTTTAACATGACCCTTTCTAGAACTGTGTTCAGATAGAGAATTGATTTATGAACATGCTGAGTGGATTGAACTCCTCATTGAAACCCTTCTCCTCCTCCTCGTAGATTTTGAAAGTCGACAACTCATTTTCCCAAGTGTTCTGTATGCTATTGGGGTTTTCCTATTTACACATAATTTTGAGAGTAATTGATTTGTTTTATAGACTTCAAATCCACAAATAGACATACGTACTACACATAGCCCTGTAGATATTAGCTACTCACATTAGCTCAGCAAAGTACCAAAGGCTTGTAGAAATGCTTTGACCATCAAAATAAATCAATCTGAATAGAAGTGGTGACAATTCCTGTGAAGAGCAATGTTGGGATTTTTTTCCTACTGCTGAATACTCATTCCGATGTCAGAGGTCAGGAGAGAATGTTAGCAGGAATGTAAAGTTCAAAATGACTTTAATCAGTGTTACCTGATATTCACTGCTCATGCATGAACACTTTCACCAATGTGACATTACATATTTCTTTTCCCATCCATATTGAGATTCTGAGTGTTCTTGTGGCACATGTTATCCAGCTTTTGGGCCACATAATTCCCCTGGGCCCTTGGAATCTTAGTATTGGTTGAATAAACACTCTCTCGAAAGAGCACAAGGGCAAAATCTACAAGAGTCCACAATCAGCTTGGCAGATGGATTATTATAATCTGTATTTTGTATATGACTAAGGCAGGCTGGTTCAAATTCTGCAGTTGAAGATAAATGTACAACTAACAGTTGATTATCATTAAGATTAGGAGTAACATTTATACCAATCTTCTTTCACAAAACAAAGTTCAATACTTCAATAATCATGTGTGTTGTTTCAATGAGTTTTAAAGATTAAATGGTTTTGCTGTACTGATAATCCCTTTTTAATATGACAAATTTTCTCAAAATAACAGAAAGAAAGATAATTTCTGCTCCAAGATTCCAGCCAAGAAGAGTTTGAATCCTGACTTTAAAAAGACACTGAAAAATAGATCTGACTTTAACCAAGCCACAAGCAAGCCATGCTATTTTCTGGCCCAACTGATCGAAATAACTTAATTCGGATTAACATGGATTTCTTTTCTGGATTTACAGTAATCTTTGAAGTCTAACCACTGACCTGTTTGTAAAACAAATTCTTTCAGAACTTGCAAAAAATGTATAAATGCACTGTTTAGTATTTCAAATAAAAATGGAACTTGTAATCATATTCAGATTGCCTTTATTCTATTAGTTTTTAAGCTTCACAATCCCATGCAGGTTTAGATAAATTACGATAAAATGTGGCAATGTGAAATATAAAATCGTGTAGATTTTCATGCTCAAGAAGAATCATTCCCACGAGAGCCCTTCATTGAATTTCAAACTACTTTGAACATTTATATTTTATGTTAGGTAAATGGATATTTCCTTCTCCTTAACGAATTTCCTTTCACATTATTGAAGATTTCAGATTGCGCTTGTGTACACCACAATTAGACACACAATCTGATCCTTGTGTAAAGATAATAATGATTTTCCTAGACCTGTTGTGATTGCTTATTTTTATTAATGTATTCTTTTTATTTGTGAAAATGCCTGCACTGTTTCTGTCTGCCTAATTATTAAAATAAAATTTTGTTCCAGTTGGTCAGCAATCTGTCACTGTTTTACCTCAGATCAGTGCTTTCAGTGGCCTGACCTTGATTACGCTGGATCCTGTGCTTCTCTTTTTTCCTGCTTCTCAGTTTAGCTCAGCCTGTTGTGTAGTTGAAAGGACAAGGAGCTAACCACCCCACATTCACGCCACCCGTTCTTCTGTCTGCTTTGGACATTTTTATCTTTGATCACGCACCTTGGCATAGCTGTGAATGGGAAATTCACAAGCTGTTGGAATCACCAAGGAATACTCTACAAAACAAAACAATTGTAGACACCGAACTGGCTTTTAGCGGGTAAAGTAATTCTTTGTATGGCTGATTCTGTTTTATGTTATAAAAATGTCCCAAATATAAGGATTTTAACTCAACATCAAATAGGGTGGGATGTGGAAAAGATTGGTAAATTTAGAAGAGTGGTTAAAAGACAGATGGTAGGTCATTCTCTAAGCCTTCAAGTGCAGAATGCTGCTGAAATACATACGGTATGCTGTCTGCTTCTCTCTGTTAAAACCGTAAAACATGGCAATCAAGATTCAATGAGATTACCTAATCGTGGTGCACACACATTCACTATAAAAGGTGGGGGCTCATTCATAAATAGAAATAGAAAATACTTGAACTACACAGCAGATCAGGCATCATCTAATGAGTGAATTAGAATTTACCATCTCAGGTCAGTAACATGCATCAAGTTCAAAATGTTCAATCTGATTTTCTCTATAAAATTGTTAGTAAATCAAGTGTTTTTTCCACCTTAGGTTTTGATTTCAAGCTTCAGCAGCAAGTCAGGATAAAGAGACAAATTTGACAACACTGTGCTCCAGGTCAACAACCTTGCCTGGCATTATAATTCAACCTCTAACCCAGTCAGAAATTACATGGTACTTCACTGATGATTTCATGAATCCATTCGGATGTGATATACAATTCACAATTCTGAATGTCAAGCCTGATCTAAATTATTTAAACTCAATAGGACAGCTGAGCTGAGAACTCTTTGAAAGGGTGGGGCGGGGGGGGGGGGGTCACAATCCAGACAAAAATCTTCATTGTTATTTTTCAAGTTCTATTGGGAAGGGAGTGTAAGGACACTAAATGAGAGTGGTGTTAGGTTTGCTTGCAATATTTTTGCTGATTCTTACATTTTCAGCTCAGAGTGAAGAATAACTACTTGGTGATTTTCTAGAAAGTTTCAAGTGCATCACCGAGTGTGTCGATACTTTCAGGAGAAAGAAAGTCACCAAAAGGCATGATTACAATAGCTTTCCATTGCAAGTATCACCTGATGACTACGAGCAATATTAAAGATCACAATGAGCCCCTTGGGATTTTCTTTCATCTTGTCTTTGTCACAGCAACCTCATGTCCTATTTTAGCCCTCCTGATTTCTATCTTAGTGTTTTCTTTACATTTTCCTTACTCCTCTGGTCCTTCATTTGACCTCAACTACCTATACCCGATATGTACCTCTTTCATTTTCGGTACCAGGCTCTCAATAACCTAGGCTCCCTAAACCCATTAGACTTGACTTTTACTCTGACTGATACATACAAATTCTGAACACTCAATACGTTACTTTTGATGGTCACAAATTCACCAAGCATATCTTTGCCAGGAAACAAGATAACCCAATCCATGCTTGCCAGATTTAATCTAATGTAGTATCACACTCTCCCTATTTGTGATCTTTACATATTGATTAAGGAAATTTCCTGATTGCATTTGGCAATGCTATCCCATCCAGATCTTCTACAGTATTGGAGTCCTAGTCTATATGTGGAAAGAAAATTATCTACTACCCTGGTGGACAACTGACCTAATAATTTCCCTTCTATCACCATGCTCCTCCATCTGGTGGAACTGGTTCTCACCCTCAACAATTTCTCTTTCAGCTCCTCTCACTCTCTCCAAACCAAGGTGTGTCCATGGGCACTCACATGGGACCCAGCTACATGTGCCATACGTGAAATAGTCCAAATTCCAAGCATACTCTGTTAATACTCCTAATTCTTTCACTACTAAATTTACGATGATATTGGTGCTGCTTCCTGCACCCATGCTCAGCTTCTCAGTTTCATCAATTTGGCCTTCAACTTCAACTCTGTCCTCAAAGTTACATGATCCATCCCTGACACCTCTCTCTCCTTTCATGATCTATCTGTCTCCATTTCTGTAGACAGACTATCAACTGACATCTACAAACCAACTGACTCTCAGAATTATCTTGACTATATCTCTTCCCACCCCGTCACATATAAAAATACTACTGCCTTCTCTCAATTCTATCTCTGCCACAACTGTTCTCAGGATGAGGCTTTCCATTCTAGAATATTTGAAATCTCTTCCTTACTCAAAGAATGGGGTTTCCTTTTCACCAGCATCTCCTCCATTTCCCACACATCTGCCTTCATTTCATTCTCCTGCTATTGTAGGATTCCGCCTCGTACTTACCTACCAACACACGAACCTCTGTATCCAGCATCTCATTCTCAAGTTCTGCCAGGATCCTACTGCCTTCCTTTCCTCAACCCCACCCCCACACCCCGCTTTCCACAGAGATTACTCTCTGCATGACTCTCTTCTCCACTAGTACCTCCCAATTGATCTCCTGGCACCTACCCCAGCAACTGTGCTCCAACTGTGCCTGCACCTTCTCCCTCATCATCATTCAGGGCCTCAAACACCATATCCTGGTGAGGCAACACTTCACTTGTAAGTCTTTCAGGGTCATCTATTGTATCTCTACACTGGTGAAACCCAATGTATATTGGAGGCTGCTTTGTTGAACACCTTTGCTCCGTCCACCACAAAAGGTAGGATCTCCTGGTGACGACCACTTCAATTTGACTTCCTATTTCCATACCAATATGTCTGTCCATGACCTCCTGCTGCCATAATGTGGTCAAGCTCAGGTTGGAGGAGAAACAACTCGTATTCTGCCTGAGTAGCCTCGAACCTAAGGCATGAACCTCGATTTCTTTAACTTTTGCTTATTACTCTCCCCTCCCTCTCTCTTTTTTTATTTCCCATTTTGGCTTCCCTCTCATTTCTTCTCTTCTTCTCACCTGCCCGCCACCTTCCTCTAGTTTCCCTTCTCCTTCTCTTTAATCCATGGTACATTTTCTTATCCTCTATTAAATTCTTTCACCTACAGCACTTCTTCCACTTATCACCTCCCAGTTTTTTACTTCATCCCCACCCCTCCCACCTAGCCTTACCTATCACCTGCCAATATGTACTCATTTCCCTGCCTCCACCTTCTTACTCTGGCTTCTGTCCCCTTCTTATTCTATGCTGTTGAAGGGTCTTGGCTCAAAACATCAAAATGTTTATTTCTCTCCAGAGATGCTGCTGACTTGATGAGTTCCTCCAGCAATTTTGAGTGATGATCAGGACTTGATGCCTTGTTGGAGGTCCTACATATTAAATGGCCAGACCGAACCGGAGAAATGCCGACCATAAGAAAGCTAGAACTCTCATCTCCAGGAAGGAGAACCTTCACACAATTCAACAATATCTCAAGAAATTTAATTACCTCACAGAATATACCAACGTGAACTGCACACCAGTGAATAAACAGCTGTCTTACATAGTCACGCTTCTCGAGGTACAAACACATGACTCAAAAGGGGTTTTTCATTTACTCTACTCACATTGCACACATACCCACACTGTTCTGTATTGTAAATTTTGGGAAGACTGTAAAATTTTACACTTTCCATTACCCATGTTAATGTCAAGTCTCCAGAGGTGGGATATTGGAAAGTTCTAAGTCTTGCACACGTTCCATTTAGTGTAAGCAGTGAGGAATAAGAGCGAGTTCCTCAAAAGTGCACTGCCTCTCCAAGATTAAAGGGACTTTCCTTCTTTTCTCAAGGCCAAAATGGCTAGAAGCTGTAAACAATTGTGGACCATTCCATTCTCATGCCATCCACTTCTCTCAATTCCTGCACCTCTCCCACATATGCTCTCTCCATTCCATAATGAAGAAGAAAACGGCTTCCCTTCCTCCACCATCAACGCTGTCCTTCAATGCATCTCTTCTATTTCGTGCATGTCAGCCATCACCTCATCCTTCATGGAAAAAATAATTACACCTTATGAAATTTCAATTGATCGCAAAGATTTTCTTGTCTGACTTCAAGCAGGAACAGTCTACCTGCACAATTTCACTGCTGTGTAGCGTGTCTGGCACAGCTGAATTGGCTGAAATATTTTATTGGCAATGCTTTGGAAGCATGCCTCTCAAAGTCCAACCCTACATCACCATCGTGAGAGGTGGAAGGCCAGGCAACAGGACTCTGGTGAAGCGGTATGGGCCACTCCCCCGTACAGTGGATACACCCACTACATCATTGACTTTGGATGATGGAGATGTGGGGTCATCGATGGCCTATGCTGCACTGAGCTAAGGGCCCAGGAAGAAGCAGCAGCAGCAGCTTTGGAAGCATCAGTGAAACAACTTTATCAGTGTTTCCATATGAGCAAACACAGAAGTTTTCATGGTTGACAGAATTCCCAAAGTTCCACGTATGCCTAGAGTACACTCACATAACAACACATGTTACAGAGACCTCCCAGATCATTTCTTGCCAGGACTGCAGGACTTTCATCTCTGGGAATCTTCACAATAATTATCAGGCACAATTGTCCCTGATGACTACACCTGTAAAAGGTGCATTCAGATGCAACTCCTGACAAACTGTGTTAGGGAACTGGAGTTGGAGCTGGATGAACTTCAGATCATTCAGGAGGCAGAGGAAGAAATCAACAGGAATTACAAGGAGATAGTCACCCCTAAGAGTCAGGAGACAGGTAGCTGGGAGCAGGAACGGGATTAGACAGAATGAACAGAGCACCCCTAGGCCATTCCCATCAATAATAAGTATACCGTTTTGGAAACTGTTGGTGGGGACAACCTATCAGGGATAAGTTGCAGTGGTTACGTCTCTGGCACCGAGACTGGACCCTCAGCTCAGAAGGGAAGGAGGGAAAAGAGGACAGCAGTAGTCATAGGGGATTCGATAGTTAGGGGGACAGATAAGAAGTTCTGTGGAAGAGATCAAGAATCCTGGATGGTCTGTTACCTCCCTGGTGCAAAGGTCTGCGATATCTTGGATTGAGTACTCAGTATTCTCAAGAGGGAGGGTGAACAGCCAAATGTCATGGTCCATGTAGGGACCAATGACGTGGGTACGAAGAGTGAGGAGGTCCTGAAAGGTGAGTTTAGGGAGTTAGGCACCAAGTTAAAGAACAGGACCTCCAGGATAGCAATCTCAGGATTGCTACCAGTGCCACATGCAGGTGGGTTTAGAAATAGTAAGATAGCACAGATCAACACGTGGCTGAAGACATGGTGCAGGAGGGAGATTTATAGATAATTGGGCAGTTTTCCAGGGAAGGTGGGACCTGTTCCAGCGGGAACTGGAGGGGACAAATATTCTTCCAGGTAGGTTTGCTAGAGAGGCTCCAGTGGATTTAAACTAGATACGCAGGGGGGGGGGGAGAACCAGAGTGTAGGAACAGATGTATGGGAGAAGGAAGAAAAAGAAGATGGTAAAGTTATTTGCACTGTTAGAGATAAACAGAGAGGAAGAGGTGGAGAATTTCTTAAATGCATTGATTTTAATGCTAGGAGCATTGTAAGAAAGATGGATGAGTTTAGAGCATGGATTGATACCTGAAAATACGATTTTGTAGCTATGAGTGAAACTATGGTTGCAGGAGGGGTGTGATTGGCAACTAAATATTTTTGGATTTCGTTGCTTCATGTGTGACAGAATCGGAGGGACAAGAGGGGGAGGTGTTGCATTGCTTGTCAGAGAAAATATTACAGTGGTGCTCTGGCAGGATAGATTAGAGGGCTCATCAAGGCAGCCTATTTAGGTGGAATAGAAGAATGGGAAAGGTGTAGTAACACTTATAGGGGTGTATTATAGACCACCTAATGGGGAGCGAGAATTGGAGGAGCAAATTTGTAAGGAGATAGAAGATATTTGTAGTAAGCACAGGGTTGTGATTGTGGGAGATTTTAGTTTTCCACACATAGACTGGGAAGCTCATACTGTAAAAGTGTTGGATGGTTTGGAGTTTGTAAGATGTGTGCAGGATAGTTTTTGCAGCAATACACAGAGATACCAACTAGAGAAGGGGTAGTGTTGGATCTCCTGTTAGGGAATGAGATAGGTCAGGGGACGGAGATATGTGTTGGGGAGCACTTCAGGTCCAGTGATCACAATGCCATTAATTTCAATATAATTATGGAAAAGGATAGGACTGAACCCAGGATTGACATTTTTGATTGTAGAAAGGCTAACTTTGAGGAGATACAAAAGGATTTAGAAGGAGTGGATTGGGACAATTTGTTTTATGGGAAGGATGTAATAGAGAAATGGAGGTCAATTAAAGGTGAAATTTTGAGGATACAGAATCTTTATGTTTATGTTCCTGTTAGGTTGAAAGGAAAGATTAAAAGTTTGAGAGAGCCATGGATTTCAAGGGATATTGGAAACTTGGTTCAGAAAAAGAGAGATATCTACAATAAATATAGGCAGCATGGAGTAAATGAGGTGCTCCAGGAATATAAAGAATGCAAAAAGAATCTTAGGAAAAAAAATTAGAAAAGCTAAAAGAAGATACGAGGTTGCTTTGACAAGTAAGGTGAAAATAAATCCAAAGGGTTTCTACAGTTATATTAATAGCAAAAGGATAGTGAGGGATAACATTGGTCCCTTAGAGAATCAGAGTGGACAGCTATATGTGGAGCCAAAAGAGATGGGGGAGATTTTGAACAATTTCTTTTCTTCGGTATTCACTAAGGAGAAGGATATTGAATTGTGTAAAGTAAGGGAAACAAATAGGGAAGTTATGGAAACTGTGATGATTAAAGAGGAGGAAGTACTGGCACTTTTAAGTAATATAAAAGTGGATAAATCTCCAGGTCCTGACAGGATATTCCCTAGGACCTTGAGGGAAGTTAGTATAGAAATAGCAGGGGCTCTGGCAGAAATATTTCAAATGTCATTAGCAAACGGGGATGATGCCGGAGGATTGGCATATTGCTCATGTTGTTCCATTGTTTAAAAAGGGTTCTAAGAGTAAACCTAGCAATTATAGGCCTGTAAGTTTGACGTTAGTGGTGGGTAAATTAATGGAAAGTATTCTTAGAGATAGTATATATAATTATTGTTACTCAGACCCATTCATTTGTTGTCTGCAGGTTACTCAGAGCCCATTCATTTGTCGTCTGCAGGTTACTCAGAGCCCATTCATTTGTCGTCTGCAGGTTATTCAGAGCCCATTCATTTGTTGTCTGCAGGTTACCCAGAGCCCATTCATTTGTTGTCTGCAGGTTACTCAGACCCATTCATTTGACGTCTGCAGGTTACTCAGACCCATTCATTTGTTGTCTGCAGGTTACCCAGAGCCCATTCATTTGTTGTCTGCAGGTTACTCAGACCCATTCATTTGACGTCTGCAGGTTATTCAGACCCATTCATTTGTTGTCTGCAGGTTACCCAGAGCTCATTCATTTGTGGTCTGCAGGTTACTTAGAGCCCATTCATCTGTTGTCTGCAGGTTACTCAGCGTCCATTCATCTGTTGTCTGCAGGTTACTCAGCGTCCATTCATCTGTTGTCTGCAGGTTACTCAGACCCATTCATTTGTCGTCTGCAGGTTACTTAGAGCCCATTCATCTGTTGTCTGCAGGTTACTCAGAGCCCATTCGTCTAAAATACTGAGATGTCCAAGTGGAAGGGGAAGACACTATAATTTCCTGTATAAGCTTTCCAAATGTCGGAACTGAGAGGGCAGAATAAAGATATTAAAAATGTCCGATTTCTCATAGCTAAGTTTTTCTTTTTGATCTCTATCATCCATTAACAACAATTAATAAATAAGTTAAGATACTGTGTTACAATGCTGGAGGGCAGAGCCTGAGGGAACAGAGAGAGAGGATTGATATTACCCATTCTGTCCCACTCTAATCACAAACCATTGGGAGATCAGTCAAGAAGCAAGACCCTTTATCTTCTAGAGATCTCATTACCTGTAGTTCTCAGCAGAAGAAGAAATCAATAACGTTTACTTTTTTATAGCAACTACAAATTTGATTTAATCCCTGAGTAACTCTGTGCACTGTCACATGTTGAGCTTCATAGGGTTGATTCAATATGAGAAGTGGTTCAGAAAGTGGAAGCCTATGAAAGCTGATTGGCTGTTAATCTGACTTTAAGAGTCTCAGTCTTCCACATGAATAGACTGCTGTTAATGTTCACTGTAGTTGTTTTGTCACTAATGCAATGACATCCAACATCAGTGTGATCAGTCAATGAACACACCTCCCAAGATTTCCAATGGCACTTGATATTCATTTTCATTAGAAAAAATAAATAATTGCATTAACTTCCACATGAATAAAAAGTAATGCAAAAAAAAATTAGGTAATGTTCAATGAACCAAACCCATGAACACTGCTGTACCTCATTAATTTTGATCTCTTTTTGCACTACTTATTTAATTTTTAATAGCTATATTTCTTGTTGTAATTTATATTGCACTATATGTATATATTCATATATATACATACATATACAATACATAGTGTTGTAGCAATGTGCTACACACAGCGCTGAAATAACGACACGCAGTCGGTAAGTCGTTTCAAGACTAGTTTATTCAAACTTCGCGGCGCTGGCATTTAATCCCTAGTGCCCGCCCTCTCCGGGCGGAAATGGCGTCAGTGGTGCATTACCAAAGTCTCCCCCCGCACGCTGGCTATTTGTGAGCCAGTTCGCCTGCGCAGAAAGTGGGTTGCCATAGTGTAGGTATTGCACTATACTGCTGCCACAAAACAACAAATTTCATGAGACTGAATGATACATGATACATGTTGAGTGCCCCATATCAGAAATGTTTGGGACTGAAGCGTTTTGGATTTTGGAGTTTGGAATACTTGCATGTACAGTATATAATGAGATACTTGGGGATGGGATCCAAGTCTAAACATAAAATCCATTTACTTTACATATGACTTCTAACCTACTTGCTCAGTTAATTAAACAACACACACAAAATGCTGGAGGACCTTGGCAAGTCAGGCAGAATCTGCAAGGGGGATAAATGGGGCTGAATTTATCAGGTGTGTTCAAGAAGGATTCCTGACACAGTATGTGGACAGGCCGACGAGAGGAGAGGCTATACTGGATCTAGTTCTGGGTAATGAACCTGGCCAGGTGACAGACCTCTTGGTGGGGGAGCATTTTGATGAGAGTGACCACAACTCCCTTAGCTTCAGCATTGCTATGGAAAAGGATAAAAACAGACAAAATGGGAAAGTACTTAACTGGGAAAGGGCTAACTATGAAGGGATGAGGCAGGAACTAGTGAGAGTAAATTGGAAACAGATGTTCAAGGGTGAAAGCACAGAAGTAATGTGGAGGAAGTTTAAGGACCACTTGTGCTGGGTTCAGGATAGGTTTGTCCCACTGAGACAAGGAAAAAATGGTAGGAAAAAGGAACCGTGGCTGATGAAACACATCAAGAGGAAGAAGGAAGCATATGTTAGATAATAAGAAGCAGGAGGGGCTCATGAGAAATATAGGGTAGTCAGGAAGGAGCTTAAGAAAGGACTTAGGAGAGCTCGCAGGGGGATAAGGAGGCCCTAGCACATAGGATTAAGGAGAACCCGAAGGCGTTCTATGCAGATGTGAAGAACGGAAGGATGACAAGAATGAAGGTGGAACCACTAAAGGATAAAGAGGGCAACATGCGCCTGGAGGCAGAGGAGGTTGGGGAGGTCCTAAATGAATAGGTTGCTTCAGTATTCACAAGTGAAAAGGACCTTGATCAGGGTGAGATCGAAATAGAATAGGCCTGTGTGCTGGACAATGTGGAGATTAAGGAAGAAAAATTGTTGGATCTTCTTAAAAACATCAAGATTGATAAGTCCCCAGGGCCAGATGTGATATACCCCAGGTTGCTGTGGGAAGTGAGAGAAGAGATAGCTGGAGCAGTAGTTATAATCTTTGAATCCTCTTTAGCTGCAGGGGAGGTACCAGAGTATTAAAGAATAGCAAATGTAGTTCCCTTGTTTAAAAAAGGGAGAATCCTGGGAACTATAGACGGGTGAGTCTTGCGTTGGTGGTCTGTAAACTATGGGAAAGGATTCTTACGGATAGGACCTACGAGCATTTGGAGAAGTACAGTCTACTCAAGGACAGTCAACACGGCTTTGTGAAGGGAAGGTCGTGCCTCACAAGCCTAATTGACTTTTTGAAGAGGTAACAAAAGAAATTGATGAGGGTAGCGTGGTAGATGTGGTCTACATGGATTTTAGCAAGGCATTTGACAAAGTCCCTCACGAGAGACTCATCCAGAAAGGAGGCATGGAATCAGTAGAACCTTGTCTGTTTGGATAAAACATTGGCTTACAGGAAGAAAGCAGAGGATAGTAGTGGAAGGAAAGTATTCTGCCTGGAGGTCAGTAACTAGTAGAGTAGCACAAGGATCTGTCCTGGTACCCCTGCTCTTTGTGATTTTCATAAATGTCCTGGACGAAGAGGCGGAAGGGTAGGTGAGTAAGTTTGCAGATGACACCAAGATTGGAGGAGTTGTGGATGGAGCTGTAGGTTGTCAAAGGTTACAAGAGGATATAGACAGGATGCAGAGATGGGCAGAAAAATGGCAGGTGGAGTTCAATGATGATAACCTTGAGGTGATGCATTTTGGAAGGACAAACCAGAAGGCTGAGTACAGGGTTAATGGTCAGTTACTTAAGAGTGTGGATGAATGGAGGGACCTTGGGGTTCAAATCCATACATCTCTCAAGGTCACTGCACAGGTTGATAGGATAGTTAAGAAGGCCTATGGGTTGCTAGGCTTCATTAATAGGGGGATTGAGCTCAAGTGTAGAGAGGTCATGTTGCAACTCTACAAATCTCTGGTGAGACCACACTTAGAGTATTGTGTTCAGTTCTGGTCACCTCAGTATAGGAAGGATGTGGAAGCTATGGAGAGGGTGCAGAGGAGATTTACCAGGATGTTGCCTGGATTGGAAAACAAGTCTTATGAAGCAAGGTTAGCAGAGCTGGGACTTTTCTCTTTGGGCACAGAAGGATGAGAGGGAACTTGATAGAGGCCTACAAGATTATGAGAGGCATAGATAGGATGGATAGTCAGTACCTGTTTCCCAGGACACCAATAGCAAACACCAGAGGGCATATGTTCAAAATTAAGGGAGGGACATTTAGGGGAGACATCAGGGGTAAATCTTTTACACAGAGGGTTGCGGGTGCCTGGAATGACTTGCCAGGGATGGTGGTGGAGGCTAAAACATTAGGGGTATTTAAGAGCCTGTTGGACAGGCACATGGATGAATAAAGAATAGAGGGTTACGGGGTTGTGTGGGTTTAGTTTTTTAATGGAATATATGGGTCGGTATAACATTGAGGGCTGAAGAGCCTGTACTGCGCTGTAGTAATCTAGTATCTATAAAAGGGAATAAATAATTACTGTTTCTGTTCACAAAGCAATAATCAATTTTGTTGTAGTCACTATTACAATATTATGCTGAGGCTTTATAAGGCTTTGATCAGGCAGCACTTGGAATATGGTGAGCAGTTTTGAGCTCTTTATTGAAGAAAGGACGTAGTGGCAGTGGAGAGGTTCATGAGAATGATTCTGGGAATGAAAGGGTTAATGTATGATGAGTGTTCAATGGCTCTGAGCCTGTACTCACAGGAGTTTAGAAGAATGGGGAGATCTCATTGAAACCTATCAATTACTGAAAGGCTAAGTAGACTGGACATGGAGAGAATGATTACAAGTGAGGAAGTCTAGAACCAGAGGGCACAACCTCAGAATACAAGGATGTCTCTTCAAAACAGAGAAGACAGGGAATTCCTTTAGCTAAAGGTGGTGAACCTGTGTAATTCATGGGCACGGATGGCTCAGGAGCTCAGTCTTTGGGTATATTCAAAGCAGAGGTTAACAGGTTCCTGATTAGAAAGGGTGTCAAAGGTTATGGGGTGAAGGTATGAGAATGCTGTACGGAGGGGCAATATTATCAGCTATGATGGATTGCCAAAACAGACTGAATGGGCCAAATTGCCTAATTTTGTTCCTCTGTGTTACAATCTTATTATTGAGAGAAAACTGGCAGCTCTGGGGTCAAAATGTTACAATTTTATAAAGTCAGAGTCAGCATCGCAATTCACTCAACTGCTTAAGATGAGGGCCAATATTCAACATGTGGAAAAGGCTAGGTTGATTCAGTTACCAGGCTAGGTTGATTTAACTTATCTCATTCAGAGCGTCAAGAAAAATGCTTTAATTAGAGTAGGGATGGGAAGAAAAGTCATCGATTCAAGTTCCACCTTGCTATTAGCAAAATCTGCAGGAAGCGTTTGCATATGTGTTGGATACAGGCTGAATGAAACTCAAAAACAATGCACCACTCAGTTACACCTGATACTGTCAAGCATGGAACCAATTTATAGCATGACCTCTGGGAGAGGAGGGAGAAAAATGATAGTAAAAATAGACAGAAGATTATTCCCCAGTAATCATTAGTTTGAAAATAAATTATATAATGATAACATCCACTAACAGAAAATTATCCAAACAACACACACAAAATGCTGGAGGAGCTCAGCATCTATGATAAAGAGTACAGTTAACATTTCAGGCGAAGATCCTTCAGCAGTTCGGTCTCAGCCCAAATCGTCAATTGTACTCCTTTCTATTGATGCTGCCTGGCCTGCTGAGTTCCTCCAGCTGCTTGTGTGTGTTGCTCGGATTTCCAGCATCTGCAGATTTTCTCATTTGTGATTATCCAAACATCATCTCTAACAATTGCACTAATGACAATTATGTAAAAACATGGAGAATGCTGGTTGTTTTTTTTTCTATTTGCAGCAGTCAGCTGTTTTCATTAACCTCTGCTAAAAATGCCATCATTTCTTCACAAAAAAGTAAAGGTTATTATTTTTTTTGGCTTGAACACATTGATCAGTATTTACAACATCCAAGCTCGTTATCACCACTCCATGGAATGCAAAATCTGTTAGGTAGAAACAGCAGATGGGCTGAGAAGGAATAGTTCAAGCCACACGTTTTTGCTCAAGATTAATTATATGAAGGCACTGTGTACAAACATTAAAATCTCTGAATGATGATATCACAGCTTTTGCTGATAATAATTTTTTGATGCTCTCCAGAACTGTGACTTGTGGTGGTGATGAGGAACATGTTTTCATATATTAGATCAGAACAGGACAGAGCATGTATGTTTGTGTGTGTGATAGAGAGAGAATTAGAAAGAGAGAGAGAGAGAGTAAAGACAAGCATTGAAAGAAGGTAAACAACAACATTCACAAAATGCTGGTAGAACACAGCAGGCTAGGCAGCATCTATAGGGAGAAGCACTGTCGACGTTTCAGGCCGAGACCCTTCGTCAGGACTAACCAAAAGGAAAGATAGTAAGAGATTTGAAAGTAGAAGGGGGAGGGGGAAATGCGAAATGATAGGAGTAGACCAGAGGGGGTGGGATGAAGCTAAGAGCTGGAAAGGTGATTGGCGAAAGTGATACAGAGCTGGAGAGGCCTCAGTAGAAAAAAAAGGGGGGAGCACTGGAGGGAGATGGAGAACAGGCAGAGTGATGGGTAGGGAGAGAGAAAAAACAAACAACTAAATATTATCAGGGATGAGGTAAGAAGGGGAGGAGGGGCATTAACGGAAGTTAGAAAAGTCAATGTTTATGCCATCAGGTTGGAGGCTACCCAGCTGGTATATAAGGTGTTGTTCCTCCAACCAGAGTTTGGATTCATTTTGACAATAGAGGAGGCCATGGATAGACATATCAGAATGGGAATGGGACGTGGAATTAAAATGTGTGGCCACTGGGAGATACTGCTTTTTCTGGTGGACCGAGCGTAGGTGTTCCACGAAACAGTCTCCCAGTCTGCGTCGGGTCTCACCAATATATAAAAGGCCACACCGGGAGCACCAGACGCAGTATACCACCCCAGAAGGTAATTTTGTTTTTCACTTTAGAGCTGCTCTTAAATTCTTAAATGCTTTAGGCCATTCAATAAAGAGGGTTTATATAAATCAATAGTCCTGAAAACGATGATAGATTAGATTAGATTAGATTAGAGTTTTATGGTCATTGCTCAGGAGAACAAGATTGCACTGCTTCTCGAGTCAGTGCAAAACAGCATATTGCCAATACTAAAAACACAAAGATTACATTTAAAATAAGTTCTAAGTTATTTATAACGACATCTGTTACAACTGAATAAAAACAATTAAAGAACTAAAAGAATTAAAGCAACATTGCCTCATTCAGGTATTGCACATGCCCTTGTTATAAAATACAACATGAAACAGCATCAATAATTAAAGCTGAGATTTAAAAAACACAAAGAGCTCTCAAATCAAAAGAAGGTAGCTGCCCCATTTAAACATAAATATTGCACCCTCCAAGAGGACCATAACCTTGTCTTCCAGCTTGGAGGCTTGTATGCCTCAATGACCTGTAAAGCTAAGCTGGCTGGAGTCAGGGCTTTATGCTTTGACTCTTGTTAGGTTCACTTATGCCAGACAGGTCAAAGGACAGAGGACAGACTAAGAGTGGTCCCACTGGTCTTCCAGGTTCGGGGTTCAGCTCAACCCTGACTGGTAAAACAAAACTGTTATGGGAACAGCAATGAAGAATCCTTCTGGATGTGACAGTATGGCCAGAGAGCGATGGAAGACCTTCATTGTTGCCCTAAACACCTGTTGTGTAACGGGCAGTAACTAACTAACTATTGCACATGCCCATGTGTTGCACTTGGAAATTGTCCATTGAGCCTATGGACTATGGGTGGGGAGGCATTGTTCAGTTGCAGAACAACTCCGGGGAAAAAGATGTTTTTCAGTTTGAATGGAGAGATGTTTCACTGTCTCCTGCCGGATGGTAGGATGGTGGATTAGGATAAATTCATCACGATGTTGCAAGCCTGCTATAGACGTTGTGAATTGTAGATAGTTTCCATATCTGCTAGTTGTGTCCCAATGATGTTCTGTACAGTCCTGATCAGTCCTGCAGTTGAAGGGCTTTCTGGTTTGTGAAGGGAGAGGGTAAAATGAATGCAGCAAAATACAGTGAAATCCTGGAGGAAAACCTGATACAGTCTGTGAGAAAACTGTGCCCTGGGAGAAGATTTGTCTTCCAGCAAGTCAATGGCCCCAAACATAAAACCAAAACTACACAGGAATGGTTTAAAAACAACAAGGTTTACATCCTGGAGTAGCCAAGTCAGAGACTAGACCTTAATCCAATTGAAAATTTGTGGGTGGACTTGAAAATGGCTGTTCACTCACAACCCCATACAACCTGACAGAGCTTGAGCAGTTTCGTAAAGAAGAATGGAAAAGAATTGCCATGTCCATACATGTAAAGCTGATACACACTCAAGGCTGTAATTGCTGCAAAAGATGCATTACTAAATACTGACTTGAAGGGGGTGAATACTTATGCAATCAATTATTTTGTGTTTTATATTTGTAATTAATTTAGCTCACTTTGTAGAAATCTGTTTTCACTTTGACACGAAGGAGTCTTTTGCTATTGACCAGTGTCAAAAAAAGCCAAATTAAATCCACAGTGATTCAATGTTGTAAAACAATGAAACATGAAAACACCCAAGGGGATTGAATACCTTTTATAGGCACTATAGAAGTCCTTATGCTCCTGGTATGATGTGCAGAGTGATGGAGATAGCATCCTCAGTTGATCTGTTTGCCTTACAGGCAAACAGGTACTGGTCCAGAATAGCAGGGATTGCACTCTTAATGTGGGTCTCTCCAGGCACTTGGTGGCTATGGGGATAAATGCAACTGGCCTATAGTCATTGAGCCATGTTACCACAAACTGCATTTGGATTGGTATGATGGTTGATGTTTTTGAAGCATATGGGGATCACTGCAAGGGACAGAAAGTACACAGAAGATAGAACATACTGTAGAAACCTACAGCTCATTACAGGCTTTTCAGCCCACAATGCTGTGCCAACCATGTAACCTACTCTAGAAACTGCCTAGAATTACCCTATCATAAAGCCCTCTATTTTATTGAAGCTCCATGTACCTATCTAAGTAAGATTCTCTTAAGACTCTATTGTATCCACCTCTCTCACTGTTGCTGGCAATGCATTCCATGCACCCACCACTCTCTGCGTGAAACACTTACCTCTGACATCCCCTCTGTACCTACTTCCAAGCACCTTAAAAATGCCCACTCATATTAGCCATTTCAGCCCTGAGAAAAAACCTCTGGCTATCCACACGATCAATGCCCCTCATCACCTTATAGTCCTCTATCAGGTCACCTCTCATCCTCTGTTGCTCCAAGGAGAAAAGGCAGAGTTCACTCAACCTATCCTCATAAGGCATGCTCCCCAATCCAGGCAACATCTTTGTAAATCTCCTCTGCACTCTCTATATAGTATCCACATCCTTCCTGTAATGAGGTGACTAGGACTGAAAATTATACTCCAAGTGGGGTCTAACTAATGTCTTACCTAACTGTACCATTACATCACCGCTCTTGACCTCAATCCCATGGTTGATGAAGGCCAACACACCATACTCCTTCTTAACAACACTGTCAACCTGCACAGCAGCTTTGAGTGGCCTATGGATACGGTCCCCAAGATCTCTCTGATTCTCCACATTACCAAGAGTCTTACCATTAATATATTCTGTCTTCAAATTTGACCTACCAAAATGAACCACTTCACACTTATCTGGGTTGAACTCCATCTGCTGCTTCTCAGCCCAGTTCTGCATCCAATCGATGTCCTGCTGTAACCTCTGACAACCTTCCAGACTATCCACAACATCCCCAGCTTTTGTGTCATCAGCAAACTTACTAATGCACCCTTCTACTTCCTCATCCAGGTCATTTATAAAAATCACAAAAGGGTCTCTGATCAGATCCTTGTGGAATACTATTGGTCACTGACCTACATGCAGATTACGAATCATCTACAACCACCCTTTGCCTTCTGTGGACAAGCCAATTCTGGATTCACAAAGCAAGGTCTTTTTGCATATCATGCTACCCTACTTTCTGAATGAGCCTTGCATGGGGAACCTTATCAAATGTCGTACTGAAATCCATATACACCACATTTACTGGTCTACTTTCATCATTGTGTTTTGTTACATCCTCAAAGAATTCAATCAGGCATGACCTGCCCTTGACAAAACCATGTGGACTATTCCCAATCAGATTATGTCTCACCAAATGCTCATAAATCCTGTCTTTCAGGATCTTCTCCAACAACTTGCCCACCACTGAAGTAAGACTCACTGGTCTATAATTTTCTGGGTTACCTCTACTCCTTTTCCTGAACAAGGGGACAACATCTACAATGCTTCAATCCACAAGCACTTCTCCCATCCTTATTGATGGTGCAAAGATCATCGCCAGAGGCTCAGCAATCTCCTGCCTCACTTCCCACAGTAGCCTGGGGTATACCTCATCCAGACCCAGTGACTTATCTAACTTAATGCTTTCCAAAAGCTCGAGCACATCCTCTTTCTTAATGTCTATATGTTGAAGTGTTTCAATCCTCTGTAATTCATCCAACAATTGCCAAGATCCTTTTGCCTGGTGAATACTGAAGCAAAGTATTTATTCATTACCTCCGTTACCTCCTCCAACTCCATGCACGTTGCCACAATCGCACCTGATTGGTCCTATTCTCACATGGCTCATCCTCTTGCTCTTCACGTACCTGTAGAATACCTTGGGGTTTTCCTTAATCCTGTTCACCAAGGCCTTCTCATGGTATCTTCTAGTTCTCCTAATTTCATTCTTGAGCTCCTTCCTGGCAACCTTGTAACTTTCTAGAGCTCTAACAGTACCTAGGTTCTCGAACATTTCATAAGCTTTTTTTTTCTTAACTAGATTTGCAACATCTTTTGTACACTATGGCTCTTTTACCCTACTATCTTTTCCCTGCCTTAGTGGAACATACCTATTCAGAATGTCATCCAAATATTCTCTGAACATTTGCCACTTTTCTGCCATGCATTACCCTGAGAACATCTATTCCTAAGTTTCTGCCTAATAGCATAATATTTTCCCCCACCCCAATTTAATGTTTTCCTAAATTTTCTGCTCCTATCCCTCTCCAGTGCTATGGCAAAAGAGATAAGTTGTGATCACCACCTCCAAAATGCTCTCCACAGAGAGATCTGACACATGACCAGGTTCATTTCCCAATACCAGACCAAATACAGCCTCTCCTCTAGTTGGCTTATCTATATATTGCATCAAGAAACCTTCCTGAATGCACCTACCAAACTCCATCCCCTTGCTCTAAGGAGATGCCAGTCAATATTAGGAAAGTTAAAATCACAACAGCCCTATTATTATCGCGCCATTCCAGAATCTACCCCCCGCCCCCCCGTCTACTCCTAGGTATCTCTGTTACTATTGGGGGTCTATAAAAAACACCCAGTAGAATTATTGCCCCTTCCTGTTTCTGACTTACACCCACACTGACTCAGTAGACAGCCCCTCCATGATTTCCTGCTTTTCTGCAGCTGTGATAGTATCCCTGATTAGCAATGCCACACCCCCATTTCTTTTGTCTCCCTCCCTGTTCTTTTGAAATCCTGGCATACTCAGCAGCCACTCCTGCCTCTGAGACATCCAAGTCTCTGTAACGGCCACAACATCATAGTTCCATGTATTGATCCAGGCTCTAAGTTCATCTGCCTTGTTTATGATACTCCTTGTGTTAATATACACATCTCAAACCATCTGGTTGAATGCATCTTTGCTCTATCATCTGCCTATCCTTCCTCATAAAATCCCTAAAAGCTGTCTCTACTTATGCAACAACCGCCCCATCCTGTACCTTTTCACTTCGATTCCCAGCCCCCTGCAAATCTGGTTTAAACATTCCCCAATAGCTTTAGCAAACATCCCTCCCAGGATATTAGCTCCCCTCCAGTTCAGGTGCAACCTGTCCCACTGTACAGGTCAACCCTTCTCCAGAAAAGTTCCAATGATACAAGGACTTGAAACCCTGCCCCCTGCACCATCTCCTCAGCCTCTCATTCTTCTGCGATATCTTCCTCTACTGACCTTCTCCACTTCGTGACACTGGGAGTAATCCAGAGATTACCACCTTGAAGGTCCTGTTCTTCTACCTCCTTCCTAACCCCCTGAACTTACTGCACAGGACATCTGCCCCTCTCCTGCCCATGCCTTTGGTACCAGTATGTACCATGACCTCTGGCTGCTCACCCTCCACTTCAAGAATATTCTGCAACTGCTCCACAGAGGTTATAGATTTCAGTAAAAACCTCTGCCAGTTGGTCAGTGTGTTCTCTGAGGACCAGCCTAGGTACAGCATCTGGTACAGCTGCTTTATGTGTGCTGATACTGTGGAGAGTACATGAGTGCTCAGTGTCAATGCTGTGTCCTTCTCAGGTGTCAATATTAAACATGGATCTTAAAATTCATAGGTTTGAATAGACTGGAAAAGAATAGTAGTGCTGGAGCAAAAATTTTGGAGAGAGCATGGTTCTGCTGGAATTCTGGAGAACCATGGATCTTTTTACAGTCTGCTGTCAAGGAGAGGAATGAAAAACTGACGCCCAACCTTGCCAGCATCAGGGTCATGTGAATGAGGAGGCTTCTCATTTACTTTAAAAAATAGAACAATTTTCACTTACATGTTTAATGAAGATTAATTGATCCTAGAAGAGGCTAATTTGTTTTCTTAACAAACCTGCTGACCCAAATGGAGCAAAAAATAAGTTCAGATGAAGAAAATTTTCCTGAGTTTATCAAGGACCATCTCTTCATCACTGACATGATGTTGTAATTGTGCTGCTTTATTATTGTTACATGAATCAAGATACAGTGAGAAGTTTCACTTTCATATGTTCATACAGATCAAGTCATTACACAATACATTTAGATAGAACAAGCTCAAACAATAATAATAAAGTGTGAACCCTACAGGGAAAGAGCAGTGTGGTCTACAATAAAGTGCATGATCATAACAAGGTAGATTTTGAGGTCAAGACTCCATCTTATCGTAAAAGTCTGATAACAACAGGACAGAGGTTGTCCTTGAGCCTGGTGTTAAAGGCTTTGTATCTTCTTTCCAATGAGAGAGGGGTGAAGAGAGAATATCCAGAGAGGGTGGAGTTTTTGATTATGCTGGCTTCTTTACTAAGGCAGCAAGAAATATAGGCAGAATTCTTGGAGAGGAGGTTGGCTTCCAAGTTGTGTCCACAACTCTCTGCTGTTTCTTGTAGTCACATGCAGAACAGTTCTCCTTCCAAGCCATTACTTATCTAGATACAATGCTTCCTATGGTGCATCAATAAAAATTGGAGAGGCTTGATGGGAACATGGCAATTTTCTTTAGCTTCCCGAGCATATAGAGGCATTGGTGAGCTTTCATTTTTGGCATGGTTTGGTATTGGCATAGATTGAAGTATTGCTGTATCAATCCAAATACTTATACCAGTGGCTTGAGTTGTGAGCTGATGAAACTGCAGGAATGCAATACATAAACCAACAATAAAAATAACCATATGAGTGGTGGTCCCTCAAAAGTTGCATTATCATGATTTCACCAGACTCACAAAATGGTAAAATAAAGCCTATGAAAATATCTCAAATTCCTGTTTTCCAGGCAATTAAATCTATCCAAATACAATGGCACATTCTGACCTTCCCACACTGCCATGATTCTTCAGTGAGAATATTGCCTAATGCAAAACCCCAGATTCACTTTTTAATCTGCATAAAATGAAGTAAGATTTTTTAGGTCATCCTGCCTTATGGACCTGATACCTGACTTATGGACATCCTGTACCATGGAATGAGCTCCCATAAACAATCAGTTTACAGGTATCCTCCTCCCTCATCTATATGTAATCTCTGTGTCATAATCAAACACCATTGTTTTTCAAGAACATAACCTGCCTATTTCACTGTGGGAGGACACTTAAATTTACTTTGGACATTAACAAGACAACCTCTACTTGATAGATGTGCAACCACGCACCCACTGAACTTACTGAATCCTGCCATTAAGCATGGGGCATCCTAACTTGTTAACCCTGTAACTAGATACAAGCAGACAATAAATAAATGCCTATTTTAATTGGCCTCTATTGAAACCCCCTATGATGACACCATTCATGATATACTGTGAATGGAGTGATTAGGATATCAGGTGATTTTGTATAATTTCTGATATATTGATAAATTGACATCTGTATAAATGTAAACAATTGTAACTAGGGTTGGCTAGCACACAATATAGATGTCACTGTCGGTTGTGAATAGAAATAAGAAAATCAAAATGAGGGCTGAAATAAAAACCCATGATTTCCTAAAAAGAAATAGCTGCCTCAAATTGTATGCTTCTGTCATTCAGGAACTAAACCCATGTTGCATAGTGGAAATGTTTATCTTCCAAAATTAATTGTGAAATTGAGTCAAAAAAGGTAAAAGCCAGCACCACCACAGTTTGCACACCAATTTATTCAGTAAAATTGGATTTGTGCATTCTTGTATTGTCTTCCATGCAGAACTTGAATTTGCTACATTGCCATACCGACCAAAGGGAAGCAAGTCACAGATTAAAGAACTTTCTCTGTGCCAAACACAGCACAAATAAAATGGTTGCCACTGAATGGATGGAAAACCTGACCCTCTACACTACAGCATGACTGGGATCCCCCTGAATTTGACAAACTGGCCCAGTTGACACTGTGTGGCTCTAAGCAATAAACTTGTGATTGCAAATGATTTTGGAAAAAAACATCAATGGGCAAATCTGAAATCTATATCTAAGCGATGCTAGACATTGAAACGTGAGGCAATGAATCCAAAGTTTCAATATGACCTGCAGTCATGTTAATTGTCTTCACCTTCCTAAATCTTGCACAATGATCTGGTTTGTTAATGAGTTATTAACAAACATCATAGACTTCCCTCAAATTTCCTTTTTCTGTTAGAAGCACAGAAAACATGCTGTGCAACCTTTAATATCATTCGATGAACAAATAATGCTGGGCAAATTTCAGCCAAACCAAGATGAATTGTGCCAGAATGTGCCAGGCATATTTCCAATGTAATATACAAGGCAGCTTTAATATCCAACTACAGATTAAAAAGGTGTCTAGATTTAGCTGGTGATTGGTTCATGCTTGTCTTTCACTGCACATTCTATTATGAAGAATGTGATTTGACATTTTCTATTTTTTGGGATGTGCCAAAAGCACACCAATCTAAAGCGATGACCCGTGTAAGTGAAGTCAATAGAACTGAATATGCAGAGATGAGTTCAGCCAATAGATAGTACTCATAATCCTGTCAAGCACTAGTGAGAAAAGTTATTGGAAGTCTGTGTTTTGTGGCAGGGAGCGGTGTAGTGACACTCGATTGTTATATACATTAAGGACTCAGATATAAATACAGGAAGCATGATTAGTGAGGTTGCAGAAGACCTGAAAGTTGGTGGTGTTGTGGACAGCAAAGAAGCTTGGCTAAGGCTTCAGCATGATACAGATCAGATGGGAAGATGGGCAGTGTGTTGACAAATACAATTTAATCCCATTAAATGCAAGGTGATGAATATGCAATTAGCAAAATCAACAGCAGCACCAAGGAATCAGAGATTATGGAAGCATTGTTGAAATTGATAAAATAGTATTATCTTAAATATGCCTTCTTGTTCTTGATCCCTCTATCATCTGACTATTTACCTTGTTATGCTCTTATTATTTTACATTCAAAACAACTAATTAAAACAAGTCAGAAACAAAAGAAAAGCTGCAGATGCTGGACAAATTAAAACCAGTGCTACCTTTATAACTTCTTGCCAATATATGGCTAGCAAACAATCATTCTTACATTAAAATAATTCAAAAACAATCTCTTTGTCACAGTCACAGCTTATGTGTAAATGCACCAAAACAAAAATATCGTTATTATTTGCTCATTGGTGGACTCATTTGGCCAAGTTCACACAAAGAAATGTTCAATTTGTTTGGCATGAATTTCAATTGCAAATTTAGAATGTGCCAATAACCAAATCTGTGTCCAGATGGCAAGACCTGACAAAAGATTCAAGTAATACTTGAATTGTTCAATTCTGAATACTTCAATCAAATATCGACAGATTGCCCCCAGGTTCCGGCAGGGTTCCATTCCCGTGAACTATTTGTAACCTGAACAGTTGACAAGTTGGAAATGTGAACGCGAACCAAGTTCCAACCCAGCAGAAGATGGCTGCAGGCGCACAGCAGCTGGCTAATCCATCCTGCCAGTCTCCCACATGCTCAATTGCATATACAGGCTGTGTATAAGTCAGTCATTCATAAGTTAGGAAGGACCTGCAGTCATCTTGTTTACATTCCAAAATTAAATAGACAGTCCTAGAAAATCTTAAACCAGTTACCCTACAGGGCAAGTCAAACTCAAAGTAGAGCACATTGTTTTATTTATTAAAAAAACATAGAGTATGCACGTGTCCAATGAAAACATAAATTAAACATTACTAATACACAACTTTACAACAAAGAACACAATTAGAAGAAAATAAGTTTCAGTTTCAAAGTGATCAAGCTATGGTGATTAGGGTTTGCTGTTTTGTTTAAGAACCACATAGTTGAAGGGAAGTTGCTGTTGTTGAATCGGGTGGTGAGGGCCTTGAGGCTTCTGAACCTGCCTGTGGAAAAAAGATAGCATGACCAAATGGTGGGGATCTTTGATGATAGATATTGCCTACTAGAGGGTGTGCTTCCTGTAGATACTACCAATGATGGGAGGGGCATTCCTGTGATGTACTGGGCAGAGTTCATGGTTTTCTGCAGCTTTTTATGATCCTGCATATTCAAACTGCTGTAGCAGACCATGATGAAACCAGTCAGGACACTTTCAATGATAAATCTGTGGAAGTCTATTAGGAGTGTTCAGTGACAAGCCAAATATCTTTAACCTCCTAAAGAAGCAAAGATGCTGGCACACTTTCCTTATAATTGCATCTCTGTGCTGGTGTCAGGACAGGTCACCTGATATGTTAACTCACAGGAATTTAAAGCTGCTACATCTCTCCAGCAACAGTGATGAAAAATACTCTGGACAGCCAAAACCAGATATGTCAAAATTCTGTAAGAGAAGACAACTGTAGGATAACAGCAAAGTCAAAATTATCTATATCTCTCAAGAGATAACAGTAATTCTCAGAAGAAGTATATTTATTGGAATCTAACTTTAGAAGGGTTGTCAAGTTGTTTGATAGGAGTCTGTAATGTACAAGACAGGAAATATAAGGCAAATGTCCAAAAGTTATAAATAAAGGACTAATTAAGACTCCTTCTCACATATGCTTCAATATGCATGCTATTGATGACTTGGAGCTCACCCTCCCACGTGTGTGCATCTTTCTACAACACCAGCTATCATGGACAGGCTACAGTGACAGTGACTTGACTTCGAGTTCATCACAGCAGGAAACTACCATGAGGAATGAAGAAATAATTCAGAGATATTTGCAAAGACTCCATGTAAAATTTTAACGTCCTCACAAAATTAAGGGAAATGCTGATTCTTGAATACAGAAAATGGAGGAGCTTAGGGACGGTACTGAGAACTCTGCATTGTTGTTTTGTGAGTGCACAGAGCCAGTAAAAGGGCATCACCTCCCACACCTTACCCATCAAGAATCCTCTAGCCCAACTGAGCCAGAGTCTGTGGGCCCTTCACTGACATATGGAAGTAAGTCATCCATGATTCCACCTGGTCATTCAAGAAGAAGAAACAGAAGGAAATATTCAAAGCTCAAAGTAAATTTATTAACACAGTACAGATATGCTGCCATATTTGAGATTTGTTTTCTTCTGGGCATACTCAGTAAATACAAGAACCATAATAGAATCAGTGAAAGACTGCACCCAACAGGGTGGACAAACAACCAATCTGCAACAGGCAACAATGTGCAAATGCAAAAGAAAAAAATAATAACAATATAAAATAAGCGATAAATATCAAGAACATGAGATGAAGAATCCTTGAAAATGAGTCATAAGTTGTGGGACCATTTCAATGATGGGGCAAGTGAAGTTGAGTGAAGTTATCCTTTCGAGTTCAAGAGCCTGATGGTTGAGGGGTAATAGCTGTTCCTGAACTTGGTGGTGTGAGTCCTGAGTGTCTTATACCCTGTTCCGGATGGCAGCAGAGAGAATAGAACATAACCCTGGTGGTTGCAGTCCGTGATGATGGATGCTACTTTCCTGTGACAGCACTCTATCTAGATGTGCTCAATGATGGGGAGGGTTTTATCCATGATGGACTGGGCTGTATCCACTACTTTTAGTAAAATTTTCTGTTCAAGGGCATTGCTGTTTCTGTACCAGGCTGTGACACAACCAGCTAATATACTCTCCAACACACATCTATAGAAGTCTGTCAAAGTTTTTGATGTCATGCTGAATCTTCAAATTTCTAAGGAAGTAGAGGTGCTGCCATTCTTTCTTTGTATCTGCACTTACATACTGCGTACAGGATATTGCAGACCTCAAATGGGTACGTATGAACAAATGAATACTTCAACTAATTTCACATTCTACTTATGACTGCGTTAAAAGGAATCAAACAGAAGCTTGACATAACATTTGATAATACCTGAATCTTAATTCCTCAAAATCAAAGCAAAATTAATTATCATGGTGCTATATATTACCTTGAGATTCATTTTCCTGCAGGTATTTACAGGAAAATAAAGTACAACAAATGAATTTATGAAAACTATACATGAACCAATGTGGAAAAGAAGATAAATCATTCAAAAATTAATAAACAAAAGAGATCTTGTAAATCCAGAGTCACACACACAAAATGCTGAAGGAACTCAGCAGGTCAGGCAGCATCAATGCAAATGAATAAACAGGCAATGTTTTGGGCCAAGACTGGAGTGGAAAGGAAGACCAGAATAAGAAATTGGGAGGAGGGTGAGGACGACCAGCTAGAAGGTGATAGGTGAATCCAGGTGGGTGGGGAGAGAGAATGAGGTAAGATTGAGGTAAGTGATAAATGGAAAAGATCAAGGGTTGGAGAAGGAGGAACCTGATGGGAGAGGAGGGTGGACCATGGGAGAAAGGGAAGGAGGGGAACCAAGGGCAGGTGATAGGTAGGTCAAGTAAAGAGTTAAAAGACCACTGAGGGGAATGAAAAGGAGGAAAGGGGAGAGGGAAAATTACTGAAAGTTGGAGAAAATGATGTTCATGCCATCTGGTAGGAGGCCACCTAGAGAAAATATGACTGTGCAAAGTCATATACAGGAGCTGTAAAGTATCTGAATATGATTAGTAACTATTAAATCAGACCAGAACCCTAATGCACAATAACCAGGAACAACAATGATGATTTTCTGCTTGGTTCCAATTGTATTAATGACACTCTTCCTTGCTTGAGAGCGTTTTTAACACAGACCGTTGACAGTATGTGGAACTTACATCTGTGTGTCCAGAAACTCACTGCAATTAACTAAGTTAATTGATAGATTTTATTTTGTGCACTTTGTGCAGCCTATTTTTTGCATTGTATTGAAAAAAAGTTTCTTCTATTTGATTAATTTATAATTCAAAACGACTTGAGGTTTTAAACATTTTTTATTGTCACATATGTGTAAGATTCTGTTTCCTTGACATGCAAAAAAAAGCAAAAAAGCAGTGTATGAACTGGCTTAACAAGAAGAATTTCAGCAAAATTACTCTGTTGCAATGTCTCTTTTTTTCTTTCATGTCTCAGGCTTTTTGTGTGAAGTTAACAAATGTTCCATCATTCTAGAGTCAAACTTATAAAAACATCCAACATAGAAACAAGCTACTGGACACACTGAGCCACTCATTTACACTGTAACATCACACTGTACACTAATATCACACTGAGCCACTCATTTACACTGTAACATCACACTGTACACTAATATCACACTGAGCCACTCATTTACACTGTAACATCACACTGTACACTAATATCACACTGAACCACTCATTTACACTGTAACATCACACTGTACACTAATATCACACTGAACCACTCATTTACACTGTAACATCACACTGTACACTAATATCACACTGAACCACTCATTTACACTGTAACATCACACTGTACACTAATATCACACTGAACCACTCATTTACACTGTAACATCACACTGTACAGTAATATCACACTGAACCACTAATTTACACTGTAACATCACACTGTACACTAATATCACACTGAACCACTCATTTACACTGTAATATCTTTTAATAATGCAGAAATACATACTCACAAATTTCTAAAACCACGACATTTAAGCATTTCTTCTATTTTAGATGAACGTTTTTGTTTCACTTAAATTTATTGCTATAAGTATCCTGCTATCCTGGGGCCTGACCATACTTTTACATTCTAGTCCTCTTGAAATGAATGCTAACATTGCATTTGCCTTCCTTACCACAGACTTAACCTACAAGTTAATCTTTGCACCTCTGATTTTTGAATTTTCTCCCATTTATAAAATACTCTACACCTTTTTCTGATATTTTCTGTGTAACTGCATCTGCAATAATTTTTCACTATCTAGTCTTCACAGCACGTAATATAAAACTTCAATTATTGGGAAATAAAACTTCCCATATTAAAAATATCCGATCATATAAAATCCCATTTCAACATTTGGCTCACTCATTTGTACACCAAGTCCTCACTCATTAATTGCAAATGTATAATACATCTGTCAAGGCTTAATGTACAGATCTGTATACTTTCAAGATTGGTCATGCTTTTCTAAGAATATGGCTATGTGAGCAGCCAGAACAAGGATCCAAGGAATAGAATGATGTTTCAGCTTGTTTGCCATGATGAAGGCTACAAACTAAAATGCACCCATGCTTTCTTTTAAACTCATCACAGATCACCTTCCTGCTCTCTTTGACCTCATGATGTTCAGTGAAGTTTTCCACTGCGTAGTATAAAATAAGTGAAATAAAAATTTGATATAGCAATTCAGATAGCATCCAATAATCCAGAAAATCTGCTGGTACAGAACCATTAAAGTCTTTTGGGTGCCAGATTATCAAAGTTTTACTGCCATGATAGTTTGCTTCCAATTGCAAAGCTCAGCTTCCAATCTGCTCAGTGTAAAAAAAGTTAGAAATGTATCTGAAATTACTGAACTTATTGTTGAGTCAAAAATGTTGAAGGCATATTTTAAAACATTAGGAAACTAAATACATAATTAATTCCACAAATCTAAATTTCCCCAAGTGCACTACTCTCTTTTACAGTCTTTTTTGTTGGAACTGTCACAGATCCAATAGTGGGCAGATTTCTCAAAGCAGCTACTGTGAAACTATAAGTTGGAGTTCTGTTTTTGGACTTCAGCAGGGGTCCAATACTGGGCATAATTAGAAAATTGCTGAGAAGAACCTGGAGTGCTAAACTTCCAGGCAGCCATGGAGGAAAACTTCCAAATAGCCAACCCGAGCCACCAATATTCCACAACATTTCAGTCTGAGATTATATTTGGGTTCAGCTTCAAGCAGTCTATCATGAACAAAAAAAATTATGAGGAAATGCTTTTTGAAAAAAAATTGTTGTCCAGTGTTATTAAACAAAGATTGCTTAGTCGAACAATATATTTACAGTATTACTCAAATATTACTGAAATATTAAATACAGAACTCAGATCAATCATGCTTGGCTTCTCCTGATAGGACAATCCTCTTAACCTCGGAATAAACCAGGCGAATATCCTTTGTACTAATCAAATGCTACCACACCTTTACTCAGGTAAGGGGCCCAAAATTGTGCAGTGTGTTCCAGGTAAAGGTAACAGATTTCTTATAACTAAAGAACAGACATTTTGCTTTTACAATAATCTGCTCATTTCTATTATTTCAAATTACAGTTTATTTATTCATTTAATTTAATATCTTCATCTGAATTGAACTTAAATGCTCTGACTGGATCAGCTTGCAAGCTGTTAGTCCATTTCTCTAGATGACTAGAATATTTCTTTCACAGCAGGAACATTTGATTAGATGTATTCAAAACACTGAATCAGTTTGTTAGAATAAACAAGCTTAAGCTATTTCCAATGGCTGATTGATAACCAGGCGACATAAATTTGAAGTGGTTATCAAAAGAATCAAAGGTGACATGAAGTAACATTTTCATGCACTACATTGTTATGATACAGAATAGAATACCTGAAAGGATATTAGAGGCAGATTACACAATGCTTTCTGAGAGTGAAAAATGTTTTAAAGGAAGATAGTTCATAACTCTGGGTCACAGCAGCAGGGCAAATCGGATAACTCTTCCAAGAAAACTTAGTGCATGCACGATGCATTCTACTGCTGATATTTTGCTCCCTTGTTCCACTTTGGAACCTAAAAATCTAATCAGGACAGATCACAGGACTATTTACAATGACCAATTAACCTACCAACCGGTACACCTTTGGACAGTAGGAGGAAACAGAAGCATCCGGAAGAAACCCATGAGGTCACAGGAAGAACGTACAAACTCCTTACATGCAGCGGCAGGAATTGAACCTGGATCGCCTGTACTGTAAAGTGTTGTGCTAACCACTATGCTACCATGCCGCCCAATTGCTTTCATATATTACAAGTATATTTCCATCACCTGCAGAATCTTTTGTGTTTACAAAATTAGGACGTGATACAGATAATGAAGTTTATTGTAGATTGCATGAAGATCATGGGAGAAAGGGATGTAGGAGGGGCACCCAAGGAGAGGTTTAAAGTTCATTTATTATCAAAGTATGTAAATAATATACCATTGTGAGTTTCATTATCTTACAGGCAGCCACAAAACAAAGAAACCCCAAAAGAACCCATTAAAAAACCATCAAACATCCAATGCACAGAGGAATAAAATCATGCAAACAATAAACAATAAAAGTAAGCAAATAGTATTCAGAGCTGAAACCTTATGAAAGGCACGAAACCAGCTATTACTGCAGCCAGAGCAGGCCACAGCCTCAGTTTATCGTAGAGCTGAGTAAATGTCGTGGGACCACAGACTCGAAGCCAGGCATCACCACAGCCAGAGCAGGCCACAGCCTCAGTTCAGCACAAAACTGAGTAAATATCATGGAGGAATGAGCAAAACCAAGTAGAACCAGGTAGAAGCAGCCTGTCTCTTGATGATGGGCAAGTGAAAAGAGAAGGGGTAAAAATGGGGCCAAAATTATAATATTATGATTCACTATGATTTCTGCCTCCTTAAACACCCTAGACACTGCAATGGCTTAGGGCTCTTCATTGCATGGGATTCAATCAGCTGAACTGTGACACAGGGAGAGATTGGTGGTGGGTACCATACACACAAGGGATTGTTAAACTCTTCCCTCTCTGTATTTTCCCTCACTTCTCTGGGAGGTTATTATGCAGATGTTCTGTGGCTGCCATATGGAGAGTATTTTAAGGACTGATTGCCTTCCAGTGATGAGCGTAGTAATGATGTGGTAAATCACAGTTCTTCATGCAGTTCCAAACAAAAAATACAGATATCTTTTGAACTACACAATGCTTTGTGCATATCACCATCAGTGTGGCTATTATTGTATTTTTGTCTGATTTCACAAACATTCTGGGGCATCCAATTGGATGTTAATATTAATTCCAACATGTTTAGCAAACAGAAAAAAGGTGAAACCTAATTTCTAGTAACTAATTCAAGACCATGCTGGCTAAATTCATCTTTAATTACAATCACACATTTCCATCATTCCAATGCTCAGATCACCGGATCTTCTGTCCCTTCATTTCAATTTCCTTTGTCTTTCATTCAACTGCTTTTATAAACTCATCCTGAGATTTTTGAACCCAATTTTGTGGATGGTTATCTTATGGCAAAATTATTTGCCGACTAAATATTGTACTAAAAGCCCTGCAAAATGGGATTATTGATAAAAGGATACTCTTTTACTAACAATCTAACCAACATTAAAGTTGCTCTGTCAATTTTTATTTGGTTTCTTTTATTTATCAACATACCAGGCTTTCATACTACAAACATTAAATTAAAATTTAAACTACAAATATTAATAGGCATCCATTAGTCTCATGAGACCATGAATTTGCGTCTTGGAAGGTTTCCAGGGCACAGACCGGCAGTTGCCCAAGCTGCAAGCCTCCCCCTCTCCACGCCACTGATGTTGTCCAAGACAAGAGCACTAGGAGCCTGTCCAAACAGCTTGGCATCGGTGTCATCGCAGAACAATGTGTTGTTAAGTGCCTTGTTCAAGGACACAACACGCAGCCTCAGCTGAGGCTCGAACCAGTGACCTTCAGATCACTAGTCCGATGCCTTATCCACTAGGCCATGCGCCAGCACACTATGTTTGCAAAACAGAACATATTAGTGATGCTCCACCCTAAATTTCTGATTTAAAATATTGCCCAAAAGATTATTTTAGCATTTGGAATTTGAGCCACACATTTGCAAACAGACTACGGAATACAGATCAACTGCAACTCAAATTGAAAAAACACAGACATGAGCCACTTGGGTCACACAATGTAATTTAATCAAAATGCTGATGATAGTGAAGAAAAAAATCTAGAACACATTAATGCAATTGAAGTTCAAAATTCAAAGAAAAGTTATTATCAAAGAAAATACAGTGACATGCAAAAGTTTGGGCACACCTGGTCAAAATTTCTGTTACTGTGAATAGCTAAGCAAGTAAAAGATGTCTTGATTTCCAAAAGGCATAAAGTTAAAGATGACAGATTCCTTTAATGTTTTAAGCAAGATCACTTTTTTTATTTCCATCTTTTACAGTTTCAAAATAACAAAAAAGGAAAAGGGCCTGAAGCTAAGTTTGGGCACCCTGCATGGTCAGTACTTAGTAACACCCTGTTTGGCAAGTATCACAGCTTGTAAACGCTTTCTGTAGCCAGCTAAAACTCTTTTAATTCTTGATTGGGGATTTTCGCCCATTCTTCCTTGCAAAAGGCTTCTAAGTTCTGTGAGATTCTTGGGCCGTCTTGCATGCACTGCTCTTTTGAGGTCTATCCACAGATTTTCGATGACGTTTAGGTCAGGGGACTGTGAGGGCCATAGCAAAACCTTCAGCTTGCGCCTCTTGAGGTAGTCCATTGTGGATTTTGAGGTGTGTTTAAGATCATTAACCTGTTGTAGAAGCCATCTTCTTTTCACCTTCAGCTTTTTTTAAAGACAGTGTGATCAATGTTCCCTCTAATTTTTAGTAGTCAGTGTGTGCAAAAATCTTATGTGGTCCAAACTTTTTTTCCTGTGACAAAACTATGTGCGCACTGAATGCACACATGGCACAGTTTATGTAGGTTTTCAAAATATTTGACATAAAGCTGCACAGAATAACCACAAAATAACACACATATTTAAGACACTCAGTTATTTTTTTCTCTCTCCTGTCTTTGGCATTTACCCATTCTTTGTAAACTCTATCTAGACTAAACAGAACTTCCATCCAACTGATAGCTTTTGATTCTCATTAACATATCCAAATGACATTCACATAAATGGTTTCTCAGCTTGTTTTTGAGTTGATCAAAAAACCTCGCTCACAGTCTGCACTAGATGCAAGAAAGATTCCCCCAATGTCCATCAACTGTGCAAGGTCGCAAAACTGTTCATTTTGAAGTACAAATGCCACCATTTGAGCAAAGTTTGAAATCAGTTTGGATTTAAATTCTTCTTGCACGGAAAATTTGAAATCATTAAACTGTCTAGCTATTACAGTATTTTCAGCTAGAAAATCATGATTTTTAGACATAAGACATTATCTTGTTCATTGCCAAAAGAGAAGCTTACAATACGAACACTGTCCGCCAAAGATGGCTGCCGCCATGATGCAGCTGTACAAACTGGAACAGGAAAGGTGAGGTAATGTAAATTAGTGATGTGCACTGTGGTATTTGAAAAACTGACTAACTAGTTAACAGAAACATTTAGCTAAAAGATTATTTTCAATAAGTATAATTATTAATTACTACATTATTTTAGGTAACTAACCTTTTGTGCGCACATTAATTTCCTTTGTGCACTGGTTGAAAAAACGTGTGAGTGTGCACATATGCGCACAGTTTAGAGGAAACATAGTTAAAAACCCTCACCACACAAAGTATTACTGCCATTGGGAAAAGGATTCAGGAGCCTGAAAACTCACACTCAGTGATACAGGAACAGCTTACTCCCCTCTGCCGTCAGATTCCTGAAAGGTCCATGAACCATCAACGCTTCCCCCATTGTTCCCTTTCTTTGCATGATTACATTCATTTTTTAAGTTCTTTTAAACTTACAGTAATTTTATACCCTTGCATAGTACTACCGCCACGTAACAACCAAGTCAGTGATAATAAATCTGATTCTGATTCTGAGCTCAAAATCAAACTATTATAAAGAACATCCATATTTCTTTGGATGTGTTCTGGGACCCTTACTCTTCATGATCTTTATAAACAACCTGGATGAGGAAGTGGAGGGATGGGTTAGTAAGTTTGCAGATGACACAAAGGTTGGGGGTGTTGTGGATAGTGTGGAGGGCTGTCAGAGGTTACAGCGGGACATGGACAGGATGCAAACTGGGCTGAGAAGTGGCAGATGGAGTTCAACCCAGTTAAGTGTGAAGTGGTTCATTTTGGTAGGTCAAATATGATGGCAGAATATAGTATTAATGGTAAGAATCTTGGCAGTGTGGAGGATCAGAGGGATCTTGGGGTTCGAGTCCATAGGACGCTCAAAGCAGCTGCGCAGGTTGACTCTGTAGTTAAGAAGGCGTATGGTGTATTGACCTACATCAATTGTGGAACTGAATTTAGAAGCCAAGAGGTAACGCTGCAGATATATAGGACCCTGGTCAGACCCCACTTGGAGTACTGTGCTCAGTTCCAGTTGCCTCACTACAGGAAGGATGTGGAAACCATAGGAAGGATGTAGAGGAGATTTACAAGGATGTTGCCTGGATTGGGGAGCACGCTTTATGAAGACAGATTGAGTGAACTCAGCCTTTTCTCCTTGGAGCGAAAGAGGATGAGAGGTGACCTGATAGAGGTATATAAGATGATGAGAGGCATTTATCATGTGGATAGTCAGAGGCTTCTTCCCAGAGCTGAAATGGCTGCCACAAGAAAACACAGGTCTAAGCTGCTGGGGAGCAGGTACAGAGGAGATGTCAAGGATAAGTTATTTATGCAGAGAGTGGTGAGTCTGTGGAATGGGCTGCCGGCAACAGTGATGGAGGCGGATACAACAGGGTCTTTTAAGAGACTTTTGGATAGGTACATGGAGCTTAGGAAAATGGAGGGCTATAGGTACGGAAATCTAAGGTACGGATATGTTCCACACAACTTTGTGGGCCAAAGGGCCAGTATTGTGCTATAGATTTTCTATGGTTTATATGTTTCTTGAGTATCTAATGCCACATACCACATACATTTTTTTAAAATCCTATCAAATTAGTACATTGGTGTCAACATCCGTATATCCCTAAAATTGCTGTGCAAGGTTGTTAGGAAGACATGTGGGGTGTTGTCCTTCATTAGTTGGCGGATTCAGTGCTAAAGCCATGAGATAATATTGAAGCTCTGTATAACCCTTGAAATATCGTTCAACACTTGAAATACTATGTTCAGTTCCGGTCACTTCATTATAAAAATTTTGTGGAGGCTTTAAAGAAGATGCAAAGGAGATTCTTCAGGATGTTCCTGGACTAGAAGGTATAGCTTATAAAGATAGAAACATAGAAAACATACAGCACAATACAGGCTCTTCGGCCCACAAAGCTATGCCAAACAAGTCCCTACCTTGGATCTACCTAGACATTACCCATAGTCCCCTAGCTTTCTAACCTCCATGTAACCATCCAGGAGTCTCTTAAAAGACCCTATCATTTCTGCCTCCACCACCGCCGCCCGCAGCCCATTCCACGCACTCACCACTCTCTGTGTAAAAAACTTACCCCTGGCATCTCCTCTGTAACTACTTCCAAGCACCTTAAAACTATGCCCTCTCATGCTAGCAACTTCAGCCCTGGGGAGAAGCCTCTGAATATCCACACAACCAATGCCTCTCAATTTCTTGTACACCTCTATCAAGTCACCTCTCATCCTCCTTTTTCAAGGAGAAAAGGCTGAGTTCACTCAACCTATTCTCACAAGACATGCTCCCCAATCTAGGCAAAACCTTCTGGCTTCTTACCCAAGACAGGAACTGTATAGATCAGTGGTTCCCAAACTGGTTAACGGCAAGGGTCCATGGCATAAAACAGGTTGGGAACCCCTGGAATAAACAATGTGAATACCTAAACAACACAGTAGTCCATTGTCGCTAGTCAGCGTGAAACCAGTGCTTATATGCTCATTTATGTCAATCTGTGCTGCAACTTAGCAACACAAAGTGAACAATAAAATCACTTTTATGCTTCTAAGCACTTCTGTATTCATAACACATATTGATAATTTTATTTTTACAATTGTATGTACAACAGCTTGACTTAATATTTAGCTTTGTTGGGTAAGGCACCAGGACCGGATGGGATGTACCCAGGCTACTGTGGGAAGCAAGGGAGGAGATTGCTGAACCTCTGACAATGATCTTTGCAACCTCAATGAGGACGGGAGAGGTTCCAGAGGATTGGAGGGCTTTCTTCCAAGAAAGGGAGTAGAGATAGCCCAGGAAATTATAGGCCAGTGAGTCTTACTTCAGTAGTTGGTAAGTTGATGGAGAAGAGCCTGAGAGGCAGGATTTATGAACATTTGGAGAGGCATAATATGATTAGGAATAGTCAGCATGGCTTTGTCAAGGGCAGGTCGTGCCTTACGAGCCTGGTTGAATTTTTTGAGGATGTGACTAAACACATTGATGAAGGGAGAACCATAGATGTAGTGTATATGAATTTCAGCAAGGCATTTGATAAAGTACCCCATGCAAGGATTATTGAGAAAGTAAGGAGGCATGGGATCCAAGGGGACATTGCTTTGTGGATCCAGAAGGCAAAGAGTGGTTGTAGATGAATCACATTCTGCATGGAGGCCGGTGACCAGTGGTGTGCCTAAGGGATCCGTTCTGGGAACCCTACTCTTTGCGATTTTTATAAATGACCTGGATGAGGAAGTGGAGGGATGGGTTAGTAAATTTCCTGATGACACAAAGGTTAGGGGTGTTGTGGATAGTGTGGCGGGCTGTCAGAGGTTACAGCAGGATATTGATAGGATGCAAAACTGGGCTGAGAAGTGGCAGATGGAGTTCAACCCAAATAAGTGTGAGGTGGTTCATTTTGGTAGGTCAAATATGATGGCAGAATATAGTATTAATGGTAAGACTCTTGGCAGTGTGGAGGATCAGAGGAATCTTGGGGTTCGAGTCCATAGGACACTCACAGCTGCTCTGCAGGTTGATTGTGTGGTTAAGAAGGCATACACTGTATTGGCCTTCATCAATTGTGGAATTGAGTTTAAGAGCCGAGAGGTAATGTTGTAGCTATATTGGATCCTGGTCAGATCCCACTTGGAGTACCGTGCTCAATTCTGTTCGCCTCACTACAGCAAAGACATGGAAACCATAGAAAGGGTGCAGAGGAGATTTACAAGGATATTGCCTGGATTGGGGAGCATGCCTTATGAGAATAGGTTGAGTGAACTTGGACTTTTCTCCTTAGAGTGACGGAGGATGTGAGGTGACCTGATAGAGGTGTACAAGATAATGAGAGGCATTGATCGTGTGGATAGTCAGAGGCTTTTCCCCGGGGCTGAAATGGCTAGCACAAGAGGGCATAGTTTTAAGGTGCTTGGAAATAGGTTACAGAAGAGATGTCAGGGGTAAGTTTTTTTCACAGTGAGTGGTGAGTGCGTGGAATGGGCTGCCGGCGGCAGTGGTGGAGGCAGAAATGATAGGGTCTTTTAAGAGACTCCTGGGTGGCTACATGGAGCCTAGGTACTTCTAAGGTAGGGAGATGTTCAGCACAGCTTTGTGGGCCGAAGGTCCTGTATTGTGCTGTATGTTTTCTACGTTTCTATGTTTTCTAGTCGATCATGCTCCAAAACACTCAGCACAAAAAGCCACAGACCTGGCAGCAACAAACTGGTGATATAAATGAAGAGGGCTTTTTGATAAGATCATTATTTGCTGCAAACTCAGGAGTCTGTGGCATCTCTCAGAGTACACTCTGCGGGCATTGTGAGCAGATGTAGCTCAGATAACCCAAAGCCACTCTGTCCCTATCTGTTTGCTTTGCACCAGTTGTATAAAAGCTGCAACATTTTGCTATGGCTCTCTCTCTCTGTCATAGCTCACTTCCCCTCAAAAAAATCATCACTAATTATAAAGTTATTGTCATGTAGTCTTTAACTAACAGTTTAGTTTTCTTGAATTTAAACCAGAAGGCATTGATGTGGAATTTCACAATTGAGAAAGAAATGTCAACCTTTTTTTATATGAGAGCGATGAACTTTTTCCCAGATGCTTTATGAAGCTGTAGTGAACAAAATGCATCATTTATAACCTGAAGCACCACTATTATCTACTGGCCAGACACTTGTTTTCAAAAACATAAAGACCTTTTTTCTCTCTGTGACTAAAGCTCACTGTGAACCTCAATCTACCTTTTCATTTCTGAAAGAATGCTGACACTCTTGCAGACAAAGTTCCCAGGCAATCACTCAAGTGTTTTTAATATATCAAAATAGTATGTATTTTGTTGCTTAAATATATCACATCATTTTTAGTACATTCACTGTATACAGATATATATATGTAGTGATTTTACCCACAGAACTGCCGCTCACTGGATGATTTTTGCTTTTCATGCCATTCTCTGTAAACACTAGAGAATGCTGTGTGTGAAAATCTCAGGGGATCAGCAGATTCTGTGATACTCAAACTTCTCTACCTGCCACCAAAAATCATTCCACGGTCAAAGTCACTTAGAACACTTCTCTTTCCCATTCTGATGTTTTGAATGAACAACAAATGAACCTCTTGACAATGTCTGCATGTTTTTATGCATTGAGTTGCTGTTACATGATTGACTGATTAGATAATAGCACTAATGGGCAGATGTACAGCTGTATCTAATAATGTGACCACTAAGTGTGCACGTGCATAACTCAATATTTTCTCAACAACATAAACCACAGCATAAAGAATCTTCAAACTTTCTCAATACTTTTCAAAGTAAACTTTCAGCCTAATCCTTTGACCGCTTTATTTGGTATTGTTGGAGGAAAGGATATTATTTTGGAGTCATCTGACTTGCACATTTGGGCTTTTATTTCCCTTATGGCCAGAAGGACGCTCTTGCTTAGATGGAAAGATGCTGCCCCTCCTAATCACGCCCAATGGTTACGTGATGTGAAGTTATGTTTAAATTTTGAGAAGATTCGATGTTTATTCTCCAAATCTAGTCAAGAATTTCAAACATTGTGGGGACCTTTTCTGAATTATTTTCAAAACCTTTGATTTGCTGTTAAAGCATAGATAATGACTAATTTTTTTCCTTTTTTTCTTTACTTCGGCCTTGGTAGTGGGTTAGATTTTTTTACATAATAAAATTATTATATTTCAATGTTATGAATTAATCTATATGAATATAGGGTACGGAGTCTGAATATGTGATTTAGTATAATGTATTGACATATGTATTTTTTCTTGTACTCTGTATTCTTATATGTAAATTAATAAAAATATTGGAAATGATAAATAACCTTCAGATATTATTAGAACACCAAATCGATAGCAGTGAATGCCCATTTCTCAGTTTCAGTGACTGTTGTGGCAATGACTCTATAAGCAAAATATTTTGTTCTGCACTATTAAAGTTGTTAATCTAAAGCAGGGTGGGATTATGACTTGCTATCAAAGGAATGGTCAGAGGAACCAAGAAATATCAGAGTAGATGGTTATTGTCTTTGGGTAAGAAATGATGATTAAATATATTCAAAATAATGTTGTTATTAAGGAATCTTTAATCCTTAGTAAAAGCAGTTTTCAATTTCAGCCAGATTTCTCACATTTGTCAGAGTAGTTAATATTAAGGGTAGATTTTCAACTTGACACGTGTGTAAAACTGGCATTGCATATCAGCCATCTGTTCTAGAAACCACTCAATTTTCATATCTATTCATTTCTATGGAATATAAAATCATTTTGTTTTGATAATAAGCCTTTGAATCACATTGCCAAGTTACATCAGTGCACTATGCTGAATATCTATTGCTTTGTATTTGAAATAGGGTGCCCAAGGACAAGATAATCACAGATGAAGAAGGCTTATTCCCTTGACTTGGTTCATCAACCCAGACAAATCTTAAAGCAGTGCTTCATCTAGAAGATTAGTCTACACACTGATTGCTCAATGTATACAGACATATTTCCTACAAATATTTAAATAATTATTGATTTAAATGTTTGTATTTCTACTTTGTTTAAGTTGTATAATTTTCCTAGGATTAATTTTTCTTCAGTCATTACCAATCATATCTTAAGCTGCAAGTTCACTTTTTAGCTGCTTCTTTTCAATATTTTTATAGTTTTTATCATAATTCAGCTTTCTATGGAATTCATTGCTAAGAGGGAGGTGAAGGCCAACGCATTAGGTCTATTTAAGGCAGAGATTGATAGGTTCCTAATTGGTAAACAGTGAAAGATTATGGGAAGAAGTTGGGAGAATATGGTTGAAAAGAAGACAGCCACGATTGAATAGCAAAATAGATTCAATGGGCCAAATCGCCTAATTCTGCTCCTATATTTTTTGATCTTATTGTCATAGGTCTCATAACTCATCTCGACACTGCATTCATCATGCTTGTTGAAAATCTGGACAAAATACTGGGCAATGTATAACATTGATGTTATATTCCCTTTATTGCCTACATGGATCTGTACAAAGTCTTACAGTAAAACATCATTGACAAATTGCCATTTTTGCATTAGCACTAGCAGATCAGGGATTTTGACATGGGTTTGAGAGTTATTTGGGGCAGCGTAGTAGCGTAGTGGTTAGCCCAAAGCTTTACAGTACGAGCGACTGGAGTTTAATTCCTGATGCTGCCTGTAAGGAGACTTAAGTTTCTCTTCATGACTGCATGGCTTTCCTTCGGGTGCTCCAGTTTCCTCCCACAGTCCAAAGACATACCAATTGGTAGGTTAATTAGTAAAATTGTCCTATGATTAGGCTAGGATTAAATCAGGCGAGTTGTTGGGCGGCACAGCTCAAAGGTCTGGAAGGGCCTCATTAACACTAACTCAATAAATATAACTAAAACATAAATGGCATTTATGCAGAGACAGCAAAAGGTATGATTAATGATAAAACTGTGTATATGGGAAGGACCACAATGTTAATCAGGTCAGTGTAAGCACTTTAATACCTGTAACACACCACTGAAGTGAGGTCTCACACACAACAAGATTTTCAGAAGTACCCTGTGACTGACACCCTATGTCATTGCTTTTCCATTGGCTAGTGATCTGTAATTCACAATTCTGCAGCTCAATTGCCATGCACACTCCAGACTGTACTCTAATTACACAATGCTAATGCTTTGTATTGAATTTCTTTTAAATAAAAAACAATTACTAGTTAAAACATTGGGAAATTTGGGGATATTCAATACAAAACAGCACATGTGTTTTTGATTCTGAAAATACAGAAGCTTTTTAAAATTTATTTTTATTTATTCATTGAGACACAGTGGGGAGTTGGCCCTTATGGCACTTGGAAGAACCTGAAAGAAACCCATGCAATCATGGGGAGAGCATACAAACTCATGGGAATTGAACCTGGTCCCTGGTACTGTAAAATGTTGTGTGAACCACTATGCCACCATGCCACCCTGTTACTTTAGCTGATAAAAATGACTGCCTGGAGAAATGATTCAAAATTTAGCTTCCAATTATTTAAAGAAAACAGCATCTAAAATGTGATTCTTCAGTGGTGCTGGAAGTTTTGTGAATTTTCTCTATTTCTGCATAAGTATGACCTAAAATGTGATCAGATCTTCACACAAGTCCTAAAACTAGATAAAGATAACCCAATTAAATAAATAACACAAAAAAATTGTATCTGTTCATTTATTTACTGAGGAAAATTATCTAATATTACATTTGTTGGAAAAAATATGTGTATTTTTGCTTACGGTAAATGGTGTGGCCCCTTTGTACAGCAACAACTTCAACCAAACATTTCCGATAACTATTGGTCAGTCCTGAACATCAGCTTGGAGGAACTTTAGGGCATTCCTCCATACAAAACTGTTTCAACTCTGCAATGTTAGTGGGTTTTCAGGCATGAACTGCTTGTTTCAGGACCTTTCACATTTCTATAGGATTAAGGTCAGGACTTTGACTCTGCCATTCCAAAACATGAACTTTCTTCTTTTTAAACCATTCTGTTGTTGATTTACTCTTGTCTTTTGGATCCTTCCACCATGCTTCACAGTTGGGATGAGGTTTTGGTGTACCCTTTTCCCTCCAAACATTTCTGCCAAAAGGTTCAACTTTCGTCTCATCTGTCCAAGAAGCAATATAGAATGTTTATGCGTCCAATCAGAGATATAGGCAATTTCGACCATCTGTTTATAAGCTGAATAACTGAGTCTGCAAGAGGATTATAATTAGTTGGGATAATTTGATCATTAGTAGGAGTGTTTTTAACACCCAAATAAGTAAAACCCTGTACTGACACCATGATTGGAGTTTGAAATTCTAAAAATGTCAATTTTACCGAAGTTCTTGTACCTTTTTCAATCTATCCCACTTTCTCTTCCATTATCTTTCTTTTATTTATTAAAGAAAGTTTTTTTCTAACTTTATCTGGAGAAATAGACGTCCAAGACTCAGGCTTTCCCTGTTATATTTGCCGTACGATAGAGGTGGCTTACAGCTACCAAATCTTATATGGTATTTTTGGGCGGCCCAAATTAGAGCAGGAATGTTCTACTTTGGTAAGGATCACCCCCCCCCCCACTTGGGTCTCAATGGAATCCCAGTCGATCAATATCCCTCTAGATCTTGTATTCAGCAGATAAGAAAAAACTGATTAAACAAACTACAAATCCATTTTTAAAAAATACAATGATGATTTGGCATGATGCTGTTGCATATTTGGGAGAGACATCACAGTTATCCCAGTTTACCACATCTTTGGTAATGATGGCTTTAGGCTCGGCAGAGCAGACCCTGGTTTTAAAACTTGGGCAAACTGAGGCATGGTAAAGGTGTCTGTTCTTTATAAGGGTGATACATTTATGTCATTTGAAGAACTCAAGGCCACATATGGAATTACAACAAAACGCTTTTTTAAATACCTTCAGTTGCAAAGTTTTATTATGTCCAGGCAAGGCAACAGTTTGAAACTCCCTCCTTTATCTACCCTAGAACACTTATCTGAACTCTGAACTTATCTGAAGCTAGGGGACATGTTTCCGTACTATACAATTTATTTGCAAGTAAATGCAAAGAGTCATCAAACAACATACTTCAAGCATGGAGAATTGATTTGAATGAGAATCTATCTCAAAAAGAATGGTCGGAAGCTTGTTCCTTAGCTCAAACCCAATCAGTGAACACTCACTCTAAATTATTACAATATAAATGGATAACCAGACAGTACATTACTCCAGTCAGATTGCATCATTTTAACCCCAACATTCCAGACACTTACATTAAATGTAACCATCAAAAGGGATCTCTGTTTCATTGTATGTGGGAGTGCCCCCAGATAATTTGTTTCTGGAAGAAGGTGCTGGATTTGATTAGTCAGATTATTGGGAAAAAAGGTGCCCCTCAATCCTAAATTATGTATTCTGAACATTTATCCAAAGGACTTTGTAACCTCCAAAAATGTAAGGTCTCTGGTTAACATTTGTTCTTTGGAAGCTAAACGCTGCATAGCCTATTCATGGAAGAAACCATCAACCAGTGGACTCTCACAATGGTTGAAAGGAATGACTTCTTATCTTGCTCTGGAAAAGATAAGCTACATTACAAAAAACAAACTTGACAAATTTCGAGAAATATGGAACATTTTTTACAATTTCCTGGAGAATAATGTTCAAGATGTTGAAAGTAATGAACTGAATTGACTGTTTTTTTTTCACGGTGGGATGGTTGTGTCTTTTTTTTAATATATATTTTTTCTTTTATTACAAGGGGAATTGAGTACAAGAGCAAGGATGTCCTTTTGCATTTGTACAGGGCCCTGGTGAGACCACACCTGGAATATTGTGTACAGTTTTGGTCTCCAGGTTTGAGGAAGGACATTCTGGCAATTGAGGAAGTGCAGCGTAGATTCACTAGGTTGACTCCTGGGATGGCAGGGCTGTCTTACGCAGAGAGATTGGAGAGATTGGGCTTGTACACACTGGAATTGAGGAGATTGAGAGGGGATCTGATTGAAACGTTTAAGATAATTAAAGGATTTGATAGGATTGAGGCAGGAAATATGTTCCAGATGTTGGGAGAGTCCAGTACCAGAGGGCATGGATTGAGAATAAGAGGTCAGTTATTTAAAACAGAGTTGAGGAAAAACTTCTTCTCCCAGAGAGTTGTGGAGGTGTGGAATGCACTGCCTCGGAAGACGGTGGAGGCCAATTCTCTGGATGCTTTCAAGAAGGAGCTAGATAGATATCTGATGGATAGGGGAATCAAGGCATATGGGGACAAGGCAGGGACTGGTGGGACTAGTGAATGATCAGCCATGATCTCAGAATGATGGTGCAGACTCGAGGGGCCGAATGGTCTACTTCTGCACCTATTCTCTATTGTCTATTGTTTTTTAATTTTTTTCTTTAACTTCATTATATTTTCAACTTATGAATGATATATATTGTTTTTTCCTTTTATTCTGTAAAAATAATAAAGAGATGTTTAAAAAAAGAAGCAATAAGTAAACATCCAGGTGGTCTTTTACAAACTTGAAATGTGCAGCAATGTTTATTTTTGGAGAGCAGTGGTTTCTTCCATGAACACCATTCTTATTTAGTGTTTTTCTTATAATGGACACGTGAACAGAGACTTTAGCGAGTTTGAGAGATTTCTGCAGATATTTTGCTGTTACCCTTGAGATCTTTTCCACCTCTTTCAGTATTGCACATTATGCTCTTGGTGTGCCCTTGCAGAACAGTTCTCTCTATAACTTGACAGTTTCTCTTATTGTGGACTAATGAACATTCAGGTCTTTAGAAATACTTCTGTAGCCTTTTCTAGCTTCATGCATCTCTACAGTCCTCCTTCTAAGGTCCTCTGGAAGTTGTTTTGATCGAGGCATGGTGCATATAAACCAATCTTTCTTGAGAAGAGCAGGCTCCGTCAGTAACTTGGCTTTGTGTGTCATTTTTATAGGGCAGGGCACCTCTCTAGCTCTCACCTCCAATCTCATCTCAATAATTAGAATACCTGACTCCAAATAGCTTCTGTAGAAGGCATTACCCAGAGGTTCACATACTTTTTCCAAGGAATACATGTAATATTTGATAATTTTTCTCAATAAAGAATGTATAGAAATGAACAAGTATAATATTTTTGTGTTATTTGTTTAATTATGTTCTCTTTATCTACAAATGTAGTTTTAGGACTTATGTGAAGATCTGATCACATTTTAGGTCATATTTATGCAGAAGTAGAGAAAATTCTACAGGGTTCACAAACTTTCTAGCACCATTGTAATGCTCTTTTTCTCTTTGGTTGGGATTCTTCAGCTGTTTTAGTATAAGCAGTGAAGCCATACTGAGACCATTTCTGTGGCTGTGATCTGTTATAGTACAACTTAATTTTTCCATCACCCCAAAATAAGCATGCATCATTTTTTCTGCACATTAATGAAATTGTATCAAATAGCAAGGTGATGTGATTTTGATTTCTTTGTCTTTCCTTGTAACCTCCAAGAATTGCTGCAGCTCTTAACTTCTACAGCTATTGGTCATTTTAAGCGAGTCTGACAGTAATGCCTCTCGTCCACAGCAATCACAACTATAAAGCTATTCTATTTCAACAATAGTAAGAAAACTGGACTATTTTTGATTATTCATATTTCTTTTAAAATCATTTACCTCCCGTCCCTCAAAAGGTGAATTAGCCATGGTAGTATTGCAGTTAGCAAGACATTATTACAGATCAGGGTGTTCCAGAGTTTGGAGTTCAATTCCAGTGCTGTTTGTAGGGAGCCTGTATGTCCTCCCCATGGATAGTGTGGGTTTTCCCCAGGTGCTCCAGCTTTCTCCCGCAGTCCAAAGACATACCGGGTAGGTTAATTGGTCATTGTAAATTGTCCTGTGATTAGGTTAGGGTTAATCGCATTTGCTGGGGCTGCTAGAGCAGAGTGGCTTGGAGGGCCGGGAGGCCCTACTCTGTGTTCTATCACTAAATAAATAAAATTTCAATATGGATCAATGACTGATATTTTATTGACAACATTAATTCATTTGTACCCAATTAATTTATAAATCTTGAACCTTCAAGGGACATAGCACAGTGCACAGATATCCCTCAGCTGACTGGAGTTATCTTTAATACTCTGTGCTGTATTGTTAAATAAAATAAACTATTTCATACACGTAATGCACAATGGAATTACAAGTATATAGCTTCTCATCAGTTCAAGCACAGGGTTTAGGAAAACACAGTGTAGTCAAGGACAGTGGCATGATACTTTCAAAATGGATAAATAATATTAACACTGAGATGTCAAGTAAATACTTAGTGTTGATAATGCCATCAACAACAGGAGTATGATTAGCAGAGGCACCCCTGAACTTCAAAATCCAAAAGTCTTCTCATCACCAATAGATCAGTTTTCATAAAAACAACAAAACACAAAATCTACCAAACTATGTGAATACTACACAAGTCTGTTTGAAATATGTGCAATTAAACAGTCACAATTTATCACTGGTGAAATTTAAATGCTAAATAACAATAAAATTACACCAGACCATCATTAGGATCAGAAAAATTCAGCTAGAACATGTTTCTCATCTTTATCAGCTGTAAAGGTTTGCCAGTATCTGGAATAATCAGGTAATTTAAAAAATAAAGTTATTTTCCCCATGAGTCTTATCATTTTAAGGGTAATTTCTCCACTCATCTACTTACTTTCACTTTCTCTCAAGCATTATTATATGAATAAGATATATCACTGCCAGCTACCAATACCACACTACACAGTAAAACGTGAGGACAATGCATGTGCATCTAAATTAGAAGCACATGTATAAATGCAGCACTGCGGTTATGACAACACACTAATTAAAGCCTTGGCCTTGAAATATAATCACACTGAGCATGATTTTTAAGTGACATAGGTTTTAAAAGACATGTAAAATCAAGCAAATAGTGATCGGTAAATTATAGCACACCTTGAGCACACTAAAATATTTGAATACATGGTTAAGCTCAAAGTATGCAGAGTGTGCAAGTTTAAGAACAATCTTTATTCAATCCTCAAGCATCACCCCATCAGTCACTTTAACCTCACTGCCAGTTTTGCTCGTGTTGTTGTCAACCTCCTCTACTTTGATTTTGATAAAGTTTTACATAACTAACAGTATTTTATCTTCTAGTGTTGCAATCTTTTGGAAATGGTATTAAATTGAGTAATTTCAGTGATTATTATTAGCATTTTCTGTTTACCACTGTTACAGTATTTGCCTATTGTATTTACAGATAAAGGCTCTACATTTCCCATTTACATCTTCCAGACTCACAGACAAGAATCCAAGTTTTTATTCTTTTTCCATTATCATACCTTGCACTAGTTTGACATTTAGTTTCTATTGCCCTCATGCTTCCCTAGAGCATCCCTTTGGTTCTTCTTTCCTCTTTCTAATTTCTCTCCCATGTTTAACTTCTTCATAATTCTAACAGAAGCTCATTGATTTGAGAAACTTCACTGTTACCCTCTCCATAGTTGCTAACTGACCTTCTGAAGCAGCAGGGTTTAAGATGGCACTGGTGATGCCAGTGACTACTTATCAGCGGCATAAAAGCAAAACAAAGAAAACTACTTCTTAATAACACTTTACTAACAATGGAGAGGCGAGCAGTGCCAGAGGCACTGGTGAGAAATGGTCGAGGAAAGCGGAGGCACAGGGAAGCCATCCATCCTCAAATTTCTGATACCAGATCAATTTAAACGCCAGGCCAAATTGGAAAGGTCGGTAAGGGCCAAATTGTGGCAGCAGGGTTCAAACCCTAGAGCAGACTGAAAGTGAGGAACAACCCAATGTTTGGATGATTTAAGTGCTGGGACAGATTGAAAAGGTTAGGGTATCAGGACCAGAGGCAAGGTGAAGGCCATTTCTGCTCCTTGACATTTCCTCAGCTTCGTGCTCAACTAAGATTGTGGCCTGCTCTGAATGCAGTGATGCCTGGCTTTGCATCTGTGGTCTCACGTTTACTCAGCTTTTGCAATGAACTGAGACTGTGGCCTGCTCCAACTACAGTACTGTATTTCATAAAACTTTAGTTCTGACATTATTTGCTTACTTTTATTGTTTGCACTATTTCTTTTTCTTCTCTCTCTGTGCATTGAGTATTTGACAGTCTTTTTAAATGGGTTCTTTTGAGGTTTCTTTGTTTTGTGGCTGCCTATAAGGAGACAAATCTCAAAGTTATATAATGTATCCATACTTTAATAATAAATGTACTTTGAACTTTACTGAGCATTCCTAGCAATTTCTGACTTTATTTCAGAAATTTCCTGCCCTGTTGATCATAAAGGTAAGTTGCATATTTATGTATCAATTTGAACAGAAAGTGGATTCACGTCTATGAGTACAGAAGATGTAAATTGGAAAAGTAGAGATTTTATCTGTAAATAAAATAGGCAAGTATTGTAACGGTGGTAAATTATTAGTAATCACTGAAAATTACTTGGTTCAATGCCAATTTAAAAAGAATGTAATGCTGGAAGATGGGATGCTGTAACTTAAACTTATTTAAAACTTCATCAAAAGTGTAGGAGGTTGAAGACAAACAGGTAAGATTGTGAGATTAAAGTGACAGATGATCAGAAGTTTGGAGTTAAGCTTGAGGATTGAATGGAGCTGTTCCACAAAATAGTCGTCCAATCTGCATTTGGTTTCCGGGATGGAGATCATAAGCACAGATCTGCATGATAGCATCGTAAACAAAAACAGGACAGAAAATGAAGCAACTGAGTTATCACACAAAGTGGGGGAATGGAAGTGTGATTGATATGTTTGTGGGAGATGATGACTTTGAGCCCGTTCCAGAAAAAAAATAATTTCAGGAAAAGGGAAAGAGCCAAATATCCATCATTTGAAGGTGAAAGAAGGGTGAAAATTGTCAGCAAAGCAGATAACGTGTTCCACATCAAGACAAAAACAGGTATTAAAATCAATAAATGAGAAAGTAGCAAGAGTGGGAATAGCAATAAGGAATGTTTAAGAATCTCACAAAGAGACAGGTACAGCATGGAAATTCTCACAGTAGCACTTAGCATTGGAGAAAGTGAATGAAGTTTAAGTGTTCAATATGAGAACACAGTATTCTAAGGAGGGTGGTGGTGGAGAGTAGTTGCTTATCCAATTAAAGAAGAAGTGAAGAGCCTCAAGCCATTGATGGAATCTTGAGTTTGGCTGTGGAGGTGAAGCCCACAATTATTTCAAATTTCTTAGATTTCGGGTTAATCCAGCAGCAATGTTAAAGGAAAGGCTTTTATGAACTGGTAATGAGGGATTTCTTTCTCATGTCCTTGAGGACCACTCCACAGTATGAAACGTCACACAGGTCACTGCTGGTATGCAACTGGATGCTTGTCACCATTCAAACTAGAACGATGAGAGATCATGAGTCACTGGTCGTGGTCATCTTTATCAACATGAAATATCACCATTTTCCCTTGATTGTACTACAGTTGTCCTTACCCTAGACAGTGACATCCAAAGGATTTACCAGTGACCAGAAACTGACATGAAGCACTTAACTTGTTTGGCAGCACATCCAGATAAAGTGCATTTTCTACAGTGAGGGACACAACTCCTGACCTTGAAAGAATTTCAATCATTTACAAGATACAATTCAGGTTTGTAGATGTTCTCATCAGCTCCAAAGACACTGAAGAATGTTTTCTACTTAACCTCTGTGTATACAGCCCCAAAGATAGTAACGAAGATTTGACTCATTCAGGACACAGCAGCCCTTTCAATTGCAAAGCCCATTAACCATTTTGAACCTGCAAATTGTACATTGTAGAACTAGCTTGGAAACAACTTGTCAAAGCTGCTCCACCACATTGGAAAGTCTTGATATGCACTGCCTAGATACACCAGGTTATGGATCTGTGATGACTCAAAAATTACACACCATCCTGGACTAAAATATATTTTCTCACAATTAAATAAAGAGCCAAAATAATCACAATTTAATCAGAATATAAATAATATTGCTCAACGGTCTTAAAACATATTTAATAGTCCAATGAAAGTCATGTTGTCTGAGAGAAAGGAGTTAACGAGAATGGGGGAACAGAGGGATGAGGGAAGGAAGAGGAAGGGGAGAGAGTGAGAAAGAGGGAGAATAAGAATTGAGAAATGAGCAACGGTGGTGGAGGCCGATACTTTTAAGAGACTTTTGTATAGATACATGGAGCTTAGAAAATAGAGGACTATGGGTAACCCTAGCAATTTCTAAGGTAGGGACATGTTTGGCACAACTTTGTGGGCCAAAGGGCCTGTACTGTGCTGTAGGTTTTCTATGTTTCTATGAGAATATAAAACAGAAAAGTGAAAGATGCTTATGAAATTGGACAGAGAGGGAAGAGAGAGTGATGAGGAAAGGAGAAAAACAGACAAGGGAAGAAAAGAATGAAGGGAGAAAATGTGGTGTTATGAAGCTGGAGAGTGCACAGTGAATGAAGCAGAGATGCTATACTAATTTTGTATCCAGAAGAGGCTGCTTTTCACCGCACATTCTGCTTTGATATCTCTCTCTCTTCTTTGCTGATTCCCTTTACCCCACTCTAGTTCTCTCCATCAGTTTACTACCCCTTCTCTGCCTTTCTCATTCTGCTTTTGTCTCTCTCTCCTCCTCAAACACAACACATATAGATTGTGTTGCACTTGCTCAGTTTGTACGAGAGCTACGAACATAGTTGAGTCTGCGAGTATTGTAATAGAGCCAGCCACCACAGCTTTGCTTACAGACTCTAAGACAAGTTGTGTGCAGATTAGAAGATGGCAGCTATAGAGTAGTAAACATCACAAGTGTTTCAGTGTTCATAGTCATCAGCCTTAGTGTATAGTCCTTATTCATTATCTTCATTAAAGTGCACTGCACTGGAGCAAACTTGGTGTATGATCTTCCCTTCAAAGGTCTAATGTACAAGCTCTCCTTCTTCCACGCCACTGCTGCATGTCTTCACTGTGTGCAGACTGAGTTTCAAATTTACCCACCAGTGTACACAAACTCCCAAGATCTGAGCCAGTGAATGAGGTGAGGAGATTGTCCATTATCTTCTTCTGAGTATGTAGGTTTATTTACCAAACCTCTGCAGCAGGCATTTCCAGGGTACCCAGATGTTTATTCATTGTGAGACAAACAGTTGAAGGCAGAAGGGAGTAAAGATTGAGGGGTTATGAATATGATAGGACACTAAAAAGAGTATAACTTCACCTTCAACTACTTCTGATGGTGTGCTATCTTTGCATGGGTTATGTGGTTACAATCCTAAGATGGTTAAGCTATTTCTTATCTGATGAAGCTAAATATGCATATTAAGGCCTCCTACAAGTCTGTGACTGTTTGGCACCCTTCCCCTGCAAGGGAGACATAGACATAGAGATTATTAGAATCCCCAATGTGCTTCAACAAAATGATGTGATGTAAGTTTTCTTTATTGCTTTTTCAGTTTCCATCCTGACTTCCTGAAGGCTTTTTGTGTCCTTGAGCATTTAGGGTATCTGTCCAGCTACTTGCCCCTTCAAACTGGAATTTGAGGTCAGTTGAAGTACCATGTTACAATGAAGCAGAAAATTCTAGAAACACTCAAGTGATCAGATACTCAAGAGATCCTTAACTCTGTTTCAACTTCCACAGATGCTGCCTGACAGTTTCAAGTTGAAACAGAGTTAAGGATTCAGGTCTGAAACCTTCCTTCAGAATCTACGTCTGCTGTCTGATTTTTTTTGGCATTTTCAGTTCTCATTTCAGAGTTCCAGGATTTGCAGTATTTCTTGTTTCTCATACTAGCTGTTCCATCTGTGCTACATACCTTGTCAAAATTCACTTACGATGTGGAGTAATTTCAGTCAGTTGTCAGACCTCATTTAAAGATGAGGTGTTTGTCTCATTTAAGCATGCTGTCTGGTGCATGGGACACCTGAAATAATTTGTGCTTATATACACTAAAAAAATAAATTACAAAGCACACTGCCCACCACACAAATGCTTAAATAAGATGTGTACATAACCTTAATCAAACCATGCTAAAGTATAGAGCCCCTTACAATGTCACTTTAACACATTTTGATCAGCAACTGAATTTCTAAGCTCAGAAACAGGATTGATCATATGTTGTTAACACTTGTTATGCGGCAGCTGTACATTGCAATACATAATAATTAAAGTTCTGCATTATAGTAAATATATAAATATATATAGGTAGAATATAGATCAGAGAATTGAGTGTGAAAGTCATCTTAATTATTTTGCATATTCTGTTTTCTGGCTATATATATATATAAAATAGTTAAATAAGTAGTGCAAAATAAGTAGTGAGATAGTGTTCATAGGTTCAATGTCCATTCTGAAGTCTGATGGCAGAGGGGAACAAGCTGTTCCTAAACCATTGAGTGTCTGTCTCCAGGCTTCTGTACCTCTTTCCTGATGGCAGTAATGAGAAGAGGGCATGTCCTGGGTGCTGGAGAGTGTTTTCTGTAATGTTTTCTAATTAATTAATTCTAACACTGGTTGTTTGGACAGGTACATGGAGCTCAGAGAAATAGAGGGCTATGGGTAACCCTAGGTAATTTCTCAGGTAAGGACATGTTCAGCACAGCTTTGTGGGCCAAAGGGCCAGTATTGTGCTGTAGGTTTAATATGTTTTTAAAATTTTCTTCAATTTTCTCGTACTACACCACATATCTAGAAACTTAACCAACAGCATACAAAACTTCAGACATTTTGTTAGTGTGCTGGCATGCAGTAAATATTCCCATATCTACGCACTGGCAAAAATAATCCAATTTTATCAAGCTTACATAAACCCATATTTATATAGAAACCAGCCAGTAAAATCAACACATAATTTTATGTTGGAGATTGTCTTTGCAGGCAAATATTTGGACAACTTAGTTAAATCTTTAGCAAGTATTTTTAACAAGATATCACAGATGCACACTAGATCTGAATTTTATCATCAATAAATGCTGTTCCAAAAGATGGAATGGCAGACTAACCTATAATGCAGAGAATGTTCTTCCCAAAAACAGTATAATCCAATCATGTATTCTCTGGAAATGGTTAACCTTAGGGAGTTTACATGCATCTATCTATATCACTGTCAAACGAAGACAAATAGTTTAGAAAAACACATGTAACTGATTAGTCTGAGCATTTGTCACAATTACAGCATAGATGGTTCTTGTGTAGTACAATGCATTAAAAAATTAAATAATAATGTAATAATTAAGATGAAAAAATGCTGTACTGTCACACTGAATTTTACAAACAAATGAGGCTCAGTTGTTCCATGGGAAACTGATATGAAACCTTCTGAGTTTGGGACTGACACAGAATCAAGACAGAGGAAAGATAGTTTCAGTCTGTGTCCAATAATGCCTTTTCTAGTCCCGTATCATAAATGTTTAGCACTGCATTGTACAGCATTGCTAACTCTCAATGTGATAGCTTAAAACATTAACAAAAGTAAATAAATCAAAGAAACAACATCTAATATGCATTGTATCTGGTTCTGCATTACATTTAACTTTGTAGAAAACATAATATTCTTTGAAGGAAAATGAAAATCTGTTTGACATTCATCTAGTTATCATGCATGAGGAAATACAGCAGAGTCTGAAATTATTGCAGACCACTGGCAATTTTAATAAATTGAATAGAATCACAATTATTTGTAATCTATGTTGAATTTAATTGATTGTAAAGGAAGGCAATGGGTTTATAACAGACAGTCTGTTTTGTTAAGTCTAACGATAATAGAAAAATGGAGGTTGGATTTTCGAAAGCTTTGGCTGAAGTCTCTTGAAAATTTCAGCTTTCTTTTTATTGAAGTTAAGGTGACACTAATACAGCTCAAGGCATTCCAGAGTCCGTAGTTCAAATCCTGCGCCATTTAAAAGGAGTGTGTTTGTGTGAAATGTGTGTGTTTCTTCCCACAGTCCAAAGACATTCCAGGTAGGTTAATTGGTCATTGTAAATTATCCTGTGATCAGGTTAGGGTTAATTGCTTTAATCAGGGGTTGCTAGGGGCTGTATAACTTGAAGGGCTGGAAGGACCTACTCTGCACTGTATCACTAACTAAATAAATAAATATAAACCTAATTGTTTTACAGGAATAATTTACATCAGAAACAAAATGCACTAATCAATAGCTAAATGGAAATTAAATTAAAAATAATTAGCAGAAAACAGAATATGCAAAACAGGTAAGATGACTTTCACACTCAATTCTCTGATCTATATTTTTGGGGGGAAGTCTTTGTTCTATGACAGCAACTTAATTCAATTTATGTGTCAGGGCAGCAAAGCTATAAAAAATAGTGGATTAAAAATATTGGTGTACCAAAATGCAACTATCAAGAGTATCTGTTGTAGGCTCCTGCTGCATTTCCAATTGCATCCAAACCCCCGATGCCTGAGCAGACACATTTTTCAGAGCAGAAAGTGTGTCAGCTCTATCGTATGAGGCATCAGGAGCCAGGGAGATCACATCAGGAAGGCTGGTAGGTTTGTAAGTTCACAGGTGGGCCCTACATCAGAGGAATCAGAAGGTATGGGGCATCTTATGTTTGGGGGAATCAGACCTGTGTGTTATAGGGTGGGACTGAGACTGGAAGGTTGTCAAGAAAGAATGGTTGTCATGGAAAATGGTCGTCGGCGCCATGTAGGGAGGTTACAGGGCCAAATTCAGCATTGCAGTGCGAAAGCATAGTTGTCCTAGGAGCAATCTATGATGGTCACTCCTAGGATAATCCAAGTAAATTCCCTAAAGTATTCCAAAAGGATGCAGCACAGGGTTGGTGTCAACATACATGGAAACTGATTGGACATCTGAATCAGTTACATGGTGGTGGCTTACACTGGGAAGCACCTGTCAAATTTTAGAGTCACATAAAAAAGGCAGAAAATACTTGTTCTTTGCTTTGTATGATAATAGATCTTCAATTATATAATTCTGCAAAATATAACATTGGACAATTAAATTTATGGGTCAGTATTTCAAAATCCTGTTTCTCAGGCAATATGGGAATTAACCCATGGAAGAGACTGCTTCAGAACTCCTGCTCTGTTTTTATTCCTCAACCAAATTATTAATTGGCTTTTTTAGTCCTGCTCAACAAAATAATGTTTAATTTATGTAACAGGAAAAAAGTGTTTTACAGCCTTATATAGCAAAGAGCAAATTGTGTTATTACTAAAATTATTAATTAATTTTATCATCAATGTAAACTTCAATATACTCCCCAAAATTAGCCCTGACCATTTTCAATTAGTAACAACAACTAACTTGGATATTATAATATTCACTAATAAAAACACAATATGGGTTGCCCAGTTTAAAAGAAACAAGACGGCGTGTGAAGACCCAAGTAGTTACCATATTGACGCATTGTATCTGACCAAGTATACATCAATGGCAGCTTTGCTTATGCTTTGCTTTTCCTTGCAGACAAGTTTCCCTAAGTTCCCTGTGCCAGCTCCTGCAGCCTCTGTGGATGGGGAAATTGTGTATTTCTTTCATATATTGTATATATTTCAAAACAAACATGGGATTATAGAATGGGAAGAGCACAATAGGAAGCCATTCAGTCCTTTGAGTCTTTGCCAGCTCTTTGTGAGAACAGTGCAGCAAGTCTTAATGCCAGCTAGTAACATAACCTCTTCCCTGGAACTATTCTAGTGATTGTTTCCTGCATCTCAGTGCCAAGGTGTTGACACATGCTGTCATTAGGTGCAAACAAACAGAATTTTCAGTGTTACATACTGGAGGTAAACTACTCAGGATTTTCTCTCACGCTGTGCAATAGCTTCCTCTTGACTAAGCTATTATAATATACCTTGCTCCTAAATGTCCCTTATTCTAAAGTGTATGGAGTATAATAATGATAATTCCCTTATAGAAACCATGTGTCAGAAAACTCACCACCTATTTTTATGTGTTTGATGAAAGCAAATAAATTTAATAAACAGACATTTAACAAAATACAAATTCGGGCAACTTACAGAGTATACCCAAAAGTACCAAGCATGACTTCACCATCAGAACATACTTTAGATGTCAAATTCATACAAACAAACCATTACACTGGAGCGAGATTCTTTTCCCTACGAAAAAAGTCAATACCCCTGCATAACAATAACAGGGAAAAATCAGAACATTTTCAGCAGAAAGATGAGCCATTTCAAAATCCTTGTGTCCTATCAGACAAATTAAAGCAAATCAAGCATGAAATGAAGCAGAAGAGCCCTGAGATAACGGTCCTCTAAGTCGTTTACAGATTAGGATATGGAGGTGCATCTGGTCTTTGACTGCGGAGGCGGGCAGCTCTTCATTCAAAATTCAGCCTGTGCTTGTGATTTACCTTCGCTCCCATAAGAGAAGTTAAATCTACATCTGCAAATGTTGTTAGCTGACAACATTCAAACAGTATTAAACTGTTAGGTGCTCTTTACCATCTGCTTGCTAATAAAAGACCACATTTTTCTGCACAATTTATCCAATTATGTTAAGTGATTCTCCAAAACCTTTACATATTTCATGATAGGCAGAGGAGATATTTATATTCCAGATGCACCTGAGAGAAAGTCATTGCAAAACATTGACACGTTTATTTTTTCAGTAGCATATAGTATGTAAAAATTATTTGGCTTCTTAAATTTGCAAGATAAACATCTGAGCTTTCCTACTCATGTTAATTTTAATGTCAAGATTAAAACCCTCAGAAATCTTAAAAATGTTTTGAACAGGGATTTCTCTTTAATATAAACACTTTGGCACATTGGTACAGTATTAGACCCACACTTCAATCACGCAAGCAACTAATTGTCTGCCTAGAGTATTTATTTTTATTCATTTCTGAAAAATGAACATTGCTGACAAGGCAACACTTGATCCACACTTGTAACAGCCCTTCAGAAGGTATTGTGCTGCCTTCGTAAATATCTTTGTAAAGTTACGCAAGGAGTTTTAGGACTTTGACCTGATGGAAATGCAGAAACAGCATTGCATTTTCAACTCAAGGTGCTATGAAATTAAAAGGATAGAAGTGGAAGTGTTTGCTGGGCCAGTCCTTGTGGATGGAAGAAGTTAAATTATTAGAAAAACCTGCTGCAAGAACATATAATGCTGCACACACTCCATTCACATCAAATTGCACTAATTACTGCAAATCAATTTACCTCAAAGAACAAAGGTTGTGATGCAAGATGTCGCAGACATTGCTATTAGACACCACTTACTTAAATTCTGTCCTTTTCACTAGGAACATTCAGGTACAGGCCTTCGTACAACCTTAACTCAAACATGGTCAAAATGGGTGAAATACACCAGTGACGTGACCATGTCTGTCTTTGATATTGGTCTTGACAGAGTTTCACTCTGTGTGGCATTGAGGAGGTGTTGGAAAATTTTGTAATTGGCTAGAACCATGCCTGGTAAAAAGAAGTTTGCTAAATAGTTGGGAGCCAATCAATTCAGGAGCAGAACACTGCTGCATGAGTTTCTCAGGACAGGGTCATCAGGACATAAGAAATGGAAAGAGGAGTAGGCCATTTGACCATTCAGATCTGCTCCATCATTCATGAAGCATCTCCAATAATTTTTAGATGATTTCCCATATCCCATAATTCCCTTAATGTACATAAATATAATTATCTTTGCTTTAAGTGAACTCTATGACTGAGCCTCCCAAGGTAGGGAATTGTGAAGATTCACCACCTGTGGTAAATCATGTATATCTGTCTGGACACGCCCCTCTGCTGACTGCTCCTGTGGCTCCTCCCTGGATAAAGGTGATTATGTCACTGCTCCTCCCACAGTCCAGGGCAGTCACCTCGCATTGATGTGCTCCGTTTTACTGCTAATAAAAGCCTTTCAGTATTTACTCTACTTCCAGTCCTTTGGAGTTATTAATAGTGCATCAATTTTATTAGCAGTAATTTTAAAGCATGGAGACCCGACAAATTGGACATCAACCTGTGAACATCTGAGGCTGGCAATGCTTTCCAACTCTGGCCAGCCTGCTTCAAATCATACCTGGAGATTGAAGTGACCGAGTCCGCCGCGAAGCGCAGAGTTCTCCTCTCCAGGGTCAGTCCACGGGCCTACTCGATGATTAGAGACCAGCTGAGTTATGACGGCGCGATGAGCGCCCTCAGAAGACAATACCTGCAGCTGGTAAATACCGTCTATGCAAGACATCGCTTAGCGACATGGCGGCAGCAGGCAGGAGAGTCGAACGCTGAGTTTGTCCGGGCCCTACAGATACTCGTGCAGGCCTGCGATTGCCGGGGGCTGACAGCTGAACAGCATGCGGAGCTCCTAGTAAAAGACGCCTTTGTCACAGGGATCAGGTCAGTGTACGTGCTTTAGCGGCTGCTGGAACACGCCGATCTTACCTTGCATTCGGCGATTGAGCTGGCTGACATACTGGAGGCCGCTCTGCACAACTCTGACACTCTCCAGGCACGCGATCTCCTGACAGCCTCGTGGACGCTGCAGACCCCACAACCTGCTGGCGAGTCGACCACGGCTGCTGCCAGTCATGAGTCCGTGATGTGTTACTTCTGCGGACTCGAGAAGCACCCCAGAAAACTGCCTGGCCCGAGAAGCTACCTGCTCCAGCTGTGGAAAGAAGGGCCACTTCACCAAGGTCTGTAATTCGAAACTGCAAGTAGGATCGAGCAGCGCTGCGTGCGAGGCATGGGCATCGCCATCTTGCCTGCCCGCTGCCGCATGCTAGGCATGGGGTCGCCATCTTGGCCGTTGCCATTTTGCCTGCCCACCACCGCGTGTGAGGCATGGGGGCAGCTATCTTGGTCAGTGCCTCCTCACACTGCCTACGACCCATGGATGCTTACCGGGCACCCCACCGCGCCAGACCAGGACAGCGATTCAACTCTGGCCTCCGTGACCCTAGACCAAAGCGCTCCCAACCAGATTGCAAGGTCAATGATGGATGTCCTGGCGGAGGGGCGCAGGACAAGCTGCCTGTTTGACACGGGCAGCACGGAGAGTTTTATCCACCCGGACATGGTGCAGTGCCATGGACGTGACACGGCTGGTAAGCCAAAGGGTCGCCATGGCTTCTGGGCCGCATACAACAGACATCCAGGGGGGTTGTGTAGCGACACTAGTGGTGCAGGGCACAGAATATCGGGACTTTACATTACTGGTCATGCCTCAGCTGTGTGCCCCTGTGCTATTGGGGCTCAACTTCCAAAGCCGAGTGTGACAATGGAGTATGACGTGCCCCTCCCACCAATCACTGACAGAAATCCCCAGTTCTGTGGGAATTCGTCATATACCCCACTACTGACCACACTCACACACTGACCCGCACATCCCACCCAACACCATGCTAACAGCCAACCTGACCCCCGACTGTAAACCTGTGGCAACTAAAAGCAGGAGGTACAGCACGGGGGACAGGGCCTTCATTAAGTCGGAGGTGCAGCGGCTGCTCAGGGAGGGGATCATTGAGCCAAGCACAAGTCCTTGGAAGACCCAGGTGGTCGTTGTTTGGAACAGGGAGAAAAATAGGATGGTCATAGCCAGACCATCAATAGGTTCACGCAGCTTTATGTGTACTCCCTACCCAGCTTCGCAGATATGGTCAATCAGTTAGCTCAGTACAAGGTGTACTCAACCATAAACCTAAAATCAGCTTACCATCAGCTCCCCATCCACCCGGAGGATTGCCCTTACACCACCTTCGAGGCGGGCGACAGGCTTTATCACTTCCTGCGCGTTCTCTTCGGTGTCACAAATGGTGTCTCTGTCTTCCAGAGTGAAATGGACCGGATGGTGCACCAGTGCCAACTGCAGGCCACATTTCCCTATCTGGATAACATCACCAACTGCGGTCACGACCGGCAGGATCACGACAACAACCTCCAAATATTTTTTCCAAGCGGCCAAAGCTTTTAACCTTACCTATAAAAGGGATATGTGTGTTCGGAAGCACCCGTCTTGCTATCCTTGGGTGCGTCATGATGAACGAGGTCATTGGCCCTGACCCCGACCGTATGTGCCCCCTGTTGGAACTTCCTCTTCCCACCACCCTCAGAGCCTTCTAATGGTGCCAGGGCTTCTTCTCCTATTACGCCCAATGGGTCCCTCACTATGCAGTCAAGACCCGCCCCCGGTCAAGTCCACCACAGTCCACACCCGCGCAGCCTTCAGCTGCATTAAAGGGGACATTGCCAAAGCAGCAGTGCATGCGGTGGACGAGACCATTCCCTTCCAAGTAGAGAGTGATGCCTCCAACTTCGTGCTGGCTGCTACCCTCAACCAGATGGGCAGACCAGTGGCATTTTTCTCACATACCCTTCAAGGCCCTGAAATTCGGCACTCCACGGTGGAGAAAGAAGCCCAGGCCATAGTGGAAGCTATTAGGCCCTGGAGGCACTATCTCACCGGGAAAAGGTTCACCTTGCTGACCGACCAGCGATCAGTCGCATTCATGTTTAGCAACCAACAACGGGGCAAAATCAAAATTGATAAAATTTTGAGGTGGAGAATAGAACTCTCCACCTACAACTATGATATCCTGTACAGACCTGGAAAGCTCCATGAGCCCTCCGATGCCCTATCCCGGGGAACGTGTCCCAGCGCCCAAATCGACCGGCTATACGCCCTTCATGCAGATCTTTGCCACCCGGGGAGTCACCCGGCTCTACCATTTTGTGAAAGCCCGGAACCTGCCTTACTCCCTTGAGGACATCAGGACGATGACCAGGGACTGCCAAGTCTGCGCAGAGTTCAAAACGCACTTCTACCGACCTGAAAAGGCACAACTTATCAAGGCCACCCACCCCTTTGAGCGACTGTGTGTCGACTTTAAGGGCCCCCTTCCCTCCACCGACCGCAATGTGTACTTTCTTAACGTAATCGACGAGTACTCGCGGTTCCTCTTTGCCATCCCCTGCCCCGATACCACTGCTACGTCAGTCATAAAGACCCTGCACAAGCTCTTTACTCTGTTTGGATACCCATGCTATATCCAAAGTGACAGAGGGTCCTCATTTATGAGTGACGAGCTGTGCCAATACCTGCTGGCTGGGGGTATTGCTACTAGTAGGACCATGAGCCATAATCCCCAGGGAAATGGACAGGTGGAAAGGGAGAATGCCATGGTGTGGAAGGCCACACTCTTAGCCCTTAGGTCAAAGGGACTACTGGTCTCTCGCTGGCAGGAGGTCCTCCCCGAGGCACTCCACTCCATCCGCTCCCTGTTATGCACGTCCACCAATGCCACCCCTCATGAGCGACTCTTTTCTTTTTCCAGGAGGTTGACCACCGGGACCATCCTACCGGCTTGGCTGACGTCCCTGGGGCCAGTGCTGCTCCAGAAACATGCGAGGAGCAATAAATACTCTCCGATGGTCAAGAGTGTTCACCTACTTCATGCAAACCCTCAGTATGCCTGCGTGGTCTTACCTGATGGGCGGGAGGACACGGTCTCCGTCCGTGACCTGGCACCCGCAGGAGCACCAGACCCCTACCCCGAACACTCCACGGTGACTATGAACCCCGTACCCACCGATGTATATACCAACGAGACACCACGCACTCCAAGCCCTACACAGACACCACACGACACTCCCATACCTGGCGCGATGCACATGCATGAGGGATTACTGATGCCTAACGAGCTGGCACCTCAAGTCAGGCCGGAGCCAGCACAACCACAGTCGCCGGTGCAATCACCACCGGTGCTACATAGATCACAGCGACGGACTCGACCGCCTGATAGACTTGACCTGTAAATATACTTGTCTTATATATTGTCAGTCACTTCACCCCACGGGACTCTCTTTTTTAAAAAGGAGAGGTGAATGTGGTAAACCATATATATCTGTCTGAACACGCCCCTTTGCTGACTGCTCCTGTGGCTCCTCCCACAGTCCAGGGCAGTCATCCGGGGCATGGACGTGCTCCGTTTTACTGCTAATAAAAGCCTTTCAGTACTTACTCTACTTACAGTCTTTTGGAGTTATTGATAGTGCATCACCACTCTAAAAAAGAATCATTTTTACTCCTCCAAGTCCTTGGTACAGCCATCCACAGCTGTTCATGAATGACCTTCCCTCAAAGGTATGGTCTGAAATGACTGAGTTTATTGCTGATTGAATATGGTGCACTCCAATCTTAGTTCCTCAAGTAATGAAGTAAGTCTCTGCTTGCACGTTCTAATTTCAAGCTCATGGTCATATAGATAGTCACAATCTACCCACATGTCAAGTCAACTTTTATTGTCATTTCGACCATAACTGCTGGTACAGTGCATAGTAAAAATGAGACGTTTTTCAGGACCATGGTGTTACATGACCCAGTACAAAAGAACTACGTAAAAAAAACACTGAGGAAGCTACACTAGACTACAGACCTACACTGGACTGCATAAAGTGCACAAAACAGTGCAGGAATTACAATAAATAATAAACAGGACAGTAGAGCAAGAGTCCAACAACCTCTCCTTGCTTTTTAAAGATATTAGGTCTACAAATCTACAAATCTCTACAAAGGTAATTAAGAGCCTCTTGGACAGGCATATGGATGAAAGAAAAATGGTGGGTTATGGGGTACTGTGGGTTTAGTACTCTTTTTTAAGGATTATATGTGTCGGCACAACATGGAGGGCTGAAGGGCCTATACTGTGCTGTAGTGTTCTATGGTTCTAAATCCTCGTCAAACAACATACTGCAAAGCACTATGTACAAGGATTTTAACTGAACCATTAACATAAATATAAAGAGCAAAAACGAGGAAATCTGCAGATGCTGGAAATTCAAACAACACACACAAAATGCTGGTGGAACACAGCAGGCCAGGCAGCATCTAGAAAGAGAAGCACTGTTGACGTTTCTGGCCGAGACCCTTCGTCAGGACTAACTGAAAGGAGAGATACTAAGAGATTTGAAAGTAGTGGGGGGAGGGGGAAATGTGAAATGATAGGAGAAGACCGGAGGGGATGGGATGAAGCTAAGAGCTGGAAACATGATTGGCTAAAGTGATACAGAGCTGGAGAAGGGAAAGGACCATGGGACGGGAGGCCTCGAGAGAAAGAAAGGGTGAGGGGGGGAGCACCAGAGGGAGATGGAGAACAGGCAGGGTGATGGGCAGAGAGAGAAAAAAAAACAACTAAATATGTCAGGGATGGGGTAAGAAGGGGAGGAGGGGCATTAATGGAAGTTAGAGAAGTCAATGTTCATGCCATCAGGTTGGAGGCTACCCAGCTGGTATATAAGATGTTGTTCCTCCAACCTGAGTGTGGCTTCATCTTGAGAGTAGAGGAGGCCATGGATAGACATATCAGATTGGGAATGGGACATGGAATTAAAAAGTGTGGCCACTGGGAGATCCTGCTTTCTCTGGTGGACCAAGCGTAGGTGTTCAGCAAAACAGTCTCCCAGTCTATGTCAGGTCTCACCAATATATAAAAGGCCACACCGGGAGCACCGGACTCAGTATACCACACCAGCCGACTCACAAGTGAAGTGTCGCCTCACCTGGAAGGACTGTCTGGGGCCCTGAATGGTGGTGAGGGAGGAAGTGTAAGGGCAGGTGTAGCACTTGTTCTGCCTACAAGGATAAGTGCCAGGAGTGAGATTGGTGGAAAGGGATGGGGGGACGAGTGGACAAGGAAGACACGTAGGGAGCGATCCCCGTGGAAAGCAGAAAGAGGGGAGGAAGGAAAGATGTGCTTGGTAGTGGGATCCCATTGGAGATGGCGTAAATACAGAGAATTATACGTTGGACCTGGAGGCTGGTGGGGTGGTAGGTGAGGACAAGGGGAACCCTATCCTGAGTGGGGTGGTGGGCGGATGGGGTGAGGGCAGATGTGCGGGAAATGGGAGAGATGTGTTTGAGAGCAGGGTTGATGGTGCAAGAAGGGAAGCCCCTTTGTTTAAAAAAGGATGACATCTCCTTCGTCCTGGAATGAAAAGCCTTAACCTGAGAACAGATGCAGTGGAGACGGAGGAATTGTGAGAAGGGGATAGCATTTTTGCAAGAGATAGGGTGGGAAGAGGAATAGTCCAGGTAGCTGTGAGAGTCTGTAGGCTTATAGTAGATATCAGTAGATAAGCTGTCTCCAGAGATGGAGACAGAAAGATCAAGAAAGGGGAGGGAGGTGTCAGAAATGGACCAGGTAAATTTGAGGGCAGGGTGAAAGTTGGAAGCAAAGTTAATTAAGTCAACGAGCTCAGCATGGTGCAGGAGGCAGCGCCAATGCAGTCGTCGATGTAGTGAAGGAAAATAGGGGGACGAATACCCGTACAGAGTTGGAACATGGACTGTTCCACAAAGCCAACAAAAAGGCAGCCATAACTGGGACCCATGTGGGTCCCATGCCCATGGCTACACCCTTTGTTTGGAGGAAGTGGGAGGAGCCAAAGGAGAAATTATTGAGAGTAAGAACTAATTTCGCTAGACAAAGGAGAGTGGTGGTAGAGGGGAAGTGGTTAGGTCTGGAATCCAAAAAGAAGCAAAGAGCTTTGAGACCATTCGGGTGGGGGATGAAGATATAGGGACTGGACGTCCATGGTGAAAATAAGACAGTGGGGGCCAGGGAATTTAAAATCATTGAAAAAATTCAAAGCGTGAGAAGTGTCACAAACATAGGTGGGAAGAGATTGAACAAGGGGGGAATAAGACAGTGTCAAGGTATGCAGAAATGAGTTCGGTGGGGCAGGAGCAAGCTGAGACAATAGGTTTACCTGGACAGGCAGGTTTGTGGATCTTGGGTAGGAGGTAGAAATGGGAAGTGTGGGGTGTGGGAACTATGAGGTTGGTGGCAGTGGATGGGAGATCCCCAGAGCTGATAAGGTTGGTGATGGTATGGGAGACAATGGCCTGGTGCTCCTTAGTGGGGTCATGATCAAGGAGTAAATAAGAGGAGGTTTCGGAGAGCTGTCGCTGTTCCTCGGCCAGGTAGAGGTCAGTACACCTGACAACAACAGCTCCCCCGTTATCAACGGGTTTTATAGTGAGGTTGGGATTGGTGCAGAGTGAATGGAGTGCACAGCATTTGGAAGGAGTTAGGTTGGAATTGGAACAGGGTATGGTGAAGTTGAGACGGTTGATGTCCCATCGGAAATTAGCAATAAAGAGATCCAGAGCAGACAGAAGACCAGAGTGGGTTGTCCATGAAGAGGAGGAGGGTTGAAGACGGGAGAAGGGGTCATTGGTGAGGGTAGGAGAGTCCTTGCCAAAGAAATAAGCTCAGAGACGGAGCTGGCGGAAGAAGAGTTCAGCGTCATGGCGTACGCGGAACTCGCTGAGGTGTGGGAAAAGGGGGACAAAGCTGAGGCCCTTACTGAGGACAGAGCGCTCTGCCTCAGAGAGCTGAAGGTCAGAGGGAATGGTAAAGACCTGGCACGGATGAGAGATGGGATTAGAGGGGGGAGGGAGGCTGGTAGTGTTGGTGGAGAGGGAAGGGTTGGGGTCAGAGGAAGATGGAGCCTCTGAGGGCCCAAGAGCTGACGATGGGATCTGAGGGAGAGGGGATGGCAGAGTGGTGGTGGGGAAGGGGAGACGGGAGACACATCGCAGTTGGTGGTTGTGCAATCGTTTTGAAGCTGTCCATGGTTGTTGGAACCCGCATTGATGGTGCTGGAGTCTGGGTTTTGAATATGCCCAGGGTTGCTGGGACAGCCAAGATCGAGGGGAGGAATGTTTTGCTGAACACCTACACTCGGTCCGCCAGAGAATGCAGGATCTCCCAGTGGCCACACATTTTAATTCCATGTCCCATTCCCATTCTGATATGTCTATCCATGGCCTCCTCTACTCTCAAGATGAAGCCACACTCAGGTTGGAGGAACAACATCTTATATACCAGCTGGGTAGCCTCCAACCTGATGGCATGAACATTGATTTCTCTAACTTCCATTAATGCCCCTCCTCCCCTTCTTACCCCATCCCTGACATATTTAGTTGTTTTTTTTTCTCTCTCTGCCCATCACCCTGCCTGTTCTCCATCTCCCTCTGGTGCTCCCCCCTCTTTCTTTCTCCCGAGGCCTCCCGTCCATGATCCTTTCCCTTCTCCAGCTCTGTATCACTTTCGCCAATCACCTTTCCAGCTCTTAGCTTCATCCCACCCCCTCCGGTCTTCTCCTATCATTTTGCATTTCCCCCTCCCCCCACTACTTTCAAATCTCTTAGTATCTCTCCTTTCAGTTAGTCCTGACGAAGGGTCTTGGCCCGAAACATCGACAGTGCTTCTCCTTATAGATGCTGCCTGACCTGTTGTGTTCCAACAGCATTTTGTGTGCGTTGTAACATCAATATAATGGCTCCAAGGGGAGGTCTGGTACTTCCATTACCTTTTCACAAGTTTTTCTGCTGCTGACTGTCCTCAGCCTTTCTTCCAGGTACAAGTACAAACCTCAACAATCTTTCCACTTTGTTACTTAAATACCAGTCTTTATACCAGAAAATGCTAGCTGAAGCATTCTTTAGTGTCATAGATTTACGTTTTTGGGGTCTACAGTCTTTGCTGTAAACACTGTACGGACTCGACTGTTTTTGGAACAGAACAGATTTTTTTCAGCAACTTTTACATAAATGATCAATAGAATTGCTGCAAAAAAATCAATACCTAAAGTCCCAAGGACAATAAAAAGATTTTTTTTTAAGATTGTTATCTCAAAGACAACCTGACAACTCTCAATAGGAGTCTCAAAGTGTCAACTTAACTGTGTCAACTAAGGTGTCTGGCCTGCCTTGAAGTGTACCATAATCAGCACCTGCTAAAAAAACCTAGGCTTCCCCGTCACACACCAGGATTCATCTGATGTGAATGCTCGAAAAATGCAGAAGTTAATTGACACATATGCATGAAATTGTTGGATTGTGTATTCCACAACACCGCATGAGAGGAAAAACATAAAGTCTACAGGCACTGGAGGGCCAAGTTGAAAAAAAATCATGATCTAAAGAACAGATTGTGGATGTAAGGGATGTTGAATATAGCAAGAAACCAAAAATCCATATATGATTGAATTCCTCAGTATTGCTGAGACCTTCTACCCAAGGACCCATCCTGCTGGGAGCCAAGAATAGAGTTAGGCAGAGAGAACATAAGCAGAGAGGAGTCAGGGTCTGCTGAAAGGTTCAATTCAAACTCCTCAACCAGAATTCTGGCTTTGATGAAAACATCCTCAATTCTAACAAACTATCTAGTCCACTTCCCCATCACCTCAGAACAATGAGTTTGAAAAGGCCAACTAAAAAAAAAACAACCAAGCTACTGGAGCTGATATCACCTGGTTAATTCTAAAACTTGGCTAAGAGGAAATTCAATCACAAGTTGGCAGTCTTATTTTTCTCATCTAGGAGAAGATGTGCAAAGGGATCCTGAAAATGCTATAATTACAACCATCTTAGAGAAAGAAGAAACATCCTGTTGCAGTAATTACAGGGAGATCTCCCTGTTGTCTGCCACAGAAACGTTATTGAAAGAGTCCTCATCAATCACTGCTATTAATGACTGAAGAGGCTGGGAATAAGTTCATGTTCTACTGGACAGCGGTGATCCTGACTTTCTTGTATACTTTTGAGACATGGATTCCTTACTGCAGGCATCCCAAAGCCCTGGATCCATTAAATATTGCTGTCTGCACAAAATCCTCCAAATTCACTCAGATGAGAAGTGAACTGATCAGCATCCTCTTCTGAGACAACATTACAGCATCAAAGCTCTAATTATACCTAGGCAACTCTCAAGCAAGTCACATCACATTTTCCTAACAGACTCCTGAAACAGGCTCTCTAATTCTGAGCTCCATCACTGCAAGAGATTACAAGACAGAGACACTGCTTCAAGGATATTCTCAAAGACTGCTTGAAAATGCACAACATCCTCACTAACTCCTGAGAATCCCTTAAAACAGAGAACACCCAGAATAAAAATGCAAATATGTTTGTCAGGAGAATGCAAAATCAGAGGTTCACCAGCTCTGACCCTACCCATCCACCCTATTACGCATAGAAGCGGAAGGATGGGTGAGTAAGTTTGCGGATGACACGAAGATTTGAGGAGTTGTGGATGGAGCTATAGGTGGTCAAAAGTTACAAGATGATATAGACAGGCTGCAGAGTTGGGCAGAAAAATGGCAGGCGGAGTTCAATCCAGACAAATGTTGCATTTTGGAAGGACAAACCAGAAGACTGAGTACAGGATTAATGGTCAGTTACTTAAGAGTGTGGATGAACAAAGGGACCTTGGGGTTCAAATCCATACATCCCTCAAGGTCGCTGCACAGGTTGATAGAGTAGTTAAGAAGGCCTATGGGATGCTAGGCTTCATTAACAGGGGGATTGAGTTCAAGAGTAGAGAGGTCATGTTGCAACTCTACAAATCTCTGGTGAGAGCGCACTTAGAGTATTGTGTTCAATTCTGGTCACCTCATTATAGGAAGGATGTGGAAGCTATGGAGAGGGTGCAGAGAAGATTTACCAGGATGTTGCCTGGTTTGGAGAACAAGTCATGTGAAGCAAGGTTAGCAGAGCTGGGACTCTTCTCTTTGGAGCATAGAAGAATGAGAGGGGACTTGACAGAGGTCTACAAGATTATGAGAGGCATAGATAGGGTGGATAGTCAGTACCTGTTTCCCAGGGCACCAATAACAAACACCAGAGGGCATATGTACAAAATTAAGGGAGAGAAATTTAGGGGAGACATCAGGGTTAAGTTTGTTACACAGAGGGTTGTGAGTGCCTGGAATGACTTGCCAGGGATGGTGGTGGAGGCTAAAACATTAGGGGTATTTAAGAGCCTCTTGGACAGGCATATGGATGAAAGAAAAATGGAAGGTTATGGGGTAGTGTGGGTTTAGTACTTTTTTTTAAGGATTATATGGTTCAGCACAACATGGAGGGCTGAAGGGCCTGTACTGTGCTGTAGTGTCCTATGGTTCTATCTTGTTCCCTACCTGTGGCAGAGACTGTAAATCTCATGATGGCCTCATTAGTCCCTTCAGAAACTAGAGAAATGGAATGGAAGCAGATCATTCCCAACCATATGAAATTGTCCACAAAAGATGCACACCAATTCCACATGCACATGTGCACACGCAAACACACACACACACACACACACACACATTTAAATATTATGCTTCTTCTGTACTTTTGCTCCGAAGTTGCACCCACAATGAACTAAAGCTATTTACTGTATTTTTAAAAGGCAGCACTGATCTCTATCAGGAAGTAAGAACAATTTGAAAATTGAAGAAATATTTCTGGAACAACATAAGTGATGTGCTCATCTACATCAATTTAAAGTTATTCAGGTCAAAAATAAAATTCAATTAAAAGAGCTAAATAAAACAGCAACATTATGAATGATTGAAATTAGATTGTTAACATTTTTAAATCAGTTTAAAAACAAATCTGAAAGAAAGCTACAGCAGATAATATGGAATCAGATATTTTAAAATGGAAATAAATTGGCTAAATAACAGGTTTGATGAAATACTCCAGCTACTGTTCTTATTCAGCTATCGATTTTGATTCTGAACCATAAGTTTTGGCTTTATCACAAAAGTTTGAACAGTTAGCAGATTTTTAGTTGTATTTGCAATCTTCAAAAGATTTTTCCCACAATGCTATTCAATGATTAATATTAATGTTAATAGTATCAAGGATGTATGCACATTTGCATCTTTCATGTAATCTCAGAAAATTTGGTTTTAAAATGTTCGATACACATTAGCCCAATCGCATCAGTCGGAATGAAGCAGGTCTATAAACTTATAATTGAACACATTCCCCCCACCCCACCCCTTCAGAATCAGGGTCTTTATGATGAGTTTCTTCAAACCACAACAAAAGAGGAAAAAGGAACATTTAAATTCCTCTCACAATCCAGAATTTACTTAACGACTGACTGCGCCTTGTGATAAACCAAATGATGATCCAGCAACATGTCTTTATCCATGGTTTGGTTAATTAAAGCCTGCTTGTTTGTTGAAAAGATGATTAATATGGCAATGAAAATTGCATAATTGAATACAACAAACTCACGGAATCATAAAAGCGCATGTTTTCTCCTTTTGCTTAAACTCAGAATTCATTCTTTTGAAATGTGGGTAATACTAAATTATGTCCCTGCAAAAAAAATCTAAAAAATGGTTTGTGCCACCATTTCACAGTGATTTGCACAAACAACTGTAGTGTTATCAAAAGAATAGTTGAGTTATGAGGGAGATTGAAGCAATCTTATTCTGCTGTTAGAGATACTCAGGCGTTTGTAAGTGACCTTGATCTGAAAGGGCATAAAAAAAAACAGCAGTAATAAGCAAAGACAAAAAAAAATCTAGTCTTGGCTGGAATGAGCTTTTTTTCCAAGTAACAATATGTATGAAACTTAAATTTGTGCAATAGTGCATCACAGAGCTACAATTTCCAATCCTATTTAGTGCATATAACTGGGGAAGATGCAGTACAAGTCGACCAATCTTTGGTTTCCCAGATAGTGTATGTTATATGCTTGGGGGTTCAATCAATGTTGCTTTGATCTCTGCTGGAACTATAATTATTTAACATTGTTACAAGGATTTCTATAATCCATCCTACCATTAAATCCCTTTTACACCCTCATCTTCTGAAGCATAATCTGCATCTATACGCTTGGTTTGTCTGTTTAACTTGTTTCATCAGTCACCTCCTTCCCAGAACACCCATGTTGATGTACTTTTAATGAAACAAGGAATTGCATGTAATGAGAGGTACTCTGCAGGTTTATGCCACTGTGTAGTGAGCTGCTCTCAATTTTTGTTCTTCAAAATTAAATAAGTTCATCCACCTCTAATTCAGTTATGATTTTGGAGTACAATGATCACAAGTAACAAGGCATGTTTAACATTAAATCATAGTTAGAAATAATAAGTTTGTTTTTACCAAGAATCATAATGTTTTGACCTATTGTACAGTATAAAAGCAAAAATAGATTGTCATCCCATGAGACATTTTCTTCAGAGCAAGTCAGATTTATTTAAAAACATATCTAACTGCAGTCGTTAAAATGATCATTTTTTATATCACGAAGTTCATCACATTTTGTCCTATTTTGTGCAAATCGATATATTGATCAGATTGCCAAATTTAGATTGTCAAAAATTGCAGTTACAATATACAGTAATTGAATGAAACTGCAAAAGCAATATAAAAGATTTACATTTGTCCATTTAAGTCCCCAGACCTATCATTGACATTTCCTTTGTAACCACCACTTTAAAATATGTTTGAATTTGAACTTTTCTCAGTTCTAATGAAAGGTTATCAACCTGAACTAATCATTGTTTCTTATTCCATAGAAGTTGCCTGGCCTACTGAGTACTTCCAATATTGCCTGCTTTCATTTCAGGTTTCCAGTATCTGTACTCTATGATTTTTGATATTTTATATATGAGGTACATAGGTTCAGAACAGATATTTAAATGCCAAGACAAATTGATGAAGTGGGGAGAAGGAAATACAAAAGATAAAATCATCCAGAAGTACAAGGAATAAAAACAGAGATGGTGGAAACAATCAAGCAACATTTATAGAAAGAGAAAGCAGTTACGGTTTCAGATCAAAAACCCTTCATTGCATCTGAGGAAGAAAATAACAGAGAAGGTGTGGTTGGAACAAAGGTAATGTCAGTAATAGAGTGAAATGATGAACAGACTTTAGATGGACAGTCCAGCTCCTTTGTCTCTGTAATGTATCACTAACATTGTGATATCTGGATGATGTTGTGATGTCTGGGTTCTGATGAAAGGACCTTAGGCTGAAACATCAACTGTTTATTCCCATCCATGGATGTTGCATGTCTTGGTCAGCACCCCCAGCATTTTGTTTGTGTTTCTTAAGATTTCCAGAATTGGCAGAATCTTTTGGGTATTGGTGTACCTACTGGACCCTGCTGAACAGGTCACATTACACAAATAACAAAAACAGGTCACAGCAATGGCACGTTTAAATGGTCAATCCCTGATACAAACCAAAAGAAAGAGCAAGCTTTCTGAAGCTGGAGAATTCAATTTTGGGTCCTGAAGACTGCAATGTGCCGAGGTGACAAAAAATGAGGTGTTTTCCTCTTGAAGTTACATTGGAATAATGAACTAAAGTAGCAAGAAAGCAGAAATTCAGGGTTATTCCAATAGACTAAGTACAGGTGTTCCACAAAGTGGTTACAAAACCTGCATTTGGCTCTTGCAGTATAGAAGAGGCCTTTACTGGGACACAGTAGACTATTTGGAAGAAGTGCAAGTGACTCAGTGATTCACCAGGAATGAGCTCCTTGGTCCCTGAATGTTGGGAGAGGAGAAGAGAGGTAAATGGACAAGTCACATTTTCCCCTCAACATGTACAAACAAGCTGGATGAACTCAACAGGTCAGTCAGCATCCATTGAAATGAGCAGTCAACGGATGCTGACCGACCTGCTGAGTTCATCCAGCTTGTTTGCATGTGTTGATTTGACCACAACATCTGCAGTGTACTTTGTGTTCACATTTTCCCCTCTCCTCCCTTTTCTGTATTTCACCAAGACCACTAGATTCATGGTTTCCTAGTGCATTCTTCACTTAAAATCCCCTATCTCTTGGCACCTTCCATTCAACCAGAGAAGATCCATCATGGGTGCCAGAAGATGGCAGGCACATTGGGACATGAGGGCAATTGTGAGGCATTAAAGAATTATGAACCTTAGGGTCATCAGAGGGCTCATGGGAGATCAAGAGATGGGGTGAGTATATTCTGTATGTTGGGGAGAGTGTGTGTGATATCAGGGTAAGTTCATATAAATTGAAGACCAGAAACTCAGGGATATCACATGCCTTTATAGTATTGCAAACTAGAGATGCAGGATCCTGTTGAGGAGTATAATGGAGACAGGATTCACCAATCTCTTGTTCATAACATTACTTCCATAATGACCCAATGCATTTCTCAAAATGTATGAAATCCTCTATGTTATATCACACAATAGCAATGACATTTAATTATTGTAATGTCTAATCCCCTCTCCAAAATCATCTGCTCCTCATAGAGGCCTCAGAAGACCTTTTCACAATGTCTAACTGAGCAGTTCTGAGAACCTCTACCCTCTTCTCCCTGAAGACTGTGGCACACTTAACTAGCATATGTTCCTCAGCTGATTTCCAGCCCAACAATCTGCTAACTTGTCAGCATGCTGGGTAGGAAACCTGCTGAGAAATTACTGACTCTATCCTGCCTTTAACTTCCCAAGGACACGTGTGAAAATCCAAACAACATCCTCTGGGCTATAGAAAATGTGGAGAAGATATTCTTAAAGATAACACCAGGAATCTGAGGTTTTATTACAAAAGTCAAGGCGGCAACAATGCATTGTGTTACCACCTCTCCAAAGTTTAAAAGAAAATCAAACAGAAGCAAAATATTTCATTCCTTTGGTTGGATCGTTTTGGGGATTCATTTAGGTTCATCAGATCGAAAATTTGAAGGGATAAATTTCAAACTGTTTCAAGAAGGTAAAAAGAAATACACACAGGGGCCACTGTACACCTACTCGTTAATTAGCCAATCATGTAGCAGCAACTCAATGCAGAAAAGCATACAGACATGGTCAAAAGGCTCAATTGTTCAGATCAAACATCAGAATGAGGAAGAAATATGATCTAAGTGATTTTGACCATGGAATAATTGTTGGTGCCAGACGGGATGGTTTGAGTATCTCAGAAACTGCTGAATTCCTGGGATTTTCACGCAGTCTCTAGAGTTTACAGAGGATGGTGCGAGAAACAAAAAAAAAACACATCCAGAGGTTTTGCAGGCAAAATGCCTTGTTAATCAGAGAGGTCAGAGGAGAATAGCCAAATTGGTTCAAGCCAACAGCTCAAATAACAACATGTTACAACAGTGGTATGCAGAAGTGCATCTCTAAATACACATAATATTAAACCTTGAAGTGGATGGGCTACAGCGGCAGAAGACCACAAACATCCACTCAATGGCCACTTCATTAAGTACAGGAAGCATCCAATAAAGTGGCTACTTCAGTGTATGACAGGAAATTCAAATGTCATGCCCAGTTTAGGCACCACACAATTGTCATGGGAAATGGAATTTTCATTTTTGCCAGACACATTTGTTAGCTACATACATGGAACATCTACAAGGAAGCAGGCAGAGTGGGCAGATTATGGAATCAGTTAGCCACCAACACTGACATGACTCGGGAGCTCAAAATTGGTTATAACCTCTTAAGCATATAAAGTTGAATATATTTTCAGCAAAAATGAATCCTCCACCACCTCCCCAACCCCTCCCTATCCGAACCACTAGATAAACTTTAGTTTCTGGGCTATTACTCATTACCATTGCAATATTGAGATTTTGGTAACTTCCAAAGTTGTGTCAAATGGCTCACTTACAAAGAATGGTATAGTATATACAACAAATGGTGTAGAGGGAATATCATATTACCTTTCTTTGGTTCATGACTAAATAACCGCAGTCACAATCTTACTGAATGGCTAATCCTATGTCCAAATCTTCTATCTTTTTCCAGCCCTGGCAACATTTTGATAAATTCCTTCTACACTACTTTTAGCCCTACAATGTCTTGCCCATTTTGCAGTGACTAGATTGCATGTAGTACTCAAGATGAGGCCTAATTGATATTTTAAACAGTGATGATCAAATTTCCCCGTTTTTATATTTATGCCTTAGCCAACAAAGTCAAGTGCCCTGTAATGCATAATTAACTTTGTATATATTCTGCTATCTTCGCAGATCTGGGGTTGGTGATCCTGGGTCTATTCTCCTATCATTGTCTAAGGATGCTTCATGTAACTTATGAATATTATGTTATGAATATTACTGCAAATATAACCACAATGTTTAACTTCCCAAATCACATGGCATTTATCACAAACTTTCTTGTTCCTCTCTGGAGACTTCCCATGATGAAGAGAATGCCATGATAAGAGCAGATCTGATTTTGTTAATTCAGCCAAGTGACCGCGATCTTTGCTGTGCCTGACATCATCCACCAAATTCAAAGAATATTTTCAATAGAGGTCACTAAAATCCAATTAGCAGTGGCCACTGTTACCAATATTCACTTCCATAATGCAGAGTGATTTGTTCAATCGTAATACCTGCTGAAATCAGCTCACGTAACAAAAATCCAGCCATATTGCAACTTCTCCAGTCTCCATACCTCAGGCATTCATGGTTAAGCTCACTAACCAGTATAGTTGCATAATCAGAGAAAATCATACTGATTATTTAATTTCCTTTTAATGAAAATGAGTCCTTAACATCATACTTGAAATTTCCCTTACAAAAGCCCAGATAACAGTCATTCACAATTATTTTAGTGGGAAACAAAACCTACAATGTAATTATTCTGATTTCAATTAAGTACATCAGCCAATCAACATTTTCATATTGTTGTGACACTAGTTGATATATAGGAACTATTCATTGGACCTACTTAAAACTTTGTTAATCTTAACCCCTGTGTTTTCTAAAAATTAGTTTTCACATAGTAGATTCCATTTCAATGGCAGCAGGGGAACAGTTTATGTGACACAACATGCATGCTCTTTTTAACAACAAATCAAAATCAACACCTTGTTCTCCAGTTTCCCATGCTCTGAATCTTTTGCTTTGAATATTTATCTGATTTCCCTTCTGTCTTGTTCATTGCTTCAAAAACTACCTGTGATAAAATGGTCAATGCTGAAGAAAACCCTGTATATATTCTGGTAACATTTTCTCACACTCTTATAATTCCTTTCTTTTTTATCTTTTAAATTATTATTTTAAATTTAAGAGACAATAAGGGAACAGCAAAATATCTGTAACTCAGAAAAATATAGTACTTCGAGTTAAGTTTGCAAGTGGTGCTGCTTTGCCCTTCCGCATCAGGGACGTCTGGACCTCATTTTCACGGGCTGGCACTTGGGTTTGCAGGGTCTCTTGTTCTAGTCATACACAGTGTCTGAGGTATCATTTAAGGTGGAACTCACCTTGTGATCTCTCTGCACTGCAGAAATTATGGCCAGGGCAAATGAGAGGGAGATGTGGAAGGGGCAAGGGGTGTTGTGATTAATATGTTTGGCGGCACATCAAGGACAATTATGGAATGGGGGAGAGAGAGTGGGAGAGGACAACTGGGTTACGGTATATACAAATGGATTATAAAATTAGTAGTTGTGCTGATAATGGGATAAAAAAGCAAATCATGAGCAGAAGTGAAGGCGAGTTGTGCGAGTGCTGTGGAGTAAGTGGTGGGACGAGCAGATGATTAGGTGAGAAAGGCACTAACTTAGTTGGAGCTGTGTACCTTAGATTCTTTTGAGTCTGAGCGAAAATCCTCAGAGATCATCGTCACCCAGGCCATGCTATTTTCTTGCTGTTGCCATCAGGTAGAAGGAACAGGTGCCTCAGGATTTGCACCACCAGGTTCAAGAACAGTTACTACCCCGCAACCATCAGACTCCTGAATAAAAAGGGATAACTTTGAACTTTGAAACTGATGACAAAACATGCCTCATCTGCTTCATTATCCTTGAAGAATTCATATATGTGGTAGAATTTTGCATGAAGTACATCAAACAAACATTTGCCTGCCACGCACAAAAAGCCGAAAGGTTTTGGCCTGAAACATTGACTGTATTTTTTTCCTAGATCTGCCTGGCCTGCTGAGTTCCTTCAGCATTTTGTGTGTGTTGCTCAGATTTCCAGCATCTGCGGATTTTCTTTTGTTTGTAAGTCGACATTTCAGGTTGAGATCCTTGATCTGAAATGCCAACTGTCCATTTCACTCCAAAGTTCAAGTTCAAAATTCAAAGTAAATTTATTATCTATATGTCACCATATACAGCCCTGACATTCATTTTCTTGTGGGCATTTGCAAGAAATACAAGAAACACAATAAAATCAATGGGAGACTATATCCATCAGGTAGAGTCAATGTGCAAAAGACAACAAACGGTGCAAACAGAAAAAGAAAAAAAAGTAATAATAATAATAAGTAAATAAGTAACAAACGTAAAGAACATGAGATGAAGAGACCTTGAAAGTGAGTGCATAGGTTGTGGGAACAGTTCAGTGATGGGCGAGTGAAATTCTCTGCTCTGTTTCAAGAGCCTGATGGCTGAGGAATAATAACTACTCCTGACCCTGTTGGTGTGGGTCCTGAAGCTCCTGCTCCTTCTTCCTGATGGCTGCAACAAGAGGAAAGCATGGCCAGGAAGGTGGGGGTCCATGATAATGGATGCTGCTGTCCTGCAACAGTGCACCATGTAGATGTGTGCAATAGTGCAAAGGGTTGTAACCGTGATGGACTGGGCCATATCAATGCTGGCTTTTCTGTTCAAGGTCATTGGTGGTTCCATCAGGCAATGATGCAACCAGTCAATTTACTTGACCACACATCTATAGAAGTTTGTCAAAATTTAAGATGACATTCTACCTCTTCTCAAACTTCTCAGTGGAGGTATTGCTGTGCTTTCTTCATAATGCCACTTATGAAGTGTTGTTGAGGCAGGTTACCATATTCTTCTTAGACACTGGGATAATTGAAGCCTACTTGAAGAAGGTGGGTACCTCAGTCTGCTGAAGAGATAAGTTAAAGATATCAGTAAATACTCTAACCCAGAGGTCGGCAACCTGCGGCTCCAGAGCCACATGCGGCTCTTTGATCTCTGTGATGCGGCTCCCCGTGGTTTGTTAGCTTTTGAAATGTAATTCGAAATTTGAAGATTATGGTGATCTTGTACAATATGAAAACTTTGCGGAGACACCGTTTCCTGGCACATCCGAACCGGCTCACAATTAGCCACCGTTCCGACTAAGGGAGATAGCCTACGGGGGTTTGTGAGTACGTGTCTTTTGGAGCATCCGCGCCCATGGGGACGGGTTGAGGGAGGCTTTAAAGCAAGGCTGTTTAGTTCGAATAAAGTTACCTTTGACTGCAGTCTTTATTTTAGCGCTGCGTGTAGCGCTACACCGCTACAACGTGTTTTTTATCGCTATTAATATACATCACCACTGCCAATGCCTGACACCCGCCAGTGCGCGCTTTCTTTTAATTCTTCGATCCAAGGTAGGCTACCTATGTAGTAACCTTCAACCCAACGTCTTTTTTTCGGAGTTCAAAATGTTTTTGTTGCATGCAGAAATATAATTTCGTTTTCTCTGCAGGAGTTCATCAATTTCAAAAATGCAACACATTATAGTTTGTTTATACATAGCATAAAGGCAAAAAAAACCCGTTGTTTGCAGTGTTATTTCATTTTGTGGCTCCCAGTGTTTTCTTTTCTGTGGGAAATGGGTCCATATTGGCTCTTTTAATGGTAAACGTTGCCGACCCCTGCTCTAACCAGTTGATTTGCACAGGTCTTCAGTACTCGGCCAGGTACCTTAACTGGGCTGGATGCTTTCTGATGTTCATCCTCCTTAAGAATCTACCTGTCTAATCCACTGAGTTCCTCTAGCTTTTTATGTATTGCTCTAGACCCAGGAACCTGCAGGCCTTTGTGTTTTCCAGCATTTCAAGCCATTTATAAACATAAGAGATTCTGCAGATGCTGGAAATCCAGAGCAACACACACAAAATGCTGAAGGAACTCAGCAGATCAGGAATCATCTGAGGAAATGAAGAAACAGATGACATTTTGGACTAGACCCTTCTTCAGGACTGGAAAGGAAGGGAGAAGGTGCTAGAATAAAAAGGTGAGGAGTGGGGAAGGAGGACTAGCCAGAAGGATTAGACTCCGGATAACTCTGGACAAATTAATGAAGGATGCTTGACAGCTCTGGTAGGGCTTGAATGCTATTACCTTTTACAAAGTGAAATCAACAAACACAGGTGGCAAAAGAGCTTCACTTCAACTCAATGACTTCTCTGCTCATTTTGAGCATCAAAACATGGAGGAACCTTTACAAACCCCCACAACCACTAACGAGCCTGTACTTTTAGTCTCTGAAATTGATGTGACAGCATCTCCAGGGCAGCTATCCCAACCGGGCCAGATGCTTTCACCAATATCTTTAACCACTCACTTCTGCAGTCTGAGGTACTCACTTGCTTCAAGCAGGCCTTAATCCCATGGGTGTCTAACAAGACTATGGCAATCTATCTCAATAACTATCATCCAGTAGCACTTACATCCACTGTGATAAATTGTTTTGAGAGGTTGGTGATGAAACATATCAATTCCAGCCTGAGAAGCAACTTAGATCTGTTCCAATTTGCCAACTGACATAACAGATCCACAGTAGGTGTTATTTTATTGGCTCTTCACTCTACCCTGGAACATGTGGATAGTAAAGGTGCATACATCAGGGTGCTCTTTATCAACTACAATTTGGCATTCAATACTAACATCCCCTCAAAACTACTCAATAAGCTTCAAGTTCTTGGCCTCAATACCTCCTTGTGTAATTGGATCCTTGATTTTTTTTCACTTGCAGACCCCAGTTAGGTTGGATTGGCAACAACAGCAATTCCACAATCAACACTAGCACAGTGCACCACTAAACTGTGTGCTTAGCCCCCTGCTCTATACTTATGACTGTGTGTCTAAGCTCAACTCCAATGCCAAATTTAAGTTTGCTAATGACACTTCTCTCATTGGCTGAATCAAAGGCAGTGATGATCATCATATAGGAGAGAGATTCAAAACCTGGCTGACTGGTCTAACAACATAAACCTTTTACTCAATGTCAGCAAGACCAAGGAGTTGATTATTGACTTCAAAAAGAGGAAAATGGAGGTTCATGAGGCAGCTGATCAGGGGATCAAAGGTGGAGAGGGTCAGCATATTAACTAGTTGCATCACAGCCTGGAATGGAAACACCAATGCCCTTGAATGGAAAATACTACAAAAAGTAGTGGATATGGCCCAGTTTACCACAGTAAAACCCTCCTCACCATTGAGCACATCTACACAAAGCACTGTCGAAGGAAAGCAGTATCTATTATCAGGGACCCCCACCACTTAGGACATGCTCTCTTTTTGTTGCTGTCATCAGGAAGAAGGTACAGGAGCCTCAAAGCCCTCAGCACTGCATTCAGGAACAGTTAAGCATTATTTTGCAACCATTAAGCTTTCGAATCAGTGGCGATAACTTCATTCGTGTTCTCTTGTCCCATCACTGAACTGTTCCCATAACCTATGGACTCACTTTCGAGGACTCTTCATCTCATGCTGTCGATATTTATTGCTTATTTATCTATTATCTTTGTTATTTTTTCTCTTATGTGCTTGCATATTTGTTATCTTTTGCAGATTGGTTGTTTGTCAGTCCTGTTGAGTGCAGTCTTTTATTGATTCTATTATGGCTCTTGGATTTGCTGAGTATGCTTGCAAGACAACAAATCTCAGGGTTGTATATGGTGACATATATGTACTTTGATAATAAATTTACTTCAAAGTTTAAAGGTAAAGGGCTGGAGAAGAAGGCATCTGACAGGAGAGGAGAGTGGATCATGGGAGAAACAGAAGAAGGAGGGGCACCAGGGGTAGGTGAGAAGGAAGTAGATGAGGGTAGAGGCCAAAGTAGGGAAAAGAAGGAGAGGGAAGGAGAAATCGATGTTCATGCCATCAGGTTCTACCTCGACAGAATATGAGATGCTGCTCTTCCACCATGAGAATGGCCTCATCATGGCCTTGGACAAACATGTCGAAATGGGAAGTCATTTGGGGATAAAGAACATGCTGAGTAGTCTTCATGTCAGCAATAATTGGCTCCTGGACTTTTGCTCTTACCTGTGCAAGTCTAGACAAGTGTGTTATCCCCAAGAGCACCAAGTGTTTTGGGTGTAATGGATCAGCACATCCTGGAAAACTGGGAATATTCTATCATACTTCTGACTTTGGGCTCATAGAGGATAGAAAAAGCCGTGCAGAATCAGATGGAGGTTCACTGTAGAATTCTAAGGTGATTTATACTTGTGCGTCACATCTACGCCGTTGGTACCATGTACCCTACACTGTACCTGACACCGTAGGGTGACGTACACCTCCCCAAAAAAGTAACTCCCGCATCGCAGCAACACAGACCGTAACAACAGTGATTGGTTTGCTTGGTAGCATCTCATTTCCTCCTATGCATTTCCGATTGCTTCTTCTCTGCCCTGTCTGTACTCCAATGCGAAATAGATGAACCAAATCGTCAAATCTACCTGCCAACATGCGAAAATTTTTGAAATGCATTTCCTCGTCCATGTCTCTCACGGAGAAAATCAACACAGTGACATAGAAACCCCACAGCCTACTAGCGTTTTGGCGCACAGCAACACATGCTCGCTACAGCATAGAGCAATGCAGAAGTGAAAATCCGAGCTACAGCATAGCCCGCACACACAACTATAAATCAGCCTTTAGCCTCCAAACAGCACTCAGAACTGTGTTTTTTTTGGTTGGTTCAGGTAAGTTTCTTTGCAAAAGAGAGTGCAGTACACTGATTCTGGAGAGTTTGGGGATGGCAGTGCTATTGAATGTCAAGGATAATTGGTCAGACCTTCTCTTGCAGGAGATGGCCATTACCTGGCACTTGAGGTGTGAAAAACATTTGCCACTTCCATATAGCAAATCCATAAATGATAGTCAGTTCTTTCTGAGGAGCTGCCAAAGGAGTTCAACATTTGGGAGATTATCCAATCGATGAAGCTGTGGTAAACAAATGAGTCTGAGGAAATCCTACAGTAATATCCTGGAACTGAGATGAATAACTTGCACAACCACAATCATTTTCCTTTGGGTAAAATATGACTCTGACCAGTAAAGAATTATTGCTCAACTCCCACTGACATCAGTTTTGCAAGGCTCCTCCTTCATACCACACTGAATTAGATGCCGTGTTTTCTTTCTTACCCGACCACTGTAGTTCAGGTCCTTTGTCTAGGTTTGGGCCAAATCTGTAACAGGAGTCGGGTGAAGAAATTGAGTAATGGCAACCAGGTTATTGGTAACTGTCACTTCAACACATTATTATGACACAGAACATCATTTTGTTCATTATTCTGAAAAGCATAATGGGGATATTAGTGGTCGGTGATGGAGAGAATGCACATGGGCATAATACAGAACAGATATCTTTATGATCCCAATCTCTCTTCTTAAGTAGAGTACTCATGTTGTCCTTGTGAATCTATACAAAAAGTACTGAATTGAATTAGACACTAGTCACTAGAATACTACAGCACAGTACAGTATAGGCCCTTCAGCCCCAGATATTGTGCCAACCCATATATTCCTTAAAAAAGTACTAAACCCACACTACCCCGTAACCCTCTACTTTTCTTTCATCCATGCGCCTGTCCAAGAGGCTTTTAAATACCCTTAATGTTTTAGCCTCCACCACCATCCCTGGCAAGTCATTCCAGGCACCCACAAACCTCTGTGTAAAAAACTTACCCCTGATGACCCCCTAAACTTCCCTCCCTTAACTTTGTACATATGCCCTCTGGTGTTTGCTATTCATGCCCTGGGAAACAGGTACTGGCTATGCCCCTCATAATCTTGTAGACCTCTAACAAATCCCCTCTCATCCTTCTACGCTCCAAAGAGAAATGTCCCAGCTTTGCTAACCTTGCCTCATAAGACTTGTTTTCCAATCCAGGGAACATCCTGGTAAATCTCCTCTGCACCCTCTCCACATCCTTCCTATATTGAGGTGACCAGAACTGAAAACAATACTCTAAGTGTGGTCTCACCAGAGATTTGTAGAGTTGCAACATCACCTCTCTACTCTTGAACTCAATCCCCCTGTTAATGAAGCCTAGCATCTCATAGGCCTTCTTAACTATCCTATCAACCTGTGCAGCGATCTTGAGGGATGTATAGATTTGAACCCCAACATCCCTCTGTTCATCCACACTCTTAAGTAACCAACCATTAACCCTGTACTCAGCCTTCTGCTTTGTCCTTCCAAAATGCATCACCTCACACTTAACCGGAATGAACTCCATCTGCTACTTTTCTGCCCAACTCTGCATCCTGTCTATATCTTCTTGTAACCTTCGGCAGTCTACAGCTCCATCCACAACTCCTCCAATATTTGTGTCATCCACAAACTTACTCACCCACCCTTCCGCCTCTTCTTCCAGGTCATGTATAAAAATCACAAAGAGCAGGGGTACCAGGACAGATCCCTGCGGCACTCCACTAGTCACCGATCTCCAGGCAGAATACTTTCCTTCCACTACTATCCTCTGCTTTCTTCCTGTAAGCCAATTTTTTATCCAAACAGAAGGTTCCACTGATTCCATGCCTCATGACTTTCTGGATGAGTCTCTTGTGAGGGACCTTGTCAAATGCCTTGCTAAAATCCATGTAGACCACATCTACTGCCCTACCCTCAATTTCTTTTGTTACCTTTTCAAAAAACTCATTTAGGCTCGTGAGGCTCGACCTTCCCTTCACAAAGCCATGTTGACTGTTCTTGAGTAGACTGTACTTCTCCAAATGCTCATAGATCCTGTCCTTAAGAATCCATTCCAATAGTTTGCAGACCACCGACGTAAGACTCACCGGTCTATAGTTCCCAGGATTCTTCCTATTACCTTTTTTAAACAAGGGAACTACATTTGCCGTTCTTCAATCCTCCGGCACCTCCCCTGCAGTCAAAGAGGAGTCAAAGATCATAGCTACTGCTCCAGCGATCTCTTCACTCACTTCCCACAGCAACCTGGGGTATACCACATCTGGCCCTGGGGACTTATCAATCTTGATGTTTTTAAGAAGATCCAACAATTTTTCTTCCTTAATCTCCACATTGTCCAGCACACAGGCCTGTTCTATTTCGACCTCACCCTGATCAAGGTCCTTTTCACCTGTGAATACTGAAGCAAAATATTCATTTAGGACCTCCCCATCCTCCTCTGCCTTCAGGCACATGTTGCCTTCTTTATCCTTTAGTGGCCCCACCTTCATTCTTGTCATCCTTTTGTTCTTCACATACGCATAGAATGCTTTGGGGTTCTCCTTAATCCTAGTCCTGATGAAGGGTCTCAGCCCAAAACATTGACTGCGCATTTCAACAGATGCTGCCCAACCTGCTGAGTTCATCCAGCTTGTTTGTATGTGTTGACTCCTTAATCCTACATGCCAAGGCCTTCTCATGTCCCCTTCGAGCTCTTTTAAATCCTTTCTTAAGCTCCTTCCTGGCTACCCAATATTTCTCATGAGCCCCTCCTGCTTCCTGCTTCTTATATCTAACATATGCTTCCTTCTTTATCTTGACGAGTTGGATGAGTTGCCTCACGTGTTTCGTCAGCCACTGTTCCCTTTTCCTACCATTTTTTCCTTGTCTCAGTGGGACAAACCTATCCTGAACCCAGCACAAGTGGTCCCTAAACTTCCTCCACATTACTTCTGTGCTTTCACCCTTGAACATCTGTTTCCAATTTACTCTCGCTAGTTCCTGCCTCATCCCTTCATAGTTAGCCCTTCCCCAGTTAAGAACTTTCCCATTTTGTCAGTTTTTATCCTTTTCCATAGCAATGCTGAAGCTAAGGGAGTTGTGGTCACTCTCACCAAAATGCTCCCCCACCAAGAGATCTGCCACCTGACCAGGTTCATTACCCAGAACTACATCCAGTATAGCCTCTCCTCTCGTCAGCCGGTCCACATACTGTGTCAGGAATCCTCCTTGAACACACCTGACAAATTCAGCCCCATCTATCTATCTCCCTTGCAGACAGGAGGTGCCAGTCAATTTGAGGGAAGTTGAAATTACCCATAACTACAACCCTGTATTTCCTGCACCATTCTAAAATCTGCTTACTTATCTGCTCCCCGGTGTCCCGAGGGCTATTTAGGGGCCTATAGACTACTCCCAGCACAGTGATTGATCCCTTCCTATTTCTGACTTCCACCCACACCAACTCAGTGAACACTCCCTGAGCAGCTGTGATACTACCCCTGACCAGTAATGCTACTCCTCTCTCCCCCCTTTTCTACCTCCCATCCTATTCCTTTCAAAAAATCTAAACCCCAGTACCTGCATCAGCCTATCCTGCCCTTCCTCCCACCAAGTTTCAGTAACAGCCACAACATCATAGTTCCACATACTGATCCATGCTCTAAGGTCATCTCCTTCATTCCTAATACTCCTAGCATTGAAATAGACACATTTCAACCCCTCTAACTGGCTACATTTATGTTTTGTCCCCTGCCTTTCCTTCCTCACCAACTCAGAAGACATGACATCATGCCCTTGTCCTTCTACCCTCATCTCTGCACTCACATTCTGATTCCCACCTCACTGCCAAACTAGTTTAAACCCTCCCCAACAGCTCTAGCAAACCTGTCCACCAGGATATTGGTCCCTTTCCAGTTCAGGCGCAGTCCATCCTTTTCGTACAGGTCAGACCTTCCCCAGAAGAGATCCCAATGATCCAGAAATCTGAACCCCTGCCCCTTGCACCAACTCTTCAGCCACACATTCACCTGCCATAACCTCCTGTTCCTACCCTCTCTGTCTCATGGCACAGGCAGTAATCCCAAGATTACCACCCTTGAGATCCTGCTTTTTAACTTCTTTCTTAACTCCCTATATTCCTTCTTCAGGACCTCATCCCTACTCATATCTATGTCATTTTAATATCTATTCTCCAATAAAAACTCAAAAACCACATGCAGGAGTCTAATTTTGGCCTAACTAATGTTTATAAGAACATATGAAATAGGAGCAGGAGTCGACCTTCTGGCCCGTTGAGCCTGTTCCGCTATTCAATAAGATCATGGTTGATCTGGCCATCTCCAACTACCTGCCTTTTCCCCATAACTCTCAATTTCCCTGCTATGCAAACATCTATCCAACCTTACCTTAAATGTATTTACTGAGGTGGCCTCCACTGCTTCATTGGATAGAGAATTCCACAGATTCACCACTGTCTGGGAATAGCAGCTCTTCCTCATCTCCGCCCTAAATCTACTCCCCCAAATTTTGAGGCTATGTCTCCGAGCTCTAGTCTCAGTGGAAACAACTTTACTGCCTCTATCTTATCTTTCCTTTTCATAATTTTATATGCTTCTATAAGATCTCGTCTTACTCTTCTGAATTCCAGTGAGTAGAGTCCCAGGTGACTCTATTTCTCCACATCATCTAACCTCCTTATCTCTGGAATCAGCCTGGTGAAAATCTTCTGTGCCACCTCCAAAGCCAGTACATCATTCCTCAAGTAAGGAGACCAGAACTGCACACAGTACTCCAGGTGCGGTCTCACCAGTACCCTGTACAGTTGCAACATAACCTCCCTGCTCTTAAATTCAGTCCCTCAGAAATGAAGGCCAACATTCCATTAGCCTGCTGAACCTGCAAACCAACCTTTCATGATTCATGCACAAGCACTTCAAATACTTCTGCACAGCAGCATTTTTTACCATTTAAATAATGAACTGCTCTTTCATTTTTTCTTCTAAACTGGATGATCTCGCATTTACCAACATTGTACTCCATCTGCCAGACCCTTGCCCGCTCACTTAACCTATCTGTATCTCACTGTAGACTCTCCTTACATTCTGTAAAATTTTCTTTTCCATTCAATTTAGTATTATCAGCAAACTTAGATACACTATATTCAATACTCTCTTCCAGATCGTTAATGTATATCGTGTACAGTTGCAGGCCCATTACCAACCCCTGTGACACATTGTTCACCACTGACTGCCAACCAGAGTAACACTCATGTATCCCAACTCTCTGCTTTCTATTAGTTAACCAATCCTCTACCCATGCTAATACATCAAACCCAACTTCATTCGTCCTTATCTTATGGATAAGTCTTTTATGTGGTACCTTATGGAGTGCCTTCTCGAAAGCCAAGTAAATAATGTCCATCTGCTCCCCTCTGTCCACCGTGCTCGTTACTTCCTCAAACAACTCCAGTAAGTTTGTCAAACAGGACCTGCCTTTGCTGAATCCATGCTGTGTCTGCCTGATGGATCCATTTCTTTCCAAGATGCCTTGCTATTTCTTCTTTAATGACAGCTTCAAGCATTTTCCCAACCACAGATGCTAAACTAACTGGCCTATAGTTACCTGCCTTTTGCCTACATCTTTTTTTTGAACAATGGCATGACATTCACCTTCTTCTAATCTGCTGGGACCTGACCAGAGTCCACAGAATTTTGGTAAATCAACATCGAAGCCTCTACTATAACTTCTCCCTTTTCTTTCAGTACCCTGGGATACATTCCATCAGAACCAGGGGACTTATCTATCTTTAGGCCCACAAGTTTTCTCAGCACTACCTCTTCAGTAACAGCTATTGTATCAAGGTCCACACCTCCCTTCACATCCAGAACATCTCTCTTTGGCATGTTAGATGTGTCCTCCACCACAAAGTCTGACACAAAATAGTCATTCAAAGCCTTGGCCATTTCCTCATTGACCAATATCAATTCTCCCTTCTCATCCTCAAGGGACCTACATTCACTTTAGCCACCCTTTTCCGCTTTACATAACTATAAAAACTTTTACTATCTGTTTTTATATTTTGTGCTAGTTTATTTTCATAATCTAGCTTCTCTTTCTTTGTAGTTCGCTGAGCGGTACTTTGTTGCTTTTTAAAGTTTTCCCAATCCTCCAGTTTCCCATTACTCTTGGCAACTTTGTATCAATGAGCTTTTAGTTTGATGCCTTCTTTTATTTCCTCAGTTATCCAAGGCTGGCTCTCCCCACCCTTACTATCCTTGATTTTAACTGGAATAAACTTTTGTTGAGCATATTAAAAACTTATTTGAAAGTCTTCCACTGTTCCTCAACCATCCCACAATATAGCCTGTGTTCCCAGTATACACTAGCCAAATCCTCCCTCATCCCATTGTAGGCATAATATACTGGTTTTAAATCGAACTGTTGAACTATTGAAATTCAATCATACTGTGATCACTCTTTCCAAGAGGATCATCTTGGTGGCACATCTTGATGGCAGAAATAGGATTAGGCCGAGCCGAGCCTTGGATTTACCAAGGGCAAATCATGCTTGACTAATCTGTTGGAGTTTTTTGAGGGTGTAACAAGGATGTTAGACGAGGGTAAGCCAGTGGATGTTGTGTACCTAGATTTTCAGAAGGCATTCGATAAGGTGCCACATAGGAGATTGGTGAGTAAAATCAGAGCTCATGGCATTGGGGGCAGGGTTTCAACATGAATAGAAAACTGGTTGGCAGATAGAAAGCAAAGGGTAGCAGTGAATGGGTGTTTCTCGGACTGGCTGGAGGTGACTAGTGGGGTACCACAGGGCTCTGTATTGGGACCACAGCTCTTTACGATTTATGTCAATGATTTAGATGAGGGCATTGAAAACTATATCAGCAAGTTTGCTGACGATACTAAACTGGGTGGCAGTGTGACATGCAAAGAGGACGTTAGGAGAATACAGGGAGACTTGGATAGGCTGGGTGAGTGGGCAGATACTTGGCAGATGTCATTCAATGTGAATAAATGTGAAGTTATCCACTTTGGAAGCAGGAACAAGAGGGCAGAGTATTGTCTGAACGGTGTCGAGTTAGGTAAGGGAGAAATGCAAAGAGACCTAGGAGTCCTAGTTCACCAGTCAATGAAGGTGAATGAGCAAGTGCAACAGGCAGTGAAGAGGGCAAATGGAATGTTGGCCTTTGTTACAAGGGGAATTGAGTACAAGAGCAAGGATGTCCTTTTGCATTTGTACAGGGCCCTGGTGAGACCATACCTGGAATATTGTGTACAGTTTTGGTCTCCAGGTTTAAGGAAGGACATTCTGGCAATTGAGGAAGTGCAGCGTAGATTCACTAGGTTGATTCCTGGGATGGCAGGGCTGTCTTATGCAGAGAGATTGGAGAGAGTGGGCTTGTACACGCTGGAATTGAGGAGATTGAGAGGGGATCTGATTGAAACATTTAAGATAATTAAAGGTTTTGATAGGATTGAGGCAGGAAATATGTTCCAAATGTTGGGAGAGTCCAGTACCAGAGAGCATGGATTGAGAATAAGAGGTCAGTTATTTAAAACAGAGTTGAGGAAGAGCTTCTTCTCCCAGAGAGTTGTGGAGGTGTGGAATGCACTGCCTTGGAAGACGGTGGAGGCCAATTCTCTTTTTGCTTTCAAGAAGGAGCTAGATAGATATCTGATGGATAGGGGAATCAAGGGATATGGGGACAAGACAGGGACTGGGTATTGATGGTGAATGATCAGCCATTATCTCAGAATGGCGGTGCAGACTCAAGGGGCCGAATGGTCTACTTCTGCACCTATTGTCTATTGTCTATTGTCTATTGATCCCCAACTACACAATCACTAATTTTCCTTGTCTGATTGTACCAGACCAGATCTAAGATGGCACATTCTCTTGTAGGTTCAGTAACATGCTGTTTAAGAAAGCCATTGCAAATGCATTCTATGAAGTCCTCCTCAAGAATGCCTTGACCATATTGATTCACCCAATCTATGTGCAAGTTAAAGTTCCCCAAGGTAACTGCTGTTCCATTCTTACATGCCTTAGATATGTCTCTGTTTATTGCCTGTGCTAATGTAATGTTATTATTCGGTGGCCTATAGACAACTCCCACCAGTGACTTTTTTCTTTTTACTATTCCTAATCACTACCCTGCTCCTTGGATCATATATTGTCTCTCACTATCACCCTGATCTTATCTTTAATTAAGAGCGCTACACCACCTCCCTTAGCTTCCTGCCTATCCTTCCATATTACCTGATAACCTTTGATAATCTCTTTCCCAATCATCTCCATCCTGCAACTACATCTCTGTAATGCCCACTAAATCATACCTCTTTGTACTGATTTGAGCCATAAAATCATTGACCTTGTTCCGAAACTTTTAAACATATGCTTGGATAGGCAAGGCCAAGAGGGATATGGGCCTAATGTTGTGAAGTGGGATTATGGTAGGTCGGCATCATGGTTGGCATGGATGAAATGGTCTGAAAGGGCCCTTTGTGCATTAGAACAGCGGTTAACTTAATGCTACGACAGTGCCTCTGATCAGTGACCAGGGTTCAATTTCTGCTGCTGCCTATAAGAAACTTGTACATTCTCCCCATGACTGCATGCATTTCCTCAGGCTGTTCTGGTTCCTTCCAAAGACCCATGGTTAGAGGTAGTAAGTTGTGGATATGCTGTCTTGCCTCCGGAAAGGTGACGACACCTGCAGGCTGTCCAGCACAATTTGATTTGTCGCAAAGGACCCATGTCATATCTGTTTTGCTGTATGTGTGACAAATAAAGCTAGTATATAATCTATTGTATGATTCTATGGCATCTCAATTTTTTTCTCCTTGATGGACATGGAGGCCCTTGTGAACAAGTAGTGTCTTTCAATTCCCAGACAGTAAGAAATTTTGGGGAACTTGGTGGTGATACTGTTCTCATAACTTTTCTGCTTTTGTCCCTCTTGATGAGAGAGGTGACAGGGCTAAGTTTTGCTGTTGCTGTTGAACTTGCTAGAGTGCCCTTACACTCATTGTACTTTTAAAATCTTGTACCTTTTTACCTTTTTGCACAACTTTTCTTCACTCCACTCTTACTTTTCTCAGTTTTATCTTTCGCTTTTATTTTATTTTTAAGAATCACAGAAAACCTACAGCACAATACAGGCCCTTTGGCCCACAAAGTTGTGCCGAACATGTCCCTACCTTAGAAATTACTAGACTTCCCCGTGGCCCTCTACTTTCCTAAGCTCCATGTACCTATCTAAAAGTCTCTTAAAAGACCCTATCGTATCCACCTCAGCCATGGTTGCCGGCAGCCCATTCCATGCACTCACCACTCTCTGAGTAAAAAACTTACTCCTGACATCTCCTCTGTACCTACTCCCCAGCACCATAAACCTCTGTCCTCTTGTGGCAACCATTTCAGCCTTGGGGTGGAGGGAAACCTCTGACTGACTATCCACAATCAATGCCTCTCGTCATCTTAGACACATCTAACAGGTCACCTCTCATCCTCCGTCATCAAAGTTTATCCACACTTCTTTTTCTACTTTATCCATACTTCTCCAATCCATTGAACCCATCCCCCTCCTATTTAGTTTAAAGCTCTATCCTCAGCCCTAGTTATGTGATTTGCTAGGATCCAGGTCCCATCAGAGTTCAGGTGGAGCCTGTCCCATTGGTATAGCTCCCTCCTTCGCCAGCATTGGTTCCAATATCCCATGAATTCAAAGCCATTTCTCCCACACCAATGCTTGAGCCATACATTTAGCTCTCTAATCCTCTTGACCCTACGCCAATTTGCACGTGGCTCCATTAGTAATCCAGAGATTACTACCTTTTTGGTTCTGCTTTTTAATTTAGTCCCTAGCTGCTCAAATTCCCTCAGCAGAACCTCTTCCCTCATCCTACCTATGTTGCTGGTACCCATGTTGACCACAGCTGGATCTTTCCCCTCCCACTGCAAATTCCCCTGCAGGTCAAATAAGATGTCCCAAAGCCAGGCACCAGGCAGGCAACACATTTTTTACTTCAGATTTTACTCATTCAGTGACTTCTCCCTACAATCTGCCTAGCAGGGTTTTCATCTTTGTTATCCCGTAAAATGGCCTCACCCACTGTTTCTACTTCGCCAAAACCAATAACCCATCATCCATGGTTTTTAAACCAACTGAGTGTTCCATTGTGGCATCCAGCCTTTGCTGAAATTCCTTGGATATTGTATTGATTCCAAACAGCACTCTTATTTAAGTATACCTCAATTACAAAAGATGTGTCTAAACAAGTTAAACATTACTTCTCATCAAGCTCTTCATTTTATAACCTATTCTTTCATCCTGAACATGACATATAGTCTTTTGGGTTGAGGGGATCTCTCAATTTGCAACTGAATTTCTCTACACATTTCAAGCTGGATACATGGGGTAAGAATCTCTGCGTTATTCAGATTCTCCAATTAATTTGATGTTTCTTCTTAAAAGAAACTTAACTTGCTGGTTGCCTGCTGACAACTTTCTCTCAATTCAACTGTGATGGTACTTGCCTTGTAGATCTTTGTCCAGTGACAAAAATCTGCATATACACCTGTGTGTTGTTTGGCTAAAGTGGCTGCTTGAACTGATAACATCTTCATGATCTTGCCACTCTGCATTGCTTTACTTATCATTCTGGTCATAGCCAGATCATAGCTCTTTTGATTCTTTGGGCCCACCACCTTCAGAGAGCATCTTCTTGTATGTTGATAGCATATGGCAAATAGTTTTGCCTTTATCTCCTTGAATTTGAATACTTAATATGAAGACATTACACATTGGTCCTCAGTCAGGTTCTAACAACCTGGTGTAAATACACTTCATAAGAGTTCCTTCTACATAACTGACTTCATTTGGTGGGAGGCAGACAAAGTTCAAAGGAAATTTATTACCAAAGTCACCATATACAACCCTGTGATTTATTTTCCTGCAGCCATTCACAGTAGAATCAATGAAAAACCACATACAAGATGGACAAAATATGCAAAGGGCAACTAACAATGAATATACATACAAAAATAATAATAATAAACAAACAGTAAATATTGAGAACATGAGATGAAGAGTCCTTGAAAATGACTTCATAGATTGTAGAAACAATTCAATGTTGGAATGAGTGAATTTACTCCCTCAGGTTCAAGAGCCTAATACTTGAGGGGTAATAACTGTCTCCTAACCTGGCGGCATAGGTCCTGAAAAAGCTTCCATCCCTCCATCTTAATGGCAACAGTGCTAAGAGAGCATAGCCTGGATGCTGTGTTCCTGTGACACCGTACATTGTAGATGTGCTCAATTGTGGGGAGCTTTACCTGTGATGGACTTGGCTGTATTCACTACTTTCTGTAGGCTTTTCAGTTCAAGGGCATCAGTGTTTCCATATCAGGCGATGAAGCAACCAGTCAATAACACATCTATGAAAGTTTGTCAGAGCTTTAGATGTTATGCTGAATCTTCACCAACTTCAAATAAAGTAGCAGTTTCTGCCATAATTTTTTTGCAAGGGCACTTACATGCTTGGGTCAGAAAAGATCCTTTGAAATGATAAATTAGGATCCTCTGAACTTAAAGTCACTGACTCTTTCCTCCTCTGATCCTCCATTGAGGACCTGCTCATAGACCCCCTGTTTTCTCTTCCTGAAGTGAATAATCAGTTCTTTGGTCTTGCTGACATTTAGAAAGAGAGGTTGTAACATGTGGCACCACTCAACCAGATTATTGGTCTCCCTCTTACATGCTGAGTCACCACCTCTGATTCGGCTAAAGACCAACTAATTTGTATTCAACTAATATTCTATAACTGACACTATCTTTGACCTATACTGCTTATCTCATCCATTCTGTGGACTTTCAATATTTCTTCATTCTGCAATGTTTATAAATATGATTTCCAATCCAGATCAAGCACACCCTTTCCATTATGCAGAGTATTTCTCACTCAGCTGCACACGTTGTTATCCACAATAACTACAACATCGAAGCAAGCTTGGCAACATCTTTCTTATCCTATCTATTGGCTCACGGGTTCCCCCTTCCAGAGGTCATCCAGTCTGGCTTTGGATAACTTGCAGTTTTGCATGCCTCTATGCATTCTTCCAGTGTTGATTCTGTTTCACACAATTGCACTTCTGACAGATTGGTCTTCAACGTATCATAGATAATCCATACTCTGATTAGCAAGTGTTCCAAATGTGCAAAATGGCAATTACTGTCCATCTTGATTGGTTAAGACAGTATCAAATGCTCCCTGCTCCTGGTTACAAGTAAACAACCAGCACTGGACAACTGCTTCATTTTTAGTTGAAAGACACAGCTCACTGTACTTCAGGGCATGTCCATATGGTATTTCAATTGGAGCGGGGGTGGGGGGGGAGTGTAATTCCACCAGGTGTTTGTTAGTCCTGTCTTCTACGGCACACAGTAGCACAATGCTTTGCAGCAACAGTGATCAACGAACAAGGTTCAATTTCCACTGGTGTCTCTCCAGAGTTTGTATGTTCTCCCTGAGACAGCGTGGATTTCCTCAGAGTACTCCAGTTTCTTTCCAAATTCCAAAGACATACAGCTAGGATTAGGGTTAGAGTGTTGTAGTCATGCTATTGGTGCGGTAATGTGGCAATGCCAGCAGACTGCCCTAGGCGCAATCCTTAAGTCATATCGATCGCTGATGCAAGCAACACATTTCACTCTATGTTTCAAAGTACATGTGACAAGGAAAACTAATCTTTAATCTTTACTTTTCTAAGTAATCTAATCTTTACTTTTATAGTTTTGACACAAAGCACTTTTGATAACCTTTCTTTCTTTTGCTCAGTAAGTGATTGTTGGACATTTAAACTGAAAATCAATATTTTCAACATAATTCTTAATGAACTAAACCACACTAATGTTGTTTTTGCTAAACCTGGCAGCCTCCAGACCCACTATAATCAAACAACTATAGCCTCATAAAGAAAGCTCTTGTTCACCTGGTATATTCTTAAAAAGTGGTAGTAACCAATACCACGTACAATACCTGCGCATACGCTGTACAAATATGTACACAATGCACTCTAGCAAGTTCAACAGCAACAGCAAAACTTAGCCCTGTCACCTCTCTCATCAAGAGGGACAAAAGCAGAAAAGTTATGAGAACAGTATCACCACCAAGTTCCCCAAAATTTCTTACTGTCTGGGAATTGAAAGACACTACTTGTTCACAAGGGCCTCCATGTCCATCAAGGAGAAAAAAATTGAGATGCCATAGAATCATACAATAGATTATATACTAGCTTTATTTGTCACACATACAGCAAAACAGATATGACATGGGTCCTTTGCGACAAATCAAATTGTGCTGGACAGCCTGCAGGTGTCGTCACCTTTCCGGAGGCAAGACAGCATATCCACAACTTACTAACTCTAACCATGGGTCTTTGGAAGGAACCAGAACAGCCTGAGGAAATGCACGCAGTCATGGGGAGAATGTACAAGTTTCTTATAGGCAGCAGCAGAAATTGAACCCTGGTCACTGATCAGAGGCACTGTCGTAGCATTAAGTTAACCGCTGTTCTAATGCACAAAGGGCCCTTTCAGACCATTTCATCCATGCCAACCATGATGCCGACCTACCATAATCCCACTTCACAACATTAGGCCCATATCCCTCTTGGCCTTGCCTATCCAAGCATATGTTTAAAGGTCTTTTTAAATATTGATCTGTATCTGCCTCCACTACCTCTGCTGGCAGCTCATTCCAGACAACCACCACCCTCGGTGTGAAAAACTAAACTCGCAAATCTCCTTTTATTTTTCTCCCCTTAATATTAAAGCTACACCTTTCAGTTCTAGACTCTCATGCCGTGACAAAAAAGACTCTGATCATCAATCCTATCCATGCCCCTCATAATTTTATAAAGCTCTCTAATATCACCTCTCAGCCTTGTACATTCCTCTTAAACCCTGCTCCAGGTTATAAGTACTTAAATAGGTTTTATGCATTCAAAACCCTCCCTTTTGCATCTGTACCACTGTGTGACGCAACAAATATATTATGAGGCCTGGAAAGAATCCAGATGAAGGCCAAGGTTGAGGATGGGGGGAAAGGGCAAGTGGCCAAAAAATTGACAAGGGTGTTGAGTAACAAATGAATACTTTTAAACGTTCTGCAGTCTATAAGGAATCCCAACTTTTCTAGTCTCTCTGTATAACGGAAGTCACAGTACTATCTTCCTGTATTTCTGTACTTTTATCCCCCTTTTTTTTTGTCACATGGACATCAAAACATAGTGAAATGTGCCATTTGTATCAACTGGGAAAAGATGATCAGCACATTTAATGACAGATTTTGACTTCCTGAGGCAATGCCTCATGGAGATACTTAGACGGTGGAGAGGGATGTTTCCATTATATACTGGGCTGAGTCCTCTACTCTCTGCAGCTCCTTACTTTCCTGCACATTCAAATTGCTGTACCAGTTCATGATGCATACAGTCAGCATACTTCACCTGTTTAACAATACATGGGTAGATGTTTATTAGTTGTTTGATGACACGCCAAACTTCCATAACCTTCTAGGAAAGAGGAGATGCAGAAGCACCTTCCATGATAGACCCACAAAAGATTACCCAATATGACCAGGAATTGAAAGCTGTTGACCTTCTCCTCTGCTGATCCACCAATGCAGACAACATGAAAAGTGCCATCTGCAGAAGGCTTAGGAGGCAGAGAGTAATAATGAACTTAGAGACAATGCACTGTAGCCACAGCTATAGGACAACAGCACTGGAGTTCAACAAGCCCACTATTAATGGCCATCAGTGATGACGACAGCTAGGAGAACCACATGCTAACATAAATAGTGAAGTAGAGATAGATATACACTTTTGAATTTAAAAGATGTTGAAGTTTTAAGGAGTTAGGTTAAGGTCTAGGTTGCACAGCTATGTGAAATAATTTGAGTTTAATGCAATAAAATTAAGTACAGACCTTCCACTGTAATCAAAGTTGAAATCAGAAGACATATAAAAGGACAGGTTAACACACAAAAATTGCTGGTGAACTCAGAAAGTCAGGGACCATCTATGAAAAGGAATAAAGAGTCAACATTTTGGGTCAAGACCCTTCATCGTGTTTTTATGAAGGGTCAGATGCAGGAAATGGACCACCACATCACAGTAATACAAAACTTGCATATACCACGCATTTGTGGATCGCAGATGAGGGATGGCCACATTGTGGGTTGCGAGTCGCTCAGAAATAGTCATATAATATAACTCACTTATTGACCCACAAAATGCAACTAGGAGAATATTATTTAAAGAAGGAACAGATACAGAAGACAGCTTGACAACAATATATCCATCCAAGAGGTCTTTAAGAATGCTAAAGGTCTCTGTCTCTTCCATTATCAGAATGAAAATGCAACTTTCCACAATCCTCCTCAGTTCTTTTGAACAATTATCTTAAGTCTATTCCCTAGTTATTGATCTTTTTGCCAAGGAAAATAAATTTATCCTATCTAAGCTTTTCAAAATTATTATATAATGTAAGCAAATCATCAATCAGCTTCCTTTCTCCAAAATATAATAACACCAGTCTAGTCCATCTTTTGTCATAGTACTATTCTTGGGAAAGATGCTGCTAGTTTTGCTAGTGCTCCTCTTGTCAGCCTGGGATATATTTCACCTGGGCCCAGGAATTTATCTGCTTCCAAAGATACTAAATCACCTAATACCCTTTTTCTCTTAAAGTACGTATCCTACTACTTACACTTCTCCCTTTTAAATACAACAAGGATTTCGTAACACTGTTCTGTAAAGGTATCTTATGAACCGCTTTTAGTTCTGGGTATGTCACTTGAGGGAACACATACTGAATCTGTAAGATCTACCAGCTTGATACCAAGATTAAATTAATGATGCTTGAAAACAAGTTACATAGATAAGCCTTGTGTTCCATTTAATGTAGTAGATTAAGTGACAATCTAACTCTGAGATTTAAGATTATATAATTTGATGGGGCAAAGAAAGGGATATCATTTCCACTGGTGGGGATGTCCAGAATTAAGCTTGGCTACAGTGTTCTGGGTTGAAGTTAAAAAGCATTTCTTTACACAAATGTGCTGTAAATCATGAACCACTGTCCCCACCAGCATTACCAAAGCTGCTGAGATTAGTAGAATTGAATAATTAACAAATGAATATGATAGGTATTTCTTTACACTAATCAATAAAGGCATTGGAGCAGTACAAATGGAAAGATACCAACATAGATATCAGCCGCCACTTAATTGCCAAAAAAGCACCAGGAGGATGAATAGCTTGCTTATTTTCCTATCTTCTTACTAATCTACTTTTAAACAAAATGATCTTGCTGTGAATAATTTTTATCGATTCCTTTGGTGTTTGCCCAAAGTCCTACATAGATCATAGATAGATTGACCAACCAAGTAAGAACTTATCAGATCCAAATAAGTAGGAAGCACTGGACAGGAAGAGAAAACAGATGAGCTTTGGAGGGCTGTACTTCTTGGACTCCACAGGACTCAGTAATTAGTACTTGTTTTACATGATTAACAAATTAGCTGATGACACTAAAACTGAGTATGGTTGTTAATAGCTAAGAAAACTCCAGCTTATAAGAAGATATCCCTTTATCTAGCTTTGGAATATTGTGAACTGGATATTCCACTGGCAGCACTGGGCTCTGGGATGTTTATTCAGCTCATCACTGAACTGAGGCTGTGGCCTACTCTTGCTGCTCCAGGTTTCGTATCTATGGACTCATTCTTCTTCTCAATGCTGTTTGCTTACTTATATTATTTGCAAGATTTGTTGTTTTTTTTCTTCTCTGCTCACTGGATGTTTGATGATTTTTTTAATGGGTCCTTTTGGGTTTCATTGTTTTATGGCTGTTTGAGGAAGATGAATCTCAAGGTCGTATAATGTATACATACATTGATAATAAATGCACTTTGAACTTTGATATTACGCTGCTCAGGTACTGAAATCTGGCAAATACAAAAGTTGGATTCAAAGAAATATATAAAAATCTGTTAGGATTCATGACTTTGTGGTTCCAGATCAATATGTTCGAAGTTCAAAGTAAATTTTACTATCAAAGAATATATATATCACCAAATACACCCCTGAAATTCATTTTCCTGTGGGCATACTCAACAAATCTATAGAATTGTAAATATAATGGAAGCAATGAACAACCACCAGCCTAGGGCATTCAACCAGACTGCAGTAGACAACGAACTGTGCAAATGCAAAAAGTAGAAATAATAATACAAATAAACAAACAATAAATATCAAGAACATGAGATGCAAAGTCCTTGAATGTGAATTCATTCACTGTGGAAACAGTTCAATGATGGGGCAAGTGAAGTTAACCCGTTTGTTCAAGAGTTTGATGGCTGAGGGGTAGTAACTGTTCCTGAACCTGGTGGTATGAGCCCTGAGACTCTTATACCTGCTTACATCTCTGACAAACAACCTCCAACTCCTACTCTGATTAAAACCTTCCTTTCAACTTACATGAGCTACTGTGCCTTCAGCAGCTTAGCTCATACTCTGAAATCTCTACCTTAAAACCTCTGTTTCTCCAACTTATTAAGTGTATGCTTAAATACTTCATCAAAGATTTTTAACTCACCTCCCATTTACCCTGGTTTGTCTTCTATGTTTAGCAGGATGTCTTCATAAAGACCCTTATCTGTTTTTGTAGCAGAAAATCTCTGAAGATTTAAATCAGGATAGAAACCCACTTCCTCCATGGTAGATATCATGCTGTAAGCTCCACAGGCGGTAAGGTTTAAACCATAGAACATTACAGCACAGAAACAGGCCTTTTGGCCCTTCTTGGCTGTGCTGAATCATTTTTCTGCCTAGTCCCACTGACCTGCACCTGGCCCATATCCCTCCATACACCTCTCATCCATGTACCTGTCCAAGTTTTTCCTATATGTTAAAAGTCAGCCCGCATTTACCACTTCATCTGGCAGCTCATTCCACACTCCCACCACTCTCTGTGAAGAAAGACCCTCTAATGTTCCCTTTAAATTTTTCCCCCTTCACCCTTAACCCATGTCCTCTGGATTTTTTCTCCCCCAGCCTCAGTGGAAAAAGCCTGCTTGCATTCACTCTATCTATATCCATCATAATTTTATATACCTCTATCAAGTCTCCCCTCATTCTTCTACGCTCCAGGGAATAAAGTCCTAACCTATTCAACTTTTCTCTGTAACTCAGTTTCTCAGGTCCCAACAACATCCTTGCAAACCTTCTCTGCACTCTTTCAACCTTATTAATATCTTTCCTGTAATTTGGTGACCAAAACTGCACATAATACTCCAAATTCGGCCTCACCAAAGCCTTAAACAACCTCACCATAACATTCCAACTCAGTACTTTGATTTATAAAGGCCAATGTACCAAAAGCTCTCTTTACTACCGTATCTACCTCTGACACCACTTTTAGGGAATTTTGTATCTGTATTCCTAGAGCCCTCTGTTCTACTGCACTCCTCAGTGCGCTACCATTTACTGTGTATGTTCTACCTAGGTTTTTCCCTCCAAGGTGCAATACCTCACACTTGTCTGTATTAAACTCCACCTGCCATTTTTCAGCCCATTTTTCCAGCTGGTCCAGATCCCTCTGCAAGCTATGAAAACCTTCCTCACTGTCCACAACACCTCCAATCTTTGTATCATCAGCAAATTTGCTGATCCAATTTACCACATTATCATCATTATAACATTTGACCTTTATAGAATACACTTGCTCGTCAACCTAACTGATGACAGCAACAGTTGAGCAAGTATTAATAACTTATTTTGCATCCCTTTCCTCACAAAACTACTGTGTTCTTTCTGCTGTTGTTCATTGGAAGAATGAACCCAAAGAGTACATAATTAAATTTGCTTAAAAATTCAGATTAATGTAACAGCAAGGTAACAATCTGGAAAACTATCAGTTCTGAAATAACAGTTCCTTAACAAATGCTTAATGCTCACTGGAACATAACTGAAGGAAATAAGTACTCAGAAACTAACTAAAATTAGCAATTAACTAAAATTAGTTAATCAGACATAGATCTTAAGGAAATGGATAAGTTCAAAATGACCCTGTTTATACTGGCTCTGCAAATCATTTTCATTGCTGACTTGATGGAGGATTTTATTATGTTTGAATATAAACATGTGTAGCTGTCCCATTCATTAGGACCATAGAATAAAAAAAAACACATTTCCAGGCCTGACTGCTGAAAGACAGGATACTTATGTTAACCTAGCTATACACAGTGAAAATTGATCTCTTGTCAACTTGTGTTGGAAATCAAAAGTGAATTATGTGTGTCAGGCAGGGAATGTTGTATCTTCTGATTCATCAACTAAATCAAGGCTTTCCCCTGTTTAAATCCTGAGGGATTACATTCAGTTCAAGTCATAATGACCCGGCAGAATTTGATTTCTCTGAAGTTAAAAGTATAAATGAAGCAAGAGAACCGTATTAGCAATTTGCCAATTTCAGTTTTGATACCAGTACTTTTTGATATGCAGTCGTTGATTATCTCCTGTACTGAACAACGTGCCTACTGAGTGTATGTCCGTGGTCTTCTGCTGCTGTAGCTTATTTACTTCAAGGTTTGACACTTTATACATTCAGAGATGCTCTCCTGCACATCACTGTTGTAATCAGTGGTTATTTGAGTGACTGTTGGCTTCCTGTCAGCTTCAACCAGTTTTTTTGCACCATTTTCAGCAAATTCCAGAGATTGTTCTGAGTGAAAATCCCAGGAGATCAGGTATTTCCGAGACACTCAAACCACTTAGTGGTCAAAGTCACTTAGATCACATTTATTTGCATTCAGATGTTGATCTGAACAACCAAACCTCTTGACCGTGTCTGCATGCTTTTTTGCACTGAGTTGCTACCAGATGATTGGCTGATTTGATACTTACATTAACGAGCAGGTGGACAGGTGTACCAAATAAAGTGGCCAGACTGTAGATTTTACTTTTGTTTTCTACTATGCATAACAAAAGAAAATCATCATTTTAATCACTATTAGGCTGGGTTCAAAATTAGATAAAGTCTTATTACCTAGCACTAGTTGCAGAGTAACTGTTCGATATTTTTTGATACGTTTAAACTCCCTTTAATCATTTTAGTTTTTATCTATTGCCTCTAATAGCATTTGACTCCATTCTCTAAATATGTTCAGCTGAACCATAAATGGGTGAAAACAATTCAAATGATTGCAACAGGCAAAACAGAGCAACATAACAGTGTCTGTTTACAATTTATAACAACTAACTGTCTATGAATCCACATGTTCTCAGCTGTAGCTCATGGCTGTAGATTCAGCCATGATAGAATGACAGGAGCAACACACACAAAATGCTGGAGGAACTCAGCGGGCCAGGCAGCATCTATGGAAAAGAGTACAGTCGACGTTTCATGCTGAGACCTTTCATCAGGACTGGGTTTATGATGAAGGGTGTACTTCAATGCAAGAAGCATTAGGAACAAAGGTGATGAACTGAGAGCTTGGATACATACATGGAATTATGATGTAGTGGCCATTACAGAGACTTGGCTGCAATCAGAGCAGGAATGGATTCTCAGTATTCCTGGATTTCAGCACTGTAAGAGGGATGGAGAGGGGGGACAAAGGGGAGAAGGAGTGGCATTACTGGTCAGGGATACTATTACAGCTACAGAAACGGTGGGTAATGTAGCAGGATCCTCTTTTGAGTCAGTATGGGTGGGAGGGAAGGAAGGGAGCAGTTACTCTATTGGTAGTATTCTATAGGCCCCCTGGTAGCAGCAGAGATACTGAGGAGCAGATTTGGAGGCAGATTTTGGAAAGGTGCAAAAATAACAGGGTTGTTATCATGGGTGACTTTAACTTCGCTAATATTGATTGGCACCTATTTAGTTCCAAGTGTTTAGATGGGGCAGAGTTTGTTAAGTGTATACAGGACGGATTCCTGTCACAGCATGTTGACAGGCAGACTACGGGGAATGCCATATTAGATCTAGTATTATGTAACAAACTGGGTCAGGTCACAGATCTCTCAGTGGGTGTGCATCTGGGGGGGACGGTGATCACTGCTCCCTGGCCTTTATCATGGAAAAGGGTAGAATCAGAGAGGACAGAAACATTTTTAATTGGGGAAGGGCAAATTATGAGGCTATAAGGCTAGAACTTGCAGGTGTGAATTGGGATGATGTTTTTGCAGGGAAGTGTACTATGGACATGTGGTCCATATTTAAGGATCTCTTGCAGGATGTTAGGGATAAATTTGTCCCGGTGAGGAAGGTAAAGAATGGTAGAGTGAAGGAACCATGGGTGACAAGTGAGATGGAAAATCTAGTCAGATGGAAGAAGGCAGTATACATGAGGTTTAGGAAGCAAGGATCAGATGGGTCTATTGAGGAATATAGGGTAGCAAGAAAGGAGCTTAAAAAGGGGCTGAGAAGAGCAAGAAGGGGGCATGAAAAGGCCTTTGCGAGTAGGGTAAGGGAAAACCCCAAGGCATTCTTTAATTATGTGAAGAACAAAAGGATGACAGGAGTGAAGGTAGGACTGATTAGAGATAATGGTGGGAAGATGTGCCTGGAGGCTGTGGAAGAGAGCGAGGTCCTCAATGAACACTTCTCTTCGGTATTCACCAATGAGAGAGAACTTGATGATGGTGAGGACAATATAAGTGAGGTTGATGTTCTGGAGCATGTTCATATTAAGGGAGAGGAGGTGTTGGGTTGTTAAAATACATTAGAAAGGATAAGTCCCCGGGGCCTGACAGAATATTCCCCAGGCTGCTCCATGAGGCGAGGGAAGAGATTGCTGAGCCTCTGGCTAGGACCTCTATGTCCTTGTTGTCCATGGGAATGGTACTGGAGGATTGGAGGGAGGTGAATGTTGTCCCCTTGTTCAAAAAAGATAGTAGGGATAGTCCGGGTAATTATAGACCAGTGAGCCTTACATCTGTGGTGGGAAAGCTGTTGGAAAAGATTCTTAGAGATAGGATTTATGGGCATTTAGAGAATCATGGTCTGATCAGGGATGGTCTGAATGGCTTTGTGAAGGGCAGATCGTGTCTAACAACCCTGATAAGAGTTCTTTGAGGAGGTGACCAGGCATATAGATGAGGGTAGTGCAGTGGATATGATCTACATGGATTTTAGTAAGGCACTTGACAAGGTTCCACATGGTAGGCTTATTCAGAAAGTCAGAAGGCATGGGATCCAGGGAAGTTTGTCCAGGTGGATTCAGAATTGGCTTGCCTGCAGAAGGCAGAGGGTCGTGGTGGAGGGAGTACATTCAGATTGGAGGGTTGCGACTAGTGGTGTCCCACAAGGATCTGTTCTGGGACCTCTACTTTTCGTGATTTTTATTAACGACCTGGATGTGGGGGTAGAAGGATGGGTTGGCAAATTTGCAGATGACACAAAGGCTGGTGGTGTTGTAGATAGTGTAGAGGATTGTCAAAGATTGCAGAGAGACATTGATGGGATGCAGAAATGGGCTGAGAAGTGGCAGATGGAGTTCAACTCAGAGAAGTGTGAGGTGGTACACTTTGGAAGGACAAACTCCAAGGCAGAGTTCAAAGTAAATGGCAGGATACTTGGTAGTGTGCAGGAGCAGAGGGATCTGGGGGTACATGTCCACAGATCCCTGAAAGTTGCCTCACAGGTAGATAGGGTAGCTAAGAAAGCTTATGGGGTGTTAGCTTTCATAAGTCAAGGGATAGAGTTTAAGAGTCACGATGTAATGATGCAGCTCTGTAAAACTCTGATTAGGCCACACTTGGAGCACTGTGTCCAGTTCTGGTTGCCTCACTATAGGAAGGATGTGGAAGCATTGGAAAGGGTACAAAGGAGATCTACCAGGATGCTGCCTGGTTTAAAGTGTATGGATTATGATCAGAGATTAAGGGAGCTAGGGCTTTATTCTTTGGAAAGGAGGAGGATGAGAGGAGACATGATAGAGGTGTACAAGATATTAAGAGGAATAGATAGAGTGGATAGCCAGCATCTCTTCCCCAGGGCACCACTGCTCAGTACAAGAGGACATGGCTTTAAGGTAAGGGGAGGGAACAACATTATATCGAGACAATTCAGAGTCAGAAGTAAATTATATTTCTTTGAGAATTTCAGGGTGTCGCAGCACTGACAAATCCAAAAAATCTATGTTAATGTTTGAACCGTCTGTCCTTACAGGCAGTAAATCGCTGCCTCAGTAACAAGTTCTCGTGTGTGAATAAGAAACTGCAGGTGTGAGATTGTAAGAGAGATAATACACTGAAGTAATATATTACATATTAGAGGAAGGTTTCTAACTCAAGAGAGTGGTTGGTGCGTGGAATGCACTGCCTGTGTCAGTGGTGGAGGCAGATACACTAGTGAAATTTAAGAGACTACTAAACAGGTATATGGAGGAATTTAAGGTGGGGGGGTTATATGGGAGGCAGCATTTGAGGGTCAGCACAACATTGTGGGCCGAAGGGCCTGTAAAGTGCTGTACTATTCTATGTTCTATGTCTCGGCCTGAAATGTTGACTGTAATCCTTCCTATAGATGGTGCCTGGCCTGCTGAGTTCCTCCAGCAGTTTGTGTGTGTTGCTTGGATTTCCAACATCTGCAGATTTTCTCTTCTTTGTGAATGGAAACTCGATAAGGAGCAGACTCAATGGGCTGAACAGCCTAATTATTCTTCTATGTCTTATGGTCTTATGGAAATGACCAAGTGAGATCTGCCTTTTACTCATGGGGCTCTGTTTGAAACTGCATGTATGCTTGCATGGTTATTCAGAGCAGAATTTGTGATGTCAGAAAGCTGATCTCAGTTACTTGACTCCTATAATGAGAAAAGAGGGAAAATATTAACTAGAAAATGAACCTGTAGATGTATTGCCAACTACACCAATTACTATGCAGCTTTTATTTTCCATCTTCTATCCTATTCTCTTGCCAGTAATGTTTGCATTGACTCACTGATAGGTACTTTGAGAGCAATAAAATAATCAATGTCACATGTATAATCTGCACATTAAAATTTACTGGGATGTTACCTTGCCTGTAAGTTTCTAATTTCCATCTGTGTCATGATACATTTAGAGCTGTAAATGCAAATTTCTATGTCATGTGAATTGAAAGGTGCAGATTTTTGCCAGTACTTTGCACTGTATAGTCTTGTCACAGAGGAATACTTCTTTGAGAAATAACACCATCTTCATTACTGGGATCCAAATATCAGGTACACTATGAATGGATGATGCCAACAATCTCCACATCCCCACACTACCTCCATAACAAGGTTTTGGAGATACTTTACTCCAAAGAATAACGAGGAAAATTAACCCCCACAATTTGATAAAATAATGGACCAGGTTGGTTTGATTCAACCTACTGCTTGTTCTATCCAAAAGGCTCTAAGTGGCCTTGAACTGTCTCTGTGAGTTGCAAGTGGTAATCACACCCAAGGATGTTTCATAGCTCCAGAGCCCAGGTTCAGTTTCAATCCCCAATTCTGTCTATGTGGAGTTCTGCACATTCTCCATGGCTTTCTTCTGGGTGCTCCAGTTTCTCCCAAATTTCAAAGATGTAGACTGGTAGGTTATATGGCTGCTGTATATTGCTCATAGTATTAGGGTAAGTAGTACAATCTAAAGACAGTGATAGCAATTTGGAGAGAATAGAATGGGTAGAATGAGTGCACGGAAAAGGGTGCTTGTCAGCATGGATTTAATGGGTTGAAGAGCCTGTTTCTCCTTTGTATCTCTTCATGACTCTGTACCTTTATGGCAATGCATCTTGAAGTCCTGATAGCCTTTGAAACTTATATTGTCAAAAACTTGCTTCGTTGTTTTAAATACAGAAAATCAAAGCTATTGTAAAATAAAGCTATTTCAAAACAAAGCTAATGAACTAACAATGTATACACATTTGTCTGAATTTAATCCAGATAAATGTGAGGTATTACACTTTGGGAGGTCAAATTCTAAAAATGACAGGGACCTTAAGAGCAATGGTGTACAAAGAGACCTTGGGGGTGCAAGTCCGCAGTTCCCTTAAAGTGATGAGACAGATGGATAGGTTAGTGAAGAAGGCATTTGATGTGCTTGCCAACAGTTATACTTAAGAACATCATGTTGGAATTGTTCAAAACACTGGTGAGAAGGGTGTTGTAGCAACGGTAAAAGTGTAGAAGAGATCCACCAGGATATTGTCTGGACTGGAGGACTATCTGAAGGGAAATTGGATAGGATAGGCTTATTTCACTGCTGAACAGCACGATGAGGAATGACCTTATGGAGACACACTAAATCATACAGGGCAGAGAAAAAACAGATTGAATCCTTTCCCCAGGGTCTTGACCTGAGGTGAGAGAGGTGAAACTTAAAGAAGATCTGAGGGGAAGGTTTTTCACACAGAGGGTGGAAAAAAACTGTCAAGAGATGGTGGTACAGGCAGATACAATCACAATATTTAAAAGGCATTTGGACAAGTACTTAGATAGAAAAGGAATAGAGGCCAAATAGGAATAGTGTAGACAGGCAATACAGTTGCCATGGACAAGATGAGCCAAGGTGGAAAATTCCTGTACAGTCTTTTTCTACAATCCACTATGCTTCTACACTGTGAGCTACTGTACAGCAAACAAAAGAAATATAAAAATTTTACCTTTTTAAATGAAGGATGGCCAGTTAATGCACCTGCTTTGGTCAGCATAAAACAGAAGAGCCAGACATAAAGATACAGAATAATCTGAGTAAAGAGTAATTCTAAGGTGCTCCATACCTGACTTCCAGGACACTCCATACTTCTGTGCAGCAATGCACACACATGGAGGTCAAGCTGGTTGGTATTTATCTACAGAATTGCCAAAGACCCACAAACAAAATAAGACACCCCCAAAAAAAACTTTTTCTCCATTTGTACAAACCATAATTTGTTATAACATTCCTCAAAAGGTAAAATTTAAAAACCATTCTTGATATTATTTCAATGCAGAAGTTAAATGTGCTACAATGCAGTCCTTTTCTGCATTTTTATTCGAGCCTGAACAGACTGCCTGTTCTCCTCTCTGCCTACTAACATAAAACAGCTCTTATCTTTATCCTGCGATGGTAATTTCCTTCCAATTTATCATGCACTTCTACAGATTTAAAAGTAAATGTGAAAATTAATGATAAATATGGAATTTGATTTTTCTGATTATATCAATCTTCTGTACTACAGTCAGTTCCTCTTAAGTGTAAAACCTATTTGCCATGAAATTTTATACACTTATCAGGAAACCACACTTAACAAGAATTTACATGAAAATTGCATTAAACTGTGCAACTACTGAGCAGAGTGACAATTAATTATTGACTACATGCAACCATGTTTTTAAAATAAAACCTGGGCACTACTCTTACCATTAAAATAATATTACGTTTTGAGACTCATAAAATGTTGGTTATTACGAACTACAATCTAAAATGAAATGAACAATTAAAATTAGTGAATGAATAAATTAGCAGTACTTGAAAGAGCCATACATTCATACAATTAAATATGATAGGAAGCATTTTCACATTGTTCCAGATTCTTCTCTTTATTATTAACAAATACTAAACTCTATCTTTTAAAAATTTTTTTGTTTTGCGCCTGTAAAGTATGTTCAGAGCAGTAAGTAATCACAATAGAGACAATTAAACGACACCTTTTACCACATTCAGACAAGTTAATCTCTATATACTAAAATCATTTATCTGAATTTCCATAAATTTTATTTATTGGTTTAGAGATACAGTATGGAACAGGTCCTTCTGATCCAACGAGCCCCACTGCCAGTATACCACCTATTTTAACCGTAGCCTAAGCACTGATCAATTTACAATGACCAATTAACCTACTAACCAGTACCTCTTTGGAATGGGAGTGGAAATCAGAGCATCCAGAGGAAACACATGCAGTTCAAGGAGAAAACATATATTTCCTTAGAGATGGTGCTGGAATTGAACTCCAAACTGCTGAACATCCCGAGCTGTAAAAGTGTTGTGCTAACTACTATGGCACCCAATTATTTAAAAGCTTATATTATAATATGCATATATCACACTTCAAATTACATTTAGAAAAAGAAAAGGAAACCAGTCGTCCACTATTCTTGCACTTGGTAACCTGAATCTTCCCTTGGGGACAATCTGATGATTATACTATATAAAGCATCAGGAACTCAATAAGTCATCTCCACTTACTCAGTCAAAGGGCAAGTTTGATTGCTGTCTCATAGTGCTTTATTTTATGGGCAAACATCCTCAAGTAATAGAAATTGATCTATAACTAATGCAAAAAGCTTCAGAATATACCAATTTATAGTAATAATTTATGTTCTGGTTCAGATAAATCTTATGGCCTGAAAGTAAAATACTAATATAAAATACAGTTCCACTGCCAGAAAGCTTTCCTCAATATAGACCATTTCACGTCTATTAAAAAAATGTCTATAAAACATACAGTATACACTCCCCATCCTGTTAATATCTAGTGCATTTAACTGCATAACACATCTGTTAGTATTTTTAAAAATGCATACGATCATTTGGTGCAACAGCATAGATTGAGTTATTGCTGTAATTTCTGAAATTAAAACTTTTATTTCTATAATTCATACATCTGGGTTTTCTCACAAAGTATTCTGTGCCACATATCATCTCATAAAGAGGAAATGAATTCACTGCTTTACAACAACAGCAATGGCATTGACAAGAATGTACTGTGATAGGTAAAGTTATGTGACCAGCTGTAACTTTAAACTTCATGGGCATAATTTAACCAGAAAGATCACTAATAAATAACATTGGAATAATATGAGCTTCTGCATTTGCATAAATCCATTCTAATCCTAATTCAATACCTTTGTGATATCAGGGATGATAGCAGGCATGTAAAACAAAAAAAGTAAAAAATGTAAATTAACTTCATTATTAAGGTATTAAAGTATTAAGACCATAAGACATAGGGCCAAAATTAGGTGATTTGGCCCTCTGAGTTTGATATGCCATTTCATCATGGCTGATTCATTTTCCTCTCAGTCCCAATGCCCTGCCTTCTCCCCATAACCTTTGATGCCCCGACTAATTCAGAACCTATCAAACCCACCTTAAATACACCCAATGACCTGGCCTACACAGCCACTTGTGGCAACGAATTCCACAAACCCAGCACCCTCTGGTGAAAGAAATTCCTCCTCATCTCCTAAATGGGCACCCCCCAGTTTATTCTGAGGCTGTGCTTCTGGTTTTAGACTAGTCCACCATAGGAAACATCCTCTCCACATTCACTCTATCTAGGCCTTTCACCATTCGATAGGCTTCAATAAGTTTCCCTCCCATTCTTCTAAATTCAAGCGAGTACAGGCCTAGAACTATCAAAAGCTCCTCTTACGATAACCCTTTATTTCCTGGAATCAATCTCGTGAATCCCATCTGAACTCGCTCCAATATCAGCACATCCTTTCTTTGATAAGGTGCCAAAAACTGCTCACAATGCTCCAAGTGAGGCCTCACCAGCACCTTTCCAATATTTTTATTAGTTTCTACATAAATAAATAGAGTACAAGAATGTGTATATATGAGGTCAGAAAAGATAAAAACAAACCACCAGTTACATTACATCTGTTCATAATAACAATTACATAACTCCATATTCATATGTTAATCAATAGTTATATTAACTATACTATTTTATTACAAAAGAAAAAAAATCTAACCCTACCAAGACTGAAGCTTTTCATTAAGGAGAAAAGAAGGTAAATACCTTATTTTATAATAAAAATTAATAATAGCCAACATCTGAGCTTAAATAATGAATTGAAGGTTTTGAAAATAATTCAGAAAAGGTCCCCACAATGTTTGAAAGCTTCGATGAGATTCAGAAATTGAGCAACGAATCTTCTCTAGATCTAAACATAACATAACGCCGCATAACCATTGAGCATGAGTAGGAGGAAGAACATCTTTCCATTTAAACAAAAGCATCCTCCTAGCTATAAGAGAACTAAAGGCTATATGTAGAATATATATAAAGAACTATATGTAGATCTGATGCTATCAACTTAATATCTTGTCCTGCAAAAATACCAAAAAGGGCTGTCAGAGGGTTAGGCTTAAAATTGACTATAAAAAGTAAGGAAAAAGCTTGAAAAACTTCCTTCCAATATTTTTCAAAAGTCGGACAGGACCAAAACATATACCGGTGCCTTATAAAGCCTCAGGATTACATCCTTGCTTTTATATTCTAGTCATCGAATGCTAACATTGCATTTGCATTCCTCACCACCAACTTAACCTGCAAATTAACCTTCAAGGATCATACCTGCCAATCTCTAGTTGCGCTACAAGATCTTCTCCCTTATTCCAAATACTGTCTGCATTCAAATATGGAGGCATGAAAAAGGAGTTGGCCGAAGTTGATCGGAATGGGACATTATCAGAGATGATGTCAGAAGAACGAATGGCTGGAGCTTCTGGGGGCAATTTGAAAAGTACAGGATAGATGTACCCAAAGATGAAGAAATATTCTAAAGGGAGGATGAGGCAACTGTGACTGACAAGGGAAGTCAATGCCAAAATGAAAGCAAAAGTGTGGGCATATAAGAGAACAAAAATTAATGGGTAGTTAGAGGATTGAGAAGCTTTTAAAAAGCAATAGAAGACATGGTAAAATAGGCCAAAGTCAGCATGATTTCTTTAAGGAAAAATCTGGCCTGACAAATCTGTTGGAATTCTTTGAGGGAATAACAAGCAGCACAAAGGGAAATTGGTGGATGTTTTGTTCTTAGATTTTCAAAAGGCCTTTGACAACATGCTGCAGATGAAGCTGCTTAACAAGATGAGATCCCATGGAATTACAGGAAAGATACTAGCATGGATAGATGATTGGCTTATTGGCAAGAGGCAAAGATTGGGAATAAATCGAGCCTTTTCTGATTGGCTGCTGGTCACTAGTGGTGTTGCACAGATTTCAGTGTTGGGACTGCTTCTTTTTACATTGTATGTCAATAATTTGGATGGTGGAATTGATGACATTGTGGCCAAGTTTGCAGATGATATGAAGATAGATGGAGGGGCAAGTAGTGTGAGGAAGTAAAGGGACTGCAGAAGTACTTAGGTTAATAGAATGGACAAAGAAGTGGCAGATGGAATATAGTAACACGAATATAGTAATATATTCCAATCCTCTAACATCCCCCTGATTTTTGATCTATTGTATGTCCTCTTTGGCTTTTAGGTCAGCTTTGAGTTCTCATGTCAGCCACAGCAGTGTTGTCCTACCTTTAGAATACTTCTTTCTCCTTGGGATGTGTATATCCTGTGCCTTCCAAATTGCTATATCCATTGTTTGGAAGCCTGTATATAACTCCCAGCAGGGTCTTTTTACTCTTACAGTTTATTAACTCTATACACAAGAATTCTACATTTTCTGATCCTTTGTTACTTCTTTCTAAGGACTTGATTTCATTTTTCACCAACAGATCCACAGCAACCCTCTGCCTACCTGCCTGTTCTTTCAATACAATGTATATCCTTGGATGTTAAGCTCACAGCTATGATCTGCATTCAGTGAAACACTAAGCAAAATTATTTGACAGGCAATGTAACATTAAGGCTTAACCCTTTCACAAAAGCAAAAGATGTTAAGGCCTGTTTCTATGTGAACTGTAATTATGGACCTCAGGCTGTGAATTTCATGTTAATAGCATTAGAGAGTGCATCACACCTTGCTTGTTATCACTAAGCATGGTTGGTTGTCTTGGTGGGAAATTCAGAGGACTTGCACACAAATGACTTGATCAGCATGAGTGATTAGATTAATGCAACGCACTAAAGAATTACCAATGTTTGATTTACTAACAACTGAATCACTGATGTAGAATGGATCAACAAAGGAAACACAAATAAGGTTTGTATTTATGTTTTCAGGAGGGTCAATGAGATGCAAATAAGATTCCCACTTCATGCTTTCCCATTACCAATGAGAGGCATCCATGGAATACAATTAATGTGTGAAGGAGATCATGCAAGCATCTTAAAAGTTTTATCCAATTAAAGTTGCAGAAAATATTTGTGTGAATCTGGGATATTCTGGCAAAATTTTGAAGCAAGTGGCCACGACACCTACAAATTACACGTTAACAAATAGGTGGGCATTATTGACAGTGTGAAAGACCAATTGGTTTTGGGAAACAGATGACCAGATTTTAACAGGCTCAATTTGTGTTCATAAAATCATATATCACTGAAGACCAAACCTGTCTATCATGTCTTTGAAAGAACATCCAAATAGTCTCTGACCCCCATCCTTTCCTGCAGCCCTGCAAAACCTACCCTTTCAAAATGGAGTCTATTTCCTTTTGAAAGTTACCATAGCTTTTTCAGTTAGAGTCTTTTAGAGCTCAAGATGTGAATCTGTATAATGATCACAAACTGGAATTCAGTGTTGCCCACAACCTTGCCATTAAAGGCCTAAATTGCTAATGGATGGATGTCTTTCATGAAATATTTGGCATAACATTACAGAGTAATGTTAAAAGTGCACATTCAGTTAGTTTACAAACATTTCTGATTCAATACATTCTGTGGGCAGAATAATTTTTGACTTCCCCTACACATCCAGAGAATCAACCAGCTGTTGATTATATAAGGTCACATAATCCTTATGTGCACTTACATAGTTGGACATTTTTCAGGTTAATACTTTCACTAGCACTTCTAATAATACGTACTTGGTACCAAAACATCACTTTCATTTGTGTGCTGAAATCCTGAACTGGGATTTGAACCTCTCACTTTATCTAAAAATAAAAATGATACTTCTATGTTTTGGCATACATTTGCAAGTTTTTGATTGTTATTGGTACCAGATTGGTAATATTTAAGATAAAAAATATAGGTAGTAAAAGTATTGTGTAAATGTGGTTGACACCCTATTAATTGGGTGAGAGGGATGATCATTAATTGTTTATGATAGCTTTACCTCAGCTATACACTAAATTAAAACCTGAAGAATTATATCTGTATTATGCTGAGGATGACTTATATATTTATTGGAATGACATGCACTAGATGCAAGACTTAATTATACAGATAAAGGGAATGGAAGTCTAATATTCATGTAGTCCTGAGAAACGACTATAATATAAAATAAATTACAGTAATTAAGTTCAAAATTAGCTTTCAAAAAGAAAGCTAGAAGCTTTCTTCAATGAACAAAATCTATTCAAAACGTACTTGTAGATACATAGCCAAGGTGTTCAGTTATTTATACTGAAAATTGCCTGCATTCCCAGGCTTTATTCAAATGTAAAACAATATTTGCAAAATTGTCCAGGAAGCAAGTAGTCTTCTCTAAATCTAAACAAAAACATCACAAGTACTATTAACTATGATTGTTATATCAAGGTTTTCTTGAAAACATGATGTTGACATCTAAAGGGAAGAATAGGATAATACTGGAAAAGTGAGTGTGTGAATTGCAGCCTGCTTAGATTCACAATTGAGCTGCTGAAAATTATCCTGGAAATTTGTGATCAGATCTTATTGGTGTGCCCAAATGGAGGTAATGGTACTGCAGGTGACCCTGGCACTATTAAGAGCAACCAAATTTCATAAGTTCCTAGTAATAAATGCAGCAAGTCTACAAGTCTACGGGTTTATCATAATAACCACAGCATGATAATTACAGAGAAAATGCTCTGAACAAAGACAGCCCTTGTACTTGACTTTCATAGATCTCACTAAGGCATTCAATACAGTCGACCGCTAAGCTCTCTAGCTTATACTATCAAGACATGGCTCCCTGACAAGTACTTACAAATACTGAGGCTACTGCATGATGGCATGTCAGCCACTGTACTCAGCAATAGTGGTGCTGAATCAGAGCCCTTCACTGTCAATACAGGAGTCAAACAAGACTGTATCACTGCACCTAGCCTATTTGCTACCTTTATTGCCAATATCCTTTACCTTCTTGGCCAAGACCTGTCTCAGAGAATCCTAATCATGTATCGAATGGACAACAGGTTTTTCAACCTCAACTGTTCAAGGCCAAGAAGGTGGTCAGTGCAACCACCATCATGAAGAATCAGTATGCAAATAACAACAACATCATAACACACTCTGAAGATGACCCCTGGGTCTTGTTTAGAATATAAAAAAAGACAGGACCTACATCAACCACTGCCCAACCAGCCTTTGACCGCCTGAGTAATGCTAATGGACCCTATGCAAAATAAAAGAAAAGAAGCTTTGAAAATCATGACCTACAGGTCCAAACAACACTTTTGGTCTAAAGAGCAGTTCTCCTGCCAACATTACTCAATGGATCTGAATCATCTGATACAGTAGGCACCTGAAAATCTTGAAAAAACACTACCCTAGGGCTTTATGAGAACTTTGAGAATCAGCTGAAAGGCATTTACAGTTACACCAGTGCCCTGGAGGAGGCCAACTTGAACAACATCTCCACCAAGATAAAGCAATACCAACTCTGATGGATAGATCATGTCATTCAGATGCCTAACTCATGGCTCCCCAAACTGATCCATTACTCCCAGTTAAAGGAAGGTCAGCAAGTCCCTGGTGGGCAAAGGAAAAACTTCACTGATAGCATCAAAATCAGAATCAGATTTATTATCTCCAGCATGTGTTGTGAAATTTGTTAACTTAACCACAATGTAAATACATTATAATACAGTACAATGTAATACATGATAATACAGAAAGAACAAAATATACAAGCAAATCAATTACAGTAAGTATATACATGAATAGTAAATAGATTAAAACAGTCCACAAACAAAAGTAAAATATATTTTTAAAAAGTGAGGTAGTGTTCATGGGTTCAATGTCCATTTAGAAATCAAATGGCAGAGGGGAAGAAGCTGTTCCTAAATTGCTGAGTGTGTGCTTTCAGGCTTCTGTACCCCCTACTTGATGGTAACAACAAGAAAAAGGCATGTCCTGGGAGCTGGAGGTCCTTAATAATGGACGCCACCTTTCTGAGGCACCACTCCTTGAAGATGTCTTGGATACTATGGAGGTTAGTACCGAAGATGAGCTGACTAATTTTACAACTTTATGTAGCTTCTTTCAGTCCTGTGTAGTAGCCCCCCTCCCCCATACCACAGTGATGCAGTCTGCCAGAATGCTCTCCATGGTACATCTATGGAAGTTTGAGTGTTTTAGGATGACAAACCAAATCTCCTCAAACTCCTAATGAAAGATAGTTGCTGTCTTGCCTTCTTCATAGCTGCATTAATATGTTGGGACCAGGTTAGATCCTCAAAGATCTTGACACCCAAGAACTTGAAATTACTCATTCGCTCCACTTCTGATCCTTCTAGAGGATTGGTTTGTGTTCCCTCATCTTACCCTTCCTTAAGTCCACAATCAGCTCTTTCATCTTACTGACAGTGAGTGCAAGGTTGTTGCTGCAGCACCACTTAACTAGTTTGTATATCTTGCTCCTGAACACCCTCTCTTCTCCATCTGAGATTCTACCAACAATGGATGCGTCATCAGCAAATTTATAGATGGTATTTGAGCTCTATCAGGGGCCACCAACCTTTATTGCACCATGGACCGGTTTTATATTGACAATATTCTTGCTGAGCAGTCAAAGGAGGTTCCTTATGTCCAGTCTGGTCCACAATTTAGTTTACGTGGCTATCAGCACTTGCTTCTGTCCCGCTTGCTCACGTTTTTTCTGCTCAAAAAACTCAACAGGTTTGTCTTTAAGTGCAGGGTGCTTAGACTCAAGGCACCGAAGCAGTTTTGAGGGCTTCATTGTCTCATTAGACGGCCTCCGGGCCCGAACTCCAGCTTCCCACCCACCCGCCACCAGACACTTTGGCCAGGCGCGGCTGGTTGTGGGTGGGGTGAGAGGACAAAGTAAGGTCCGGAGGTCCCCGTGCCGGGGCTGTGGCGGTCGCAGTCTGGAGAAAGCAACCGACCGAGCAAGGAGTGCGACTGGGTACCTTGTAGGTAGGTAGGATCTATCGGCTGACAAAAGTTTGTCTCGAGGGATGACTTTCAGTAGATCGCAGTGAAATCCTGAGCCTGAATTAGGTCGTCTGCGAATATTTTAGCACCGGGTTCCCCACGAACATTCGGTGTGCTAAACAGGTTTAGAGGCAGCACCCATCTGTCCACGCTGCAAGCCAGTAGTAACAGCACTTCTCGCCGGCCACACGAGGCCAACCAGTGATCCCTGGCGCGAGGGTATCACTGCGTTTAGGCAACTGATGACCTCACGTGCGTTCAAGTTCAACAGTGGGTGTGACAGGGAATGAGGAAAGGTGCAGCTGACTCATATTGTTTCATATCGCCAAATCATATCGTTTCCTCGCAGCCCGGTGGTGGGGGACCACTGAGCTAAACCTAGCCACACAGGTACACATGGGTATAGAGGGAGTGTAGAGTAGTGAGCTAAGCACATACCCAAGGTGCACCAGTGTGAATTGTCAGCGAGGAGGAGATTTTATCACTAATCCACACAGATTTGGTCTTTTGGTTAGGTAGTCGAGGATCCAATTGCAGAGGGATGTACAGAGGCCCAGATTATCGATCAGGACTGCAGGAATGATGGTGTTAAATAGTCAAAAAAACAGCATCCTGACGTAGGTGTTTGTATGAAGAGCCATTGAGATTGCGTCTGCCGTAGACCTATTTTGGTAATAGGCAAATTGCAGTGGGTCTGAGTCCTTGTTGAGGCAATTGATTCTAGCCATGACCAACTTCTCAAAGAATTTCTTCACTGTAAATGGGAGTGCTACCAGACAATAGTCATAAAGGTACCTCACTCTACTCTTCTTAGCCACTGGTATATTTATTGCCTTTTTGGAGCAGGTGGGAACTTCCAACCACAGAAGTGAGAGGTTAAAAATGTCCTTAAATGCTCCTGCCATTTGGTTGCCACAAGTTTTCAAGAGCCTTACTGGGTACTCCATTCACTCCATTTGGGCCTGCTGCCTTGCGAGGGTTCACTCTCCTTAAAGACAGCCTAACATGAGCCTCCAAGACAGAAATCACAGGGTCACCAGGTGTCGCAGGGATCTTCACAGCTGTAGTTGTGTTCTCCCTTTCAAAGCAAGCACAGAAGGCATGGAGCTCATCTGGTAGTGAAGCATCACTGCCATTCATGCTATTGGGTTTCGCTTTGTAGGAAGTAATGTTCTGCAAACCCTTTCAGAATTGGCATGCATCCAATGTCCTCTCCAACCTCACTCAGAATTGTTTCTTCGCACTTGAAATAGCCATCCTTATGAACCTCCTGGTTCATCCATGGCTTTTGGTTTGGGAATGTACTGCAAGTTTTCGTAGACACACACTCATCCAAATAGGTTTTAATAAAGTCAGTAACAATTACAGCATACTCATCCAGATTCATAGATGAATCCCTCAAAATAGTCCAGACCACTGATTCAAAGCAGTCCAGTAGGTGCTCCTGTGCCTCCTTTGTCCATACCTTCTTGTCCTCACTACTGGTGCCTATACTCAGGGAGTAGAAGTACAGCTGGCAGTCAGACTTTCCAAAGGGTGGACGTGGAGTATCACAGTAGGCATTCTTGATGGTCGTGTAACAGTGGTTCAGTGTGTTTCTCTGGAAGTACAAGTGATTTGTTTATGGTTATTATTTAGTGACTTTTTCAAGCTAGCCTGGTTAAAATCACCCAAACTGATGGGAAAGGCATCAGGGTGTGCTGTTTCATGCATGTTAATCCCATTGCTCAGATCATCCAGAGCCTGTTTGACATTGGCCTGAGGTGGAATGTACAACACTACCAAACTGTTCACAGCAACCTCCCATCACAGGTAAAATGGCCGACACTTAATTGTTAGATATTCCAGGTCTGGTGAATAGAATTGGGACATCACTAATAATTTGTGCACCAGGAGGAGTTGAACGTGACGTGTACATGTCCACCTCTGCTTTTGACAGACTTGACAGTCTTGTCCTGGTGGTGTATAGTGGAACCTGTCAATCTGAATTGCTGCATCCAGGGATTAACCAGGATTCTGTGAAACAAAGAATGCAAGCGGTCCTAATGTCTCTCTGATACAGCATTCTAGTTCTGAGATCTTCGATTTTACTTACTAGAGACTATGCTAGCAAGATAGTCTGTACTGGGAGTTGAAAACCCCATCCTCTTAAATGCACTTGTATCCCTGACCGGCAGCCACATCTTCTGCAGGGAGTTTGGACATAACTGGCATTGCTTCCATCAGTTTTAAGCAGCGATAAATTACTTAAGACATCTTTATTAACTGTACAGAACTTGAAAGCAGTTGTGATTTTCAGCTGTATCAAGCTGAAACGGGAATATTTAATCGTATCCATCAAGCTTCACCGTACAAGATTGCCCCATCAGCCTGAAGAAATGCAACACTACATCTAAAAGCTGGGAAGACCAACTTCTTCACCAATATTCCTTTACTGCTGCATAGTTCCAAGTAAGGCAAGATTTCCATAATAGTGCAATTGTGGATTATAATTGAAATTAAGTGTATATTAGAATCCATCTCCAACCATCAGATCAGAGTCCAGAATGAAACATTAAATGGTCAAGAACTGAATGACCATGTACTTTCTTTTCTTATCTTTGGCAAATCAGGGTCAGACAGTAGTCATAGCTCACCTTGTGACAAGTTTTAAATTACTCCATGTACTTGCCTATCCTGTCTCCTATTAGTTGAATCTAGTTGCCTTCAAACTTGCATCTCAATCATGATTTCAAATTAATTTTAGAATATTGTTGGTTTCTGCTGAACATTGAACAGTATTTCACATCCATAAAATAAAAAAAATTGAATGCATAGCAGGATAAGGTATTAAACATACCACTCTGAGTCAGACTTGTATTTCAGGACAGCTTAATCATTGATCATACAGCTCCAACTCCATGTTTTTGCATAGCAGTCGCATTTGAGCATTTATAATTATGTACTTATTATGGGTTTTTTCCCCCTCCATTCAATAACATTTAGTTGTTTCCACAATTATTCTGACTGTGGGCACGGGTTATGAAAGTAACTCAATCATAATATTTTGAGGTAGACACTAGACTAAATGGTTTCAATCATTACTGCACATTATATTTGTCTGTTATATTTGACATCATATTTGTCTGGATGCATTATACCAATTTTCTTTATGTGCCTGTATATATGAGGGCAGGGCCTCTAAGTGATGGTATCACCGAGTGGGCGTCCGGTGTCAGGGAATGTCGAGAGATGATCTCAGTGGGCTAGGAGGTCTGGATTATATACATGCATATTCTGTGTCGGACTTTTACTAATATTCTATGTGTGTTTCTACATGTCAGGACTAGGCCTCAATGCCATGGTATCGCCTAGTGGGCGTTGGGGTGGCTCGTCAGATGATTATCAGTGGACCAGGGGATCTGAACTATATACGTCTTTGTATTATACTGATATTGCACACGGTTTTGTTGATTTGTACATGCAAGGACTGGGCATCCTGCCGCAGTGTCATGGGGTGGGGGGGGGGGGTGGTCTTCGGGACTCTTTTATTCCATGAATGTGTTCTTGTGTGTGACTGTTGGTAATCTGTTTTGCCACCTTGACCCTATAGTAATGCTGTCTAGTTTGGCTGTTTTCATGTACAGTATGGCTGAATCACAATTAAGCTTGAATTGAATTTACTTAGAGGGCAACTGAGGAAAAAGGTGAGAAAGTTAAATGGTGAGAAAACAATACGATGAGGGACAGTAATGTCGGTATAAAGGATATGAGGAATGGAAGGAAGTAAAGCACAAGAGGAAAAGGCTATGTGAAAGGCAAAATGGGAATACAAAGTCAGGTTGTCTCTAAATTCTTCAAAGGGCGATTGTTTATAAGAGTGGTGCAGGTAAAAAAATTGGTTTGAGGCTGTGAGGAAGTCCTGATTATATCCCAACTATCATTGCTCAATGATTTCTGACTGTGGCCCCCTGTCAAGGCCTTGCACCACCAACACAATATGGGCATATTATCTCCCCTAGCCTCAAACCTGTGGATTCTCAAGACTGCACTCCAGCATCTTGAACTGTGCTTCCATGCTCCAAATCGGGCACACTTCTCCACACATTTCTCATGTCCTTGAAAGTTTTCCAAAGCCATCAGACTACTTTCCCATACCACAGACTGTGCTTAGAGTCTCAGATGCCCTCCTGTACACCAGGCTACGCTTTTGTACAACAGACTGTGCTTTCATATCTCCGGTTAACTTTGTGCATGCAGTGCTGTGCTCCTGAACCTAAGTGTTTCCATGCCCCAGACTGCCCTCCTGTGCTCCTTTTCCCCCTATGTTTCTCCTGCACCACTGGTATGCTTCTGGACCTCATGCTACAGATTCTTTTCTGAACCTCAGCCTGTGTTCCTGTATCCCAGTAAACAGTTCTAACCTCAAACCATGGCCCAGTACCACAAACTGTTTTCTCCTGACCAGACTGTGCTCCTATATCTCACAACATGCTCTCTTGCGCTAGTTTGTGATCTGTGCTACAGAATGCGCTCTGTACCCAAGACCCCTCCACTTCAGACAGCCTTCTGATATCCAGGAGTGTGCTCCAAAATTCCAGGTAAAGCTACAATGCATCAACCTACCAGGCTACCAATGCTACAACCTACCAGGAGGTTTAACCTGGAAGTACTACAGAACAACATGCAGTCTGTATCCCATTCTGCCAGTTTTCTGCTACTGCAAGGAGTACTGCTTCCCTGAAGCATTCAACGCAGGATTTTGATGAATTGGGGAATTTAGTAAGTGTGTGGAAAGAAGTGCTGTGTTGGTATTTTGAAGAAACATTACAGATTAATCAATATAAAGTGAGTGATCACTTTATTAGGTAGACTTATTAATGGAAATATCTAATTAGCCAACCACAAGGGAGGAAATCAATGCATAAAAGCTCACAGACATGGTGAAGGCATTCAGCTGTTGTTCAGACCAAATATCAGAATATTGAAGAAATGTGATCTAAGTGATTGTGATCGTGGAAAGATTGTTGGTGCCAGACGGGATGGTTTGAACCTCATAGAAACTGCTGATCTGGGATCTTCACACACAACAGTCTCTGGAGTTTACAGAGAACAGTGTGATAAACATCCAGTGAGCAGCAGTTAAGAGGGAGAAAACGTCTTGTTAATGAGAGAAGCCAGAGAATGGCCAGACTGGTTCAATCTAAAGGCAGTTTTTACCACTCGGGGGTAAAAGAGAGGCAGTTTTTACTATTCAGGGGTAAAAGAGAGGCAAGACTGCACAGGCGAGTGACGTCAGCCAGTAGAAAGGTTTAAAAAGAAGACTGCCATAACCACACTCGGAGCGGGCAGCAGAGTTAAGGGCTTTGGCTCAGTGGGCTTAGGCGTTAACGGGACAAGGCATGGTAGGTTTTACCTGTGTTAATTGCGGAAAGCAGGAAGTATGTGTGTCAGGCCGGTGTCTCATGCTCGGTGTCAGAGGTGTGAGGTCCTGGAGTCTCCCAGCCTCCCAGACGGCGAGATCTGAACCTGATGTGTCAAGCTGCAGCTCCTAAGGAACTGCATTAGGGAACTGGAGATGCAGCTCGATGACCTTCGCCTGGTCAGGGACAGCGGAGGTGATAGAAAGGAGTTATAGGCAGGTGGTCACACCAGGGACATGGGAGACAGACAAGTGGGTCACAGTCAGGAGGGGGAAGGGGAAGAGAGTACCCCTGTGGCTGTACCCCTTGACAGGTGGAGTTTTAAGTGTAGAAGATTGAGGAAGGACTTGATAGAGATATTTAAAATTATGAGGGGGATAGACAGAGTTGACGTGGATAGGCTTTTTCCATTGGGAGTAGGGGAGATTCAAACAAGAGGACATGAGTTGAGAGATAGGGGACAAAAGTTTAGGGGTAACACGAGGGGGAACTTCTTTACTCAGAGAGTGGTAGCTGTGTGGAACAAGCTTCCAGTAGAAGTGGTAGAGGCAGGTTCGATATTGCTATTTAAAGTAAAATTGGATAGGTATATGGACAGGAAAGGAATGGAGGGTTATGGGCTGAGTGCAGGTTGGTGGGACTAGATGAGAGTAAGCTTTCGGCACAGGCTAGAAGGGCCGAGATGGCCTGTTTCCGTGCTGTAATTGTTATATGGTTGACAATAAATACTCCTGTTTGAGTACTGATGGGGGAGACAGCCTACCTGGGGGAACCAATAGTGGTCGTGCTTCTGGCACAGAGTCTGGCCCTGTGGCTCAGAAGGGTAGGGAAAGGAAGAGGAAGGCAGCAGTGATAGGGGACTATAGTTAGGGGGTCAGACAGGCGATTCTGCGGACGCAGGATGGTAGTTTGTTTCCCAGGTGCCAGGGTCCAGGATGTTTCAGATTGCGTCCAAGATATCCTGCAGTGGGAGAAAAAACAGCCAGAAGTCATGGTACATATTGGTACCAACGACATAGGTAGGAAAAGGAAAAAGGTCCTGTAAAAACAGATGACAGGGAGTTAGGAAGGAAGTTGAAAAGAAGAACCGCAAAGGTAGTAATCTCGGGATTACTGCCTGTGCCACGCAACTGTAAGAATAGGAATAGAATGAGGTGGAAGATAAATGCGTGGCTGAGGGATTGAAGCAGGGGGCAGGAATTCAGATTTCTGAATCATTGGGACCTCTTTTGGGGCAAGTATGACCTGGACAAAATGGACGAGTTGCAATTGAATCCCAGGGGTACCAATACCCTGGCAGGGAGGTTTGCTAAGGCTACTGGGGAGAGTTTAAACTAGAAATGTTGGGAGGTGGGAACAAAACTTAAGAGACTGGAGAAGAGACAGCTGGCTCACAAATAGAGAAAGCTAGGAGACAGTGTGTGAGGGAGAATAGGCAGGTCATAGAGAAGGGATGTGCTAGACCGAAGGTTTGAGATGTGTCTATTTTAATTTAAGGAGTGCTGTGAACAAAGCTGATGAGCTTAGAGCGTGGATCAGTACATTGAGATATGAAGTGGTGGCCATGACAGAGACTTGGATGGCTCAGGGACAGGAATGGTTACTTCAAGTCCTGGGTTTTAGATGTTTCAGAAAGGACAGGGAGGGAAGCAAAAGAGGTGGGGGTGTGGCACTGTTGATCAGAGATAGTGTCATGACTGTAGAAAAGGTGGACACCATGGAGGAATTGTCTATGGAGTCTCTGTGGATGGAGATTAGGAACAGGAAGGGGTCAATAACTTTACTGGGTGTTTTTTATAGACCACCCGATAGTAATAGGGATATCGAGGAGCAGATAGGGAAACAGATCCTGGAAAGGTGTAATAATAACACAGTTGCCGTGATGGGAGATTATAATTTCCTAAATATTGATTGGCATCCCTCTAGACCAAGGGAATTAGATGGGATGGAGTTTGTTTGGTGTGTTCAGGAAGGCTTCTTGACACAATATGTAGATAAGCCGACAAGAGGAGAGGCTGTACTTGATCTGGTATTGAGAATTGAACCTGGTCAGGTGTCAGATCTCTCAGTGGGTGAGCATTTTGGAGATACTGATCATAATTCTATCTCCTTTACAATAGCATTGGAGAGAGATAGGACCAGACAAGTCATAAAAGAGCTTAATTGGAGTAAGGGGAATTATGAGGCTATCAAGCAGGAAATTGGGAGCTTAAAATGGAAACAGATGATCTCAGGGAGAAGTACAGAAGAAATGTGGCAAATGTTCAGGGCATATCTGTGTGGAGTTCTGCATAGGAACATTCCAATGAGATGGTAGATCTGGTAGGATACAGGAACCGTGGTGTACAAAGGCTGTAATAAATCTAGTCAAGAAGAAAAGCTTACAAACGGTTCAGAGAACTGGAAGATTCTAAGGCTAACAGGAAGGAGCTTAAGAAGGAAATTAGGAGAGCCAGAAGGGGCCATGAGAAGACCCTGGCGGGCAGGATTAAGGAAAACCCCAAGGCATTCTACAAGTATGTGAAGAGCAGGAGGACAGACGTGAAAGAATAGGACCTATCAAGTGTGACAGTGCAAAAGTATGTATGGAAATATACACCAGAGGAAATAGCAGAGATACTTAATGAATACAGTGAATGAGTGAGTGCAAAAATAAGAGGGTTGTTATCATGGGTGACTTTAGCTTATAACCATATAGCCATATAACAATTACAGCATGAAAACAGGCCATCTCAGCCCTTCTAGTCCATGCCGATCGCTTACTCTCACCTAGTCCCACTGACCCACACTCAGCCCATCACCCTCCATTCCTTTACTGTCCGTATATCTATCCAATTTTACATTAAGTGATAATACCAAACCTGCCTCTACCACTTCTACTGGAAGCTTGTTCCACACAGCTACCACTCTCTGAGTAAGGAAAGTCCCCCTTGTGCTACCCTTAAACTTTTGCCCCCTACTCTCAACTCATGTCCTCTTATTTGAATCTCCCCTACTCTCAATGGAAAAAGCCTATCCACGTCAACTCTATCTATCCCCCTCATAATTTTAAATACCTCTATCAAGTCCCCCCTCAACCTTCTACGCTCCAAAGAATAAAGACCTAACTTGTTCAACCTTTCTCAGTAACTTAGGTGCTGAAACCCAGGTAACATTCTAGTAAATCTTCTCTGTACTCTCTCTATTTTGTTGACATCTTTCCTATAATTCAGTGACCAGAACTATACACAATACTCCAATTTGGCCTTACCAATGCCTTGCACAATTTTAACATTACATCCCAACTACTATACTCAATGCTCTGATTTATAAAGGCCAGCATACCAAAAGCTTTCTTCACCAACCTATCCACATGAGATTCCACCTTCAGGGAACTATGCACCATTACTTCTAGATCACTCTGTCCTACTATATTCTTCAATGCCCTACCATTTACCATGTAAGTCCTATGTTGAGTATTCCTACCAAAATGTAGCACCTCAGACTTATCAGGATTAAACTCCATCTGCCATCTTTCAGCCCACACTTCTAACTGGCCTAAATCTCTCTGCAAACTTTGAAAACGTACTTCATTATCCACAACGCCACCTACCTTAGTATCATCTGCATACTTACTAATCCAATTTACCACCCCATCATCCAGATCATTAATATATATGCCAAACAACATTGGACCCAGTACAGATCCCTGAGGCACACCACTAGTCACCAGCCTCCAACCTGATAAACAGTTATCCACCATTACTCTCTGGCATCTCCCATCCAGCCACTGTTGAATCCATTTTACTACTTCAATATTAATACCTAATGATTGAACCTTCCTAACTAACCTTCTGTATGGAACTAAACTTCCCCTAATATTGATTGGCACCTGATTAGTTCCAACGGTTTAGACAGGGCAGAGTTTGTTAAGTGCGTCCAGGACAGATTCCTGTCACAGTATGTTGACAGGCCAACTAGGGGGAGTGCCATACTAGATCTAGTATTAGGTAATGAACCGGGTCAGGTCACAGATCTCTCAGTGGGTGAGCATGGAAAAGAATAGAACCAGAGAGGACAGGAAAATTTCTAATTGGGGAACGGCAAATTATGAGGCTATAAGGCTAGAACTTGTGGGTGTGAAGTGGGATGATATTTTTGCAAGGAAATATACTATGGACATGTGGTCAATGTTTAGGGATCTCTTGCAGGATGTTAGGGATAAATTTGTCCCGGTGAGGAAGATAAAGAATGGTATGGTGAAGGAACCATGGGTGACAAGTGAGGTGGAGCATCTAGTCAGATGGAAGAAGGCAGCATACATGAGGTTTAGGAAGCAAGGATCAGATGGGTGCATTGAGGAATATAGGGTAGCAAGAAAGAAGCTTAAGAATGGGCTGAGGAGAGCAAGAAGGGGGCATGAGAAGGCCTTGGCGAGTGGGGTAAAGGAAAACCCCAAAGGCATACTTCAATTATGTGAAGAACAAAAGGTTAACAGGAGTGAAGATAGGACCTATTAGAGATAAAGGTGGAAAGATGTGCCTGGAGGCTGTGGAAGTGAGCGAGGTCCTCAATGAATACTTCTCTTCAGTATTCACCAATGAGAGGGAACTTGATGACGGTGAGGACAATATGAGTGAGGTTGATGTTCTGGAGAATGTTGGTATTAAGGAAGAAGAGGTGTTGGGGTTGTTAAAATACATTAGGACGGAGAAGTCCCCAGGACCTGACAGAATATTACCTAGGCTGTTCTACGAGGTGAAGGAAGAGATTGCTGAGCCTCTAGCTAGGATGTTTATTTCCTCGTTGTCCATGGGAATGGTAGCGTTGGATTGGATAGAGGCGAATGTTGTCCCCTTGGTCAAAAAAGGTAGTAAGGATAGTCCAGGTAATTACAGACCAGTGAGCCTTACATCTGTGGTGGGAATGCTGTTGGAAAAGATTCTTAGAGATAGGATCTACAGGCATTTAGAGAATCATGGTCTGATCAGGGACAGTCTGAATGGCTTTGTGAAGGGCAGATCGTGGTCTGATCAGGGACAGTCTGAATGGCTTTGTGAAGGGCAGATCTTGTCTAACAAGCCTGATAGAATTCTTTGAGGAGGTAACCAGGCATGTAGATGAGGGTAGTGTAGTGGATGTGATCTACATGAATTTTAGTAAGGCATTTGACAAGGTAACTCATGGTAGGGTTATTCAGAAAGTCAGAAGGCATGGGATCCAGGGAAGTTTGGCCAGATGGATTCAGAATTGGCTTGCCTTCAGAAGTCTAAGGGTCATGGTGGAGGGAGTACATTCAGATTGGAGGGTTGTGACTAGTGGTGTCCCACAAGGATCGTTTCTGGGACCTCTACTTTTCGTGATTTTTATTGACGACCTGGATGTGGTAGAAGGGTGCGTTGGCAAGTTTACAGATGACACAAAGGTTGGTGGTGTTGTGGATAGTGTAGAGGATTGTTGAAGATTGCAGAAAGACATTGATAGGATGCAGAAATGGGCTGAGAAATGGCAGATGGAGTTCAACTCAGAGAAGTGTGAGGTGGTACACTTTGGAAGGACAAACTCCAAGGCAGAGTACAAAGTAAATGGCAGGATACTTGGAAGTGTGGAGGAGCAGAGGGATCTTGGGGTACATGTCCACAGATCCCTGAAAGTTGCCTCACAGGTAGATAGGGGAGTTAAGAGAACTTATGGAGTGTTAGCTTTCATAAGTTGAGGGATAGAGTTTAAGAGTCACAGGGTAATGATGCAGCTCTATAAAACTCTGGTTAGGCCATACTTGGAGTACTATGTCCAGTTCTGGTTGCCTCACTATAGGAAGAATGTAGAAGCATTGGAAAGGGTACAGAGGAGATTTACCAGGATGCTGCCTGGTTTAGAGAGTATGCATTATGATCAGAGATTAAGGGAGCTAGGGCTTTACCTTCTGGAGAGAAGGAAGATGAGAGGAGACATGGTAGAGGTATACAAGATATTAAGAGGATTACATAGAGTGGACAGCCATCACCTCTTTCCCAGGGCACCACTGCTCAATACAAGAGGATATGGCATTAAGGTAAGGGGTGGAAAGTTCAAGGGGGATATTAGAGGAAGGTTTTTTACTCAGAGAGTGGTTGGTGCATGAAATGCACTGCCTGAGTCAGTAGTGGAGGCAGATACGCTAGTGAAATTTAAGAGAATACTAGACAGGTATATGGAGGAATTTAAGGTGGAAGCAGGGTTTAAAGGTCGGCAGAACATTGTGGGCCAAAGGGCCTGTACTGTGCTGTATTGGTCTATGTTCTCTAAGTTCTATAATACTCTGCTTCAGTATTCACTATCGAAAAGGATCTTGGTGATAGTCGTGATGACTGTGGCAGACTGAAAAGCTTAAGCATGTAGATATTAAGAAAGAGGATGTGCTGGAGCTTTTGGAAAGCATTAAGTGGGATAAGTCGCCTGGCCTGGATAAGATGTACCCCAGGCTACAGTGGGAGGCAAGGGAGAAGATTGCTGAGCCTCTGGCGATGATCTTTGCATCATCAATGGGGACGAGAGTTTCTAGAGGATTGGAGGGTTGCGAACATTGTTCTTTTATTCAAGAAAGCGAATAGATGTACCCAGGAATTTATAGACCAGTGAGTCTTACCTCAGTGGTTGGTAAGTTGATGGAGCAGATCCTGAGAATTTATGAACATTTGGAAAGGTATAATATGATTAGGAATAGTCAGCATGGCTTTGTCAAGAGCACGTCCTGCCTTACGAGCCTGATTGAATTTTTTGAGGATGTGACTAAACACATTAATGAAAGAAGAGCAGTAGATGTAGTGCATATGGATTATAGCAAGGCATTTGATAAAGTACCCCATGCAATGCTTATTCAGAGAGTAAGGGGTCTCCAAGGGGATATTGCTTTGTGGATCCAGAACTGGCTTGCCTAGAGAAGGCAAACTATGGTTGTAGATGGGGCATATTCTGCATGGAGGTCGGTCACCAGTGGAGTGCCTCAGGGATCTATTCTGGGACCCTTACTCTTCGTGATTTTTATAAATGGCCTGGATAAGGAAGTGGACCGATAGGTTAGTAAGTTTGCTGATGACACAAAGGTTGGAGGTGTTGTGGATTGTGTGGAGGGGTGTCAAAGGTTACAGCGGGACATTGATAGGGTGCAAAACTGGGCTGAGAAGTGGCAGATGGAGTTCAATCCAGATAAGTGTGAGGTGGTTCATTTTGGTAGGTCAAATATGATGGCAGAATATAGTAGTAATGGTAAGACTCTTGGCAGTGTGGAGGATCAGAGAGATTTTGGGGTCCGAGTCCATAGGATGCTCAAAGCAGCTGTGCAGGTTGACTCTCTGGTTAAAAAGGCATATGGTGTCTTGGGCTTCATCAACCGTGGAATTGAATTTAGGAGCCAAAAGGTAATATTGCAGCTATATAGGATCCTGTTCAGACCCCATTTGGAGTACTGTGCTCAGTTTTGGTCGCCTCACTACAGGAAGGATGTGGAATCCATAGAAAGGGCGCAGAGGAGATTTACAAGGATGTTGCCTGGATTGGAGAGCATGCCTTATGAGAATAGGTTCAGTGAACACGGCCTTTTCTCCCTGGAGTGATGGAGGATGAGAGGTGACCTAATAGAGGTGTATAAGATGATGAGAGGCATTGATTGTGTAGATAGTCAGAGGCTTTTTCCCAGGGTTGAAATGGTTGCCACAAGAGGACACAGGTTTAAGGTGCTGGGGAGTAGGTACAGAGGAGATTTCAGTAGTAAATTTATTATTCAGAGAGTGGTGAGTACGTGGAATGGGCTGCCGCAATGGTGGTGGAGGTGGATATGATATGGTCTTTTAAGAGACTTTTGGATAGGTACACAGAGCTTAGAAAAATAGAGGGCTATGGGTAAGCCCAGTAATTTCTAAGGTAGGGATATGTTCGGCACAACTTTGTGGGCCAAAGGGCCTGCATTGGCTGTAGGTTTTCTATGTTTCTGTGTTTCTATGACAGGAAGGTGACAGTAACTGTGATTATCTCATGATACAACAGTGGTGTGCAAAACAGCATCTCTGAAAGCACAACACATTCAACCTTAAAGTGGTTGGGCTACAGCAGCAGAAGACCACAAACATAATCTCAGTTTTATTAAAACTGAGTTTCTAATTTATATTCTAATGTACCTGTATGTTCATGAATTTTAGAATATTACTTACATGTATCACTAAAAATAAATGAACTGCAATTCATTAGCTGCAGGTTTTTCCTCCTTGGTATGGGCTCAAATAGAGGGTGTTGGCAGCTGAACTTGCCACGGAGGACAAACCGGGATGTGATCTAGCCTTTGAAGAGTAGGTGGCTACAGTATAATCTCCCTTTAGTGAGGGTACCCACAGCTTATCAGATATGATTTAAGATCTGCATTTCAGTTCAGAGCTTTGTGGACAGCAAACCCAATACCATCACAGAAAATTAGTTGCTGTGACAGACATGTGGTCTCCGTTAATGCTCACATGTACTGTGTATTGTGACTGTAGGATGTGAGTGCAGATGGTGACCACTGAAACCAATGGCCTCAACAGCATTTTGCATGAGCAACTGAAGGAACTCCAGCTGAAGTGGATTTTGAGCTTTGGGATGGAGAATATTAGCATTACACTTTATTCCTCTAGGCCCTTTTACTGTTATAGATTCAGTTAATGGAAAGGTACGGCAGATTGAAGCAGTATTGAGGATCTAGAATGGGGGTTCTCAACTTGGGAATCCGCAGACCCATTGCTTACTAATATTGGTCCATAGTTACAAACCCCTGATCTAGAAGACAGCATTCGAAATGTTTCAGGCCTTAGGTACAACATTTTAGGAGCTCATGTAGTTAAGAACAAGGTAAGGTTGAGTAAACTGATACAACACGTATATCTTTACATCAACTTCACATTTCACTTGAACAGCAATGGAAACTGCAAGCAGTTTCACACTCCTGGGAGTGCACATCACCCACAACTACTCATGGTCCCAGTCCACATCCTCCATAGTCGAGAGAGTTCACCAATGCCTCTACTTTCCGAGGAGGCTGAAGAGAGCTGGACTACACATATCTATACTCAAGATATGGAGAGGGTTTAAACTAATTTTGCAGGAAACTAGAGTGTAGGGACCCAGAATAGGATGGATGGTAAAAAAAAAGCAAAGATAGCAAGCAGTCAGCCTGCCAGGAAGGGCAAGCAGATGATAGGACAAAATTACAGCCAGCAGGTTGAATACTAGTGCATTGGGTTAGGAGTATCAAAAAGGGTAGCAAATACAGTGCTCAAAGTGTTATATCTCAGTGCATGGAGTATAATAAATGAGGTGGATGATGTTGTTACACTATTACAGATGGTTGGGTATGTTGTTGTGGCCATCACTGAAGTGTGGGCTGAAGGATGGTTGTAGTTGGGAGCCAAATATCCAAGGTTACACATTGTATCAGAAGGATAGGAAGGTAGGCAGAGGGGCTGGCATGGCTCTACTGTTAAAGAATGGCATCAAATCAGTAGGAAGATGTGGCATAGGATTGGAAGATGTTGAGTTAAGATACTGCAAGGATAAAAGGACCCTGATAGCAGTTATATACAGGCCTCCTAACAGTAGCTAGAATGTAGACCACAGATCACAACAGGAAATAAAAAAGGCATGTCAAACGGGCAATATTATGATAGCCATGGGAGATTTCAACATGTGGGTCGATTGTGAAAATCAGGTTGGTAATAGATCTCAAGAGAGAGAGCTTGTTGAATGTCTATGAGATGCCTTTTTTTAAAGCATTTGCTGCTGACTAGGGAATCCGCTGTATTGGACTGAGTGTTATGTAATGAACAAGAGGTGATTAGGGAGCTTAAGGTGAAAGAACCCTTAGGAGACAATAATCACAATATGATTAATTTGAACTTTGATTAGGAGAAAGTAAACCCTGACATAGCAGTATTTCAGTGGAGTAAAGAAAATTACAGTGGTATGAGAGAGCAGTTGGCCAAAGTACATTGGAAGGAGATGCTAACAGGGATAATAGCAGAGCAGCAATGGTATGCGTTTCTGAGGAAAATGAGGAGAATGCAGGACAGATGTATTCCAAATATGAAAAAAATATTCAAATAGCAATATAGTACAACTGTGGCTGACAAGGGAAGTCAAAGCTAATGTAAAAGCACATGAGAAGGCATACAACAAAGCAAAAATTGGTGGGAAGAAAGAGGATTGGGAAGCTTTTAAAAACCTACAGAGAGCAACTAAAAGAACCACAAAGAGGGAAAAGATGAACTATGAAAACAAGCTAGCAAACAATATAAAAATGGATAGTAAAAGCTTTTACAAGTATGTAAAAAAATAAAAGAGTGACGAGAGTGGATATAAGACTGCTAGAAAATGAGGCCAGAGAAATAATAATGGTAACAAGGAGATGGTAGATGAAATAAGTGAGTACTTTGCATTAGTCTTTCACTGTGGAAGACACTAGCCGTGGGCCAGATGTTCAAGGGTGTGAGGGAAGAGAAGTAAGTTCAGTTACTATTACAAGGGAGAAGGTGCACAAAAACTGAAAGACCAAGGGATCCATGTCACCCAAACCAGATGAACTGCACCCGAGGGTTATGAAAAAGCTAGCGGTTTTGGAAGTCATTAGTAATGATCTTTCAAAAATCTTTGGACTCTGGCTTGGTGCTAGAGGACTGGAAAATTGCAGATGTCATTCCACTTTTTAAGAAAGGAATGAGGCAGCAGAAAGGAAATTATAGACAAGTTCACTTGAGCTCAGTAGTTGTGAAGATAACCATATAACATAACCATATAACAATCACAGCATGGAAACAGGCCATCTCAGCCCTCCCAGTCCGTGCCGAACTCTTAATCTCACCTAGTCCCACCTACCCGCACTCAGCCCATAACCCTCCACTCCTTTCCTGTCCATATACCTATCCAATTTTACCTTAAATGACACAACTGAACTGGCCTCTACTACTTCTACAGGAAGCTCATTCCACACAGCTATCACTCTCTGAGTAAAGAAATACCCCCTCGTGTTTCCCTTAAACTTCTGCCCCCTAACTCTCAAATCATGTCCTCTCGTTTGAATCTCCAACATCAAGATGTTGGAGTCAATTGTTAAGGATGAGGTTATGGAGTAGTTGGTGACACAGGACAAGATAGGACAAAATCAGCATGGTTTCCTTAAGGGAAAATCTTGTCTGATGACCCTGTCGGATCTCTTTGAGGAGATTACAAGTTGGATAGATAAAGGGGATGCAGTGGATGTTGTACATTTGGACTCTGACAAGGTGATACACATGAAGCTGCTTACCAAGTTAAGAGCTCATGGTATTACAGGAAAGTTACTGGCATCGTTATAGCATTAGATGATTGGCAGGAGGTAGCAATTGGAAATAAAAAGATCCTTGTCTGGTTGGCTACCAGTGACTAGTGGTGTTGGGACCACTTTCTTTCAATTCTTCTATCAATGATTTAGATGATGGAACAGATGGTTTTGTTACCAAGGTTGCAGTGATACGAATATTGGTGGAGCGGTAGGTAATGTTGAGGAAACAGGTATGCTGCAGCAGAACAGACAAATCAGGAGAATGGGCAAGAAAGTGACAAATAAAATACAATGTTGGAAAATACATGGCCATGCACTTTGGTAGTTGATATAAATGTGCAGATTATTTTCTAAATCCAAAAATCTGAGATGCAAAGGGACCTGGGGATGTTTGTGCAAAACACCCTAGAGGTTAATTTGCAGGTTGAGTCAGTGATGAGGAAGGCAAATGCAATGTTAGCACTAATTTCAAGAGGTCTGGAATACAAGAGCAAGGATGTGATGCTGAGACTTTATAAGGCACTGGCGAGGCCTCACCTAACTCTGTGAACAGTTTTGGGCTCCTCATCTACGAAAAGATGTGCTGGCTTTGGAGAGATTTCAGAGGAAGGATAATTCTGGGAATTAAAGGATTATCACATGAGGAACATTTGATAGCTCTGGACCTGTACTCACTGGAATTTAGATGGATGGGGGGAAACTTATTGAAACCTATCGAATGTTGAAAGGCCTAGGCACAGTAGATGTGGAAAGGATGTTTCCCATGGTAGGGGAGTTTAAGATAAGAGGGCACAGTCTCAGGATTGAGTGAAGTCCATTTAAAACACAGATGTGGAGAAATTTCTTCAGCCAGAGAGTAGTGAATTTGTGGAATTTGTTGCCACATGCAGCTGTGGAGGCCATGTTGTTGGATGTATTTAAGGCAAATTGTGATGGGTTCTTGATTGAACATGGCATCAAAGGTTACGGGGAGAAGGCCAGGGAGTGAGGCTGAGGAGGTGAAAACAGGATCAGCCGTTATTGAATGGTGGATCAAACTTGTTGGGCCAATTGGCCTAGTTCTGCTCCTATGTCTTATGGTCTTGTCTTTCTACAGATGAGCAGTAGAGAGCATCCTAACAAGCTGCATCACTGCTTGTACAGAAACTGCACTGCGGAAGACAGGATGGTTCTACAGCAGGTAATTAAAACTGCCCAATGCGTCACCGGCACCAGCCTAACAACCAACAAAGACATATATACAGAAAGGATCCAGAAAAGGGCCAGTAATATCATGGAGGATCCCACCCACCCTGCTCATGAACTGTTTGTCCTACTTCCACCAGGAAGGTCATTATGTTGCATCCCCATCAGGATCACTAGACTCAAAAACAATTACTTTCCTCAAGCAAAATGCTGATCAACTCCTCCACCCACTAACTCCAACACTACTATCAGTCACCTTCTATACAGCTTTATGTCACTTTGTACAAACAAGAAATGTACATAAGCTATCTTATGTATCTATACTTATTGAGAGATTCTTAAATTATTATTGTGTTCTTTATCTGTAGCTTGGGAGACAGGTGGCATTTTCTAAAACTGAAAGCACAAATCAAGAGGGTTTTATTGCTTGCTTGATACCAGGGTTAAGGACATCTTGAGGACTGGAGAGAAACTTGGAACAGGAAGGTAAACATCCAATTGTCATTGTGCACATAAATAACAATTTCACTGATGCAAATGAAAAGCAAGTTCTGCAGAAGGATAATGATATCATTGATCCAAATTTAAAAATGGTTAATGATGGAAAGAAAGGGCAAAGGTGAGTTACTGGCACCTTAAAACTAGTCACTTCGGTCAGATGGAGCTTGTCAGCTACAGTTGGCAGATCATGGGGAAGGAAAATTCTGATCTCAAACCTCTGCTGCTTTGCAGTTAAACCCATTCACGGGGAAAGCCTTGGGAGTAAACACCAAGGTAAAGTCCAGAGTCGAAGTCCCTAAGGCAGTCCAGAAAAGCTCAATGCCTTCTATGCTTGCTTTGATCATTAGAACAGGGAGGAACGATTGTGCACTCCCACGACTCCCAATGATCCTTTGGTCTTGTGTTTGAACATGATGTACGGGCTGCCTTCAAGAGGGCAAATCCAAGGAAAGCATCCTGTCTGGATGGAGTACCTAGCTGAGAATTGAAGACCACTGCTGACCAAAACTGGCTGGTGTGTTCACGGATATCTTTAACCTCTTGCTCCAGCAGTGTTTGGTACCCCACCTGCTTCAAGCAGGCATCAATCCTCCCAGTGCCCAATAAGAGTGAGGTAACCTGTCTCAATGACTGTCACCCAGTGGCACTTACATCCACAGTGATTAAGTGTTTTGAGAGGCTGGTGTTGGAGCAAATCAGTTCTTGTACCAAAGCAAAAGATCTAGGGCAGATGTTATCTCGTTGGCTCTTCACACAGCTCTGGAATATCTGTACAGTTAAGATATATATATATATCAGAATGCTCTTTATCGATTACAGCTCAGCATTCAACACCATCATCCCCTCAAAACTAATCAGTAAACTCCAACACCTGGGTTTCAATACCTCCTTGTGCAATTGGATCCTGGATTTCCTCACTTGCAGACGCTAGTCTGTACCAATTGGTAAAAGATCTCATCCAGAACCTCGATCAGCACAGGAGCACCACAGGGATGTGTATTTAGCCCCCTGCTCTACTTGCTTTATACCTATGACTGTGTGGCTATGTACTGCTCCATATACAAGTTTGCTGAGATACCACTGTTTTGGGCTGTATCAAAGAGGGTGATGAATCAGCATACAGGAGAGACATTGAAAATTTGGCTGAGTGGTATTACAACAACAACCTCTCACTCAATGCCAATAAGACCAATGAACTGTGGACTTTGAGAAAAGGAAACCAGAGGTCCATGAGCCAGTAATCATCAGGTGATCACAGGTGGAGAGGGTCAGTAACTTTAAATTCCTGGGCGTCATTATCTCAGAAGACCTGTTATATAAATATAATTGTGAGGAAAACATAGAAGTGCCTCAGGAGTCTGTGGAGATTTGGCACATCATCAAAACCTTGACAAACTTTTATAGATGTGTGGTGGAAAGTGTGCTGACTCACTCCATTACAGCCTGGTATGGGAACACCAATGCCTTCGAGCAGAAAGTCCTACAAAATGTAGTGGATTCAATCCAGTACATCATGGTAAAACCCTCCCAACCATTGAGCATATCTACATGAAACCTTGCTGTAGGAAGCAGCATCCATTAGCAGAGTTCCTCCCCATCCAGGCCATGCTCTTTTCTCACTGCTGCCATCAGGTAGAAGCTACAGGTGCCTCAGGACTTGCACCACTAGGTTCAAGAACAGTTACTACCCCTCAACCACCAGGCTCTTAAACAAAAGAGAATAACTACACTCATTTAAGCAAGCAAGTTTATTTCAAACACAAGGCAAGTGCTTTAATAGAACAAAATATAAAAATCAAACAGACAATATACAAGAGAATAAAATCACACAAAATAGACATGAAAAATAGAAGTTACAGTGCAGGAGATTCTAATTAAAAGCTTCAGCTAAATGATAAGTTTTAAGCCTCAATTTAAAAGAGCTTCAAGTTTGGGCAGAATTCAGATCCTCTGGAAGGTTATTCCAGATATGTGGAGCGTAGATTTTCAATGTTCCTATGTTTCTATAATAACTAAAAGCTCCTTCACCATGTTTAGTTTTGACACTGGGGTCAGTAAGCAGATCCATCCAGATGACCTGAGAGCTCAGGAAGGTTCATAATGCAGCAAGAGATCAGGGATGAATTTTGGCCCTAGACCATTCAGTGCTTTATAAACCAGGAGTAATATTTTAAAGTCAATTCTCTGATGGACAGGAAGCCAGTGTAGTGATCTGAGAACTGGAATGATATGTTCTACTTTCTGCATCAATAACTATAAAGAGCTTATACACAGTTTTATAGTACTATGGTACCACTGCTAGTGTTCTTACTTGTTCTGCATTTCATTTAAGTACATAATTTGTTACTCAGTTAAATGGCAATTTGTCTTTCATACTTTTTTAACTATTTCTATGTAACTTCAACTAATTGGGGCAGCCAATTAAATAGGCTATAATGTACAAGTCCCGATGTGTCCAAATTAAGCAAACTCCACTGTATGTTAAAAGAAAAAAAGATGAGGCAAAATTCGATCAGACTGAAGAAATAATAATGGAAAATAAGGAAACAGCAATCTTTGCAAAATTACCTTACATGAACTTACAGTTAAAGACTCTGAAAGCACACCAATAGTACAAACTATTGAAAAAGGAAAGATGTATATTTTAAATTGACGCTATAACAAAGGAAAATACACTTAGGAAATTAATGAGACTAAAGACCAACAAGATCTCTGGACATGATGGGCAATAAAAGTTGCAATTGCAGAGATAGTGGAAGAAATGAGGAAAAACAAAAGCAGGAAGCAATAAGAGGATTAGCCTGTTATCTGTTGTGGAAAACGCTAAAATCCAATATTAAGAAAACAGAAACATGATATTTATAAAATGAAAATACAATTAAACAGAACCAATATGGTTCTAAGAAAGGAAAGTGATATTTGGCAAATTTTTAAGTGAGTTTATCAAGGACATAATCCACTAGGATGATAAGGGGGAACCAGTAGATATAATGTATTTGGATTTCTAAATGCCATTTGATAAGTAGCTAGACTATCTGAATTGCCTTCTTCTGGTAACCGACTCTGTTGCTAACAACTCCTGTATTCATGTTGGAAGGTGGCATGACCAACCGAGTCAAACACTTCTCACCAAGCCAGCTAACTTCTGAATATATGGCCCTCTGTACCCCATCCAATTGGGGGTTTTGTTTGAGCAAGGAATGTCTGGAGGCTGCTAGAGATCTCAAATGGAAATGATCCAGACTCCACCAAGATTTTCAGTTGGAGGCATTTGGGATGTAGAGTGAGTGAGTGTGAAGGATTGAAAATGCAGCTTTTTATTATTTTCCTGAATTCTTCCTAATATTAATATTTTCTTCAAAATGACATTCACCCAGAGGTCTATGTATAACAGGATTAAGCAAGGACAACAAAAATAAGCTCCCTTCCCCTTAATCAAGTATGCAATGGTCTGTTGCAAGATGGAGACTCTCTAATCCAGGAACTGTATCTAGCAAGAAAAGGAGGTGGTATGTTAACAATGATTGTGGATCCTTTTCCCTTTGGACCTCTTCTGATCTGCTGATGTTATTTTGCTCCCAAACACTATGACTAGTCATAATTCTTGCCTTTTTGTACTGATGACCTGTTATCATCTCCTATTTGGCCAGTAGCAATGGGCTGAGAGTGGGCAAGCCTAACAATAAATGAAAATAAATAAATTGAATCAGCAATAAATAGGAAATATGATAATAAGCATCAACTCTTTAAAAAAAGGGAAAATAAACCCATTGTTTCCAGTGGAGACACAAGATACAGCAGTTGCTGGAATCTGGAGCAAAAAAAAATACACTGTAGGATGAGCTAAATAGATTAAGCAGCACCTGAACACTTAGGACAGTCAACATTTTTGGTTGAAACCATTGCAGGATGCAGAAATGTCAAACATTCGTTAGCCTCCACAGATGCTGCCTGATTTGTTGACCTCCTCCAGCAGTTTATCTTTGGTTCCAGTTGCTTCATGTTTATTCTTCAGATGTTCAGAACAGAAAACACTTCCCAAGGCAGAGACAATAACTATCATGGCAGCTCTAAATGAAGATCAAATTTCTTAAACAAAAGCATTTTCCTTCTGAAAAACTTCAAAGGGAGAAGATAGTGTTGCACAAAATGATTTCAGCTTTGTGATATTCAGTGTATTCAAATACAGCTTCAGTTTGGTGATGGGTTGCTTTGTTGCTGGAAAAAGGAGAAAAGTCAGAATAGGAAGGACTATGGTCAACGCTTTTGTATATCTAAGCTTCTGTAAATAAAGATAAATAGAGATAAATTGGATGGGGCAATTAGATGAGCAGAACAAGAGTTCCCAACTTTTTTGGTGCTATGGACCAATACTATTAAGCAAGGGATCTATGGACCCCTGGTTGAAAACCTGACTTAGAGGATCAAAAATTGACAAAATGTATTGGATAGTCTCCATAGAACGTGAGCCCATTTCGCTTTAGATACATACCTTCAAAGCAAAGTGTAGGCAGGGGATCATACAAGGTATTGCAGAAGGCTGTACTATTCAGGAGAGATAATCAGCAGAGTTAATAAGACAAATGGCAGGTTGAATCAGTGGTATAGAAGGTAAATGCATTGGTAGCATTTATTTCGAGACGACAAGAATGCAGGAGCCAGGGCGTGATGCTTAGGCTTTTAAGGCATTGGTCAGACCACACTTGGAAAATTATGAGCAGCTTGGGCTCCTTATCTAAGAAAAGTTGTGCTGGTATTGGAAAGGGCACAGAGGACATCATGAGAATGATCCTAAGAATGAAAGTGTTAATATATCAGGAACATTTGATGGCTCTGGGCCTATTTTTGCTGAAGTTTTGAAGAATGAAGGGGATCTCACTGAAACCTCTCGAATATTGTAAGGTCTACTTCGACTGGATGTGAAAAGGATGTTTCCTATAGTGGAGGAGTCTAGAACCAGAGGGCATAATTGAGAGGCATCATAATTGAGAGGCATCCAGTTAGAAAAATGATGAGGAAGAATTTCTTTAGCCAGATGTTGTTAAATCTGTGGAATTTATTGCCACAGGCGGCTGTGCAGGCCAAGTCACTGGGTATATTTAAGGCAGAGGTTGATAGGTTCTTGATTAATTAGGGTGTTAAAGATTATAGGGAGAAGGCAGGAGAATGGAATTGAGAAGGATGATGGATCAGCCATGATGGAGTGGCAGAGCAGACGAGGGCCAAATGGCCTAATTCTGCTCCTATGTCATATGATGAGGCAACATGCTTCAATCAGCCGAATCATCAGGTCTATTATATATTTATAAGATAGTAATGAACGCAAAGGAGCTTCTTGAAGCCAGGCCAGGCAACGTCTACGGAAAAGGATAAACAGTCAACATTTCTGGTTGAGACCATTCACCAGTACGGGCAGTCCTGATGAAGGGTTTTGGCTTGAAACATCAACTGTATTCTTTTCCATTGATGCTGCCTGGCCTGCTGAGTTATCCAGCATTTTGTGTATGTTGCTTGGATTTCCAGCATCAGCAGATTTTCTCATTTGTGCTTGGACTTCTACATATAATGTAGGCTATAAAACATTTTTGAGTGTGCATTTATAAAACCAGCATTGAAGAAATTTTTATTTGCACATTCCATAACATTCCAAAATAATAAAAGATCTTTTGTGTTACCTGTAAATTTGACAAACATGTTTCTGTGGGATCTGGACTCCATAACAGGAAACAAACTACAGATTATGTGTCATTTTCAGGTTGGCGAGCTGTACCCAAAGTACTACTACAGAAAGCAGTGTTGAAAACTCAACTATTTACAATTCATATTAATTACTCACATGAGGCAACTACATTTTGTGATCAGATTTGATGATAGAGCATGGATACCAATGTCAAGAAAAATACAAATGCATTAGAAGGACACCTTAACAGATGGAGTACATTGTGGGGAAATGTGAGAGTATCCACTTCAGTAAAAATAGAAATTAAGACTATTACAATGAAGAGATTACAAAATGATGCCATACAGGGGAAACTGGGTTTCCCAGGCAAGAAATGCAAAATGATAGCATTTAGGTGAAACAAGAGATCAGGATTATAAACAAAATGTTTGTTTTTATTCAAAGAGGGTAGAGAACAAAAATAGGAAAGCTTTGCCACAATTGTGGAGGGTACTGTTGAAATCACACGTGGATAACAGTGTGGTGTTTTGGTCTTGATACTGAATTTACATTCGCTAATTTCAAATAACAGAGAGGAACTTGGAAAGATTCCAGTCACAAGGGAGAAAGTATTAGGAAGCTCACAGGAAAAACGGCAGGCAAATCACCAACACTTGTTGAGTTGTACCCAAGGGTTTAAAGGATGTGGCAGAAGAGATAGTGGACCTGTTAGTTGAAAGTTTTCAGACCCAATTAAATTCAGGGAGGGTATCAGAAGAAATGAAACCAGCCAATGTGACTCCCTTTATTCAAAAGTGAGGACAGGGAAGATCAGGCCAGTTAATTTAACATCCATTATTCGCAAGATGTGCAAGTCAATAATCTAAGAGAAAGTAACTAATCATTTAAGAAAGATGAAAAAAATATAACTTAGTCAAGAAGGTCAGTAATGCTTGTCAGATTCTTTAAGGATGTGACAAGGAGAGTAAGTAGAGGGGAACCAACTGCTATTGTGTATTTAGATTTCCAAAAGACAGTGCATTACTGGAGATGTGTTGGCATGGGTTGAAAAATGGCTGTTACATAGAAAACAAGGAGTTTGGGAAATGGCTCCTTCCCTTTCTGGAGTGATGTAAGTGTAAAGACTGAAGTAAACTCTGGTTTAGTTCCTAGCCCTCACTTGTTTACTATTTACATTAATAACCTGGAGAAGGGAACAAAATGGAAGGTTTCTAAGTTTGCCAGTGATACAGAGAGATGGATGAGCATGTTGTGCTGCACATGTGAGATTCTGCAATGAGACAAATAGATTCAGGGACTGGATTAAAAACCTGGCAAATGGAATTTAACATGGGGAAAGGTAAAGTCAGGCACTTCATTAACAGGAATCAAAAGATTCCTTTTAATGATATTTAAATGGAGGGGTTTAAGAAGGAAAAAAAGGAAACTAAAGGGGAATATATATCATCAAAGGGTATGGGGAGAAGGCATGGGAGTGGGGATGACTGGAAGAATTGGATCAGCCCATGATTGAATGGAAGAGCACTCGATGGACTGAAAGGCCTACTTCTGCTCCTATATCTTATGGTTTTATTACAAAAATGTTAAGAATTTTAGGATAATGAGCTTTTGTTACAGATTTACAAGACCACATCAGAAAAATATTGTGCACAATATTGGTCTCACCCAAAAAATGGATACGGTAGCATTATAAACAGTCCATAGGCAACTCACCAGGCTAATTCCAAGAATGAAAGATTTGCCCTATCAAGACAGGCT